>NC_088381.1:174168125-174488750 GCF_037993035.2 Macaca fascicularis
CAGTCAAAAAAGCGTTCTTGGCTGGGCACTGTGGCTCACGCCTGTAATCCTAGCACCTTGGGAGGTCAAGGTGGGTGGATCAGTTGAGGCCAGGAGTTTGAGACCAGTCTGGGCAACAGAGTGTTACATGACCATTTAGTTTATGCAAATGTGGGGCTGGTTAAACGGTCTATGTGAGGCTGTCGCCTTGTCTTTGCATCTGTCACTGAGGCCAGAAGTCAGCAGGGCAGACAGTTGGGAAGGAAAGACAGTGGGCAAGCTGGGGTGGACAGAGGCAGCCACAGGGATGGGCTGGGACACATGAAGGCAGGCGAAACCATGTTGTCTCTCACACCCTTTCAAGGGTCTAGAGGGAGTCCTTTAACTGATTATCTTCCAATATATGTAATTATCAGGCTGGAGGTGGTGATACTGGAGTTCATAGCCTGACTGGAAGCTGGAAAAAGCTTCTACAACTTTATGGTGATTCGTTTTTATAGCTTTAATAAGCCCCAGAAATAAGACTAAGTCAGAGACTTGATTTAGGATTTTGATTTTTGAGAACATTTGTTATAGATACTAAAAGGCTCAAAATATTTGATCAAAACAGAATCACAGGCCATTGTAAAATGATAGTTACTAATTTAACCAAAGTGGTAATTCAAAAGACTTTGGAGGTGAGTCAAGATGGTTGACTAGATGCAGCCAGGAGGAACATCTGCCACGGAGGGAGTGAGACATTGGGAAGACTGGTGCTTTCCAAGCAGATCTTTGAAGGGAAGGCATTGAGAGTGGATTGAGAGTGGATGGGGAAGGACACAGATGCTGGGCTGAAGGTGGAGGAAGCTGGGAACCCTGCATGGGGATGCCAAGCACCAGGACTCATTCCTCTCTCCCAGCAACTCCAGGGGAAAGGTTGGGTTGAACAGGTGAGGAGTGGCCCACTCTTGCCATGGGCCTCCAGAATCCTAGCAGCAGGAGACCCCATGACCCCCATGGACACATGTGCTGGCAGGGACAGCTGCTTAGAGAGATGGCAGGGGCAGGACTCCAGCCTGTGTAAGCCCAGAGTGTTGACACGTGAATGGCTGCAGTGGAGCACAGCCAGCCATCCCCCAAGGCTCACCACGGCTCACCACGCTCCTCTAGGAGGAGCTCCTCTAGGAGGTTTTAGCCTTAGAGTGACTATTGGACCTGAGTAAAGCAGGGTGGTCTTGTCCATGGGACAGGGCCCATCTGAAATGAGCATTTCCTTGCCTTCTGGCCTCTCCTGGGGCTCCAGGCTGGCTGTGCTTGCTTGCAGTACAGCCTTGGAAGCCCAACCAGGGAGTTTCCTGGGTGCCCTCATCATAGCTCCTTTGCCAGCAGACCATGCCTAACCATTGGAGAGCTCCAGCAGGCCAGCCCCTGCTGATGTGCACCAATCCACCCATAGCACCTCCCAACTGCTTTGCTGACATGAGTGCAAGATGTATCATAACTCCCTCCACCACCAGCAAGCATATTCATGTGCACCCTGCTACCCTGTCCCCGCCAACACATGGGCACCTCACTGTACTGTGACTGCCAGCAGGAACCTATGTAGGGATGCTGCCACCCTGCTCCTGCCAGTACCCCACCCCAGCAGATGCATGTGCACCCAGCCATGACACCACAACTACTGGTATACATGAGTGAGAATGGATCCCACTGCGACCACTCTAACGAAGTGCTTTGGCCGGCACCCCCTATCATAGTGTTGTGGCCAACGGACTGGGAACACCTCAGCCCCTCCAATGCAGCAAGTTTCTAAACTCAAGGGGCAAGAGAATAAAGCCAGGGGCCCAGTCCCAGAGCAGAGCACACACCATAAGAGTGCTGAGGTGAGCCTGGACCCCCTAAAATTTTCAAGAAACACAGCTAACTGAACACACTTTATGCCACAATCAAGCCTGCAAGAGTATCAAAGAAGATAAAAGCAAAAAACAAACAAGCAAACAAAAACACACCAAAAAAAAAACCAAAAAACAAAAAAGAAAAAAACCATCCAAAGGACAGCCACTTCAAAGATTAAAGAGACAGCCCACAAAGATGAGAAAGAATTAATGCAAGAAACTCTGCAACTGTAAAATCCAGCATGTCTTCTTACCTCCAAACGACCACACTGGTTTCCCAGCAATAGTTCTTAACCTGACTGAAATGGCTGAAATGACAGACATAGAATTCAGAATATGAATAGAAATGAAGATAACTGATATTCAGGAGAATATTGAAACCCAATCCAAAGGAGCTAAGAAATAAAATAAAATGATACAGAAGCTGAAAGATGAAATGGCCATTTTAAGAAAGAACTAAAGTGATTTGATAGAGCTAAAAAACTCACTTCAAGAATTTCAGAATACAATTACAAGTATTAATAGCAAAGAATCACAGAGCTTAAAAACTGATTCTCTGAATTAACTCAGTCAGACAAAAATAAAGAAAAAAGAATAAAAAAGAAGGCACAAAACCTCAGAGAAATGTGGGATTATGTAAAAAGACCAGACCTATGACTCATTGGTATCCCTTAAAAAGAGAAAGAGAAACAAAGCAACTTGAAAAACATTTGAGGCTATCCTCCATGACAATTTCTCCAACTTCGCCAGAGAGGCCAACATTCAAATTCAACAAATGCAAAGAACCTTGGCAAGATACCATACATGACAACCATCCCTAAGACACATAGCCAGCAGACTCTTAAAGGTTGAAAGGCAAAAAACGTATATATATATATAGACACACACACACACACACACACTAGAGGCAGCTAGAGAGAAGGTTCAGGTCACATACAAAGGGAATGCCATGAGGCTAACAGTGGATGTTTCAGCAGAAACTGTACAAGTCAGAAAAGATTGGGGGCCTACATTCAGCATTCTTAAGAAAAGAAATTCCAAGCAAGAATTTCATATCCAGTCAAACAAAGCTTCTTAAGTAAAGGAGAAATAAGATCCTTTTCAGACAAGCAAATGCTAAGGGTATTCATCACCACTAGATCTGCCTTACAAGAAGTCCTTGAGGGATTGCTAAATATGATAATGGAAGAATGTTACTGGCCACCACAAAAACACACTTAAGTACCTAGCGATTGCCACTATAAATCAACTATACAATCGAATCTGCATATTAAGCAGCTAACAACATAACAGAATCATATATGCACAGATCAATGTTAACCTTGAATGTAAATGGACTAAATGCCCCAATTAAAGGGCATAGAATTGCCATGTTGGATAAAGAAGCAAGACCCAAATATATGCTGTCTTCAAGAGACCCATCTCACATGCAATGACATCCACAGGCTCAAAGTAAAAGGATGGAGAAAAAAATCTACTAAGCAAATGGAAAACAGGAAAAAGTAGATGTTTCTATTCCAATGTCAGACAAAACAGACTTTAAACCAAGAATGATAAAGACAAGGGCATTACATAATGGTAAAGGGTTCAATTCAACAAGAAGACTTAACTATCCTAAATATATATGTATCCAATAAAGGAGCACCCAGATTCAAAAAAAAAGTTCTTAGAGATCTACAAAGAGACAGATTTAGATAGCCACACAATAATGGTGGAAGACTTCAATACTCCATTGACAGTAGTAGACAGATCATCAGGACAGAAAACTAACAATGATATTTGGGACCTGAACTCAACACTTGATCAAATGGACCTAAAAGACATCTACAAACTCTCCACCCCCAAACAACAGAATATACATTCTTCTCTTCTGCACATGGCAAGTCCTCTGAAACGACCACATGATCAGTCATAAAATAATTCTCAGCAAACTGAAAAAAAGAAAACAAAATCATACCACACACACTCTTGGACCACAGAACAATACAATAGAAATTAACACCAAGAAAGTTGCTCAAAGCCATAGAATTACATGGAAATTAAACAACCTGCTCTGGAATGACTTTTGTGAAAACAGTAAAATTAAGGCAGAAACAAAGAAATTCTTTGAAACTAATGAGAGCAAAGATATAACATACCAGAATGTCTTGGGCACAGCTAAAGTAGTGTTAAGAGGGAAATTTATAGCACTAAACACCCATATCAAAAAGTTAGAAAGATCTCAAATTAACAACTTAACATCACAGCTAGAGAAACTAGAAAAACAAGGAAAACCAATTTCAAAGCTAGCAGAAGATGAGAAATAATAAAAATTAGAACTGCACTAAATGAAATTGAGATGCTAAAAACCATATAAAAGATCAATGAAACCAGAAGTTAGTTCTGAAAAGAATAAATAAGATTGACAGACTGCTAGATAGAGAATAAAAGAGAGAAGATCCAAATAACCACAATAAAAATTGGCAAATGGATGGCTGGGTATGGTGGCTCACTCCTGTAATCCCAGCACTTGGGGAGTCCAAGATAGGAAGATCACTTGAAGTCAGGAGTTCAAGACCAGCCTGGCCAGCTCGGTGAACCCCATCTCTAATAAAAATACAAAAGTTAGCTGGGCATGGTGGCGCATGCCCGTAGTCCCAGCCACTTGGGAGGCTGAGACAGAAGAATTGCTTGAACCCAAGAGGCAGACATTGCAGTGAGCCAAGATCACACCACTGCACTCCACTCTGGGCAACTGAGCAAGACTCTGTCTCAGGAAAAAAATAAATAAAAGAAACAACAAAGGGGACATTACCACCAACCCCACAGAAATATCATCAGAGACTACTAGGAATACCTCTATGTACACAGAATAGAAAACCTAGAAGAAATGAATAAATTCCTGGAAACGTACAACCTCTTAAGATTTAACCAGGAACATATTGAATACCTGAACAGATCAATAATGAGTTCCAAAATTGAACCAGTAATAAAAAACCTACCAACCAGAAAAAGCTCTAGAAGAGATGGATTCACAGTTGAACTCTACCAGACATATAAAGAAGAGCTGGTACCAATTCTACAGAAACTATTCCAAAAACTTAGGATGAAGGACTCCTCCCTAACTCAGTCTATGAGACCAGCATCTCTGGTATTCTGATACCAAAACCCAGCAGAGACACAACAAAAAAGAAAACTTCAGGCCAATATCCCTCAATGAACATAGACACAAAAATCCTCAACAAAATGCTAGCAAATCAAATCCAGCAGCACAGCCAAAAGCTAATACACTACAATTAAGTAAGTTTTATTTCTCAGATGCAAAGTTGGTTCAACATATATAAATCAATAAATGTGATTCATCACACGAACAGAACTAAAAACAAAAACCACATGATCATCTCAATAGACAGAAAAAGCTTTCAATAAAATTCAACATCCCTTCATGAAAAAGCCCTCAACAAACTAGTTATCAAAGAAACATACTTCAAAATAATCAGAGACATTTGTGCCAAATCCACAGCCAATATCATACTGAATGGACAAAAGCTGGAAGCATTCGCCTTGTGAATCAGAACAAGACAAGGATGCCCACTCTTACCACTCCTATTCAACATAGTACTGGAATTCCTCGCCAGAGCAATCAGGCAAGAGAAAGAAATAAATGCCATCCAAATAGGAGGAAAATAAGTTGATCTATCTCTCTTCACAGATGATATAAGTCTATACCTAGAAAACCCCATAGTCTCTGTCCAAATCCTCCTAGAACTGATAAACAACTTTAGCAAAGTTACTGGACACAAAATGAACGTACAAAAATCAGAAGAATTTTATACACCAATAATGTCCAAGCTGAGAGCCAAATCAAGAATGTAATCCCATTCTTAATAGCCACAAAAAGAATAAAATACCTAGGACTAGAGCTAACAAGGGAAGTGAAAGATCTCTACAATGAGAATTATAAAACATGGCTGTAAGAAGTCAGAGACAACACAAACAAATGGAAAAACGTTCCATATTCATGGATAAGAAGAATCAATATTGTTAAAGTGTCTGTACTACCCAAAGCAATTTACAAATTAAATGCAATTCCTATAGAACCACCACCATCATTCTTCACAGAAATAGAAAAAAACTATTCTAAAATTTATATGGAACTGAGAAATAGCCCAAGTAGCCAAAACAATCCTAAGCAAAAAGAATAATGCTGGAAACACCACACTACTTGATTTCAAATGATACCATAAAGCCACAATAACAAAAACAGCTTGATACTATTACAAGAACAGACACACAGACCAATGGAACAGAATACAAAACTCAGACATAAAGCTGCACAATTACAGCCACCTGAAAGGACTCTCTGCTCAATAAATGGTGCTGGGATAACTGGTTAGCCATACGCAGAAGATTGAAACTGGATGCTTACTTTTCACTATATGCAAAAATCAACTCAAGATGGATTAAAGACTTAAATATGAAATCTAAAATTATGAAATCCCTAGAAGAATACCTAAGAAATACCATTCTGGACACTAGCCCTGGAAAAGTCTGAATGATGAAGACTTAAAAAGCAATTGTGACAAAAACAGAAATCAATAGTGGGACCTAATTAAACTAGAGAGCTTCTGCATAGCAAAACAAACAAACAAACAAAAATGATGAATAGAGTAAACAAACAACCTACAGAATGGGAGAAAATATTTGCAAACTATGCATCCAACAAAGGCCTAATATTTAGAACCTATGGGGAACATAAGCAGATCATCAAACAAAGACCAAACAGTCCCATTAAAAAGTGGGCAAAGGACGTGAACAGATATTTCTCAAAAGAAGGCACAGATGTGGCTAACAAGCATATTAAAACATGCTCAATATCACTAATGATTAGAGAAGTGCAAATCAAAGCCACAATGAGATACCATTTCACACCAATCAGAATGGCTGTTCTCAAAGAATAAAAAAATAACAGATGTTGACCAGGCGCCATGGCTCATGCCTATAATCCCAGCACTCTGGGAGACCGAGGTGGGTGGATCATGAGGTCAGAAGTTTGAGACCATTGGCTTCATTGCTGGGATGCACAGTCAGTTCAACAGATGCAAATCAATGAGTGTGATTCATCACATAAACAGAATTAAAAACAAATCCACAGATCATCTCAATAGACACAGAAAAAGCTTCAACAAAATCCAATGTTGCTTCATGATGAAAACCCTCAACAAAGTAGGCATAAAAAAGGTGTATCTCAAAATAATAAGAGCCATCTATGACAAACCTACAGCTAGCTTCATACCGAATGAGCAAAAGTTGGTAGCATCCCCCTGAGAACCGGCACATGATGAGGATGACCATACTGACTACTCCTATTCAGTATAGCACTGGAAGTCCTAACCAGAGCAATCAGGCAGGAGAAAGGAATAAAAGGCATCCAAGTAGGGAAAGAAGGAGTTAAACCATCTCTCTTCACAGACGATGTAATTCTATACGTAGAGAACACTAAAGATTCCACCAAAAGACTCCTGGAACTAATCAATGACTTCAGTTAAGTTTCAGAATATAAAATCAATGACAGAAATCAGCAGCATTTCTGTACACCAACAATGTTCAAGCTAAGAGCTGAATCATGCATGCAACTCCATTTACAATAGTCACAAAAAAATACCTAGGAATGCATCTCGCCAATGAGATCTGAAAGATCTGTACAAAGAGAACTACAAAACCCTGTTGAAAGAAATCATAGATGACAAAACAAATGGAAAACCATTCGACATGCATGGATTGGAAGGATCAATATTGTTAAAATAGTCATAGTGCCCAAAGTAATCTATAGATTCAACACTATTCCTATCAAATTACCAACATTATTTTTCACAGAATTATGAAGTACTATTCTAAAATTCACATGGAACCAAAAAGAGCCTGAATAGCCAATAAATTTTAAGCAAAAAGAACAAAGCTGGAGGCATCACATTACCCAACTTCAAAATATACTGCAAGGCTACAGTAACCAAAACAGAAACAGAATGGTACTGGTACAACAACAGACACATAGACCAAAGGAACAGAATAGAGAACCCAGAAATAAAGCTGGACACCTACAGCCTTCTGAGCTTTGACAACATTGACAAAAATAAGCGAAATGGAAAGGATCCCCTGTTCAATAAATAGTGCTGGAATAACTGGCTAGCCACAGCAGATGATATGGGAACCTGGATCCCGACCTTTCACCGTATAGAACAATTAACTCAAGATGAATTAAAGATTTAAATGTAAGACCTCAAACTATAAGAGTCCTAAGAGAAAACTTAGGAAATATCATTCCAGATATTGGATTTGGGAAAGAATTTATGACTAAGTCCTTAAAAGCAATTGCAACACAATCAAAAATAAACATTTGGGACAAAATTAAACTAAAGAGCTTCTCAAAGCAAAAGAAACTATCAACAGAATAAACGACCTACAGAATGGGAGGACATATTCACAAACTATGCATCTGACAAAGGTCTAATATCCAGAACGTATTAGAGACTTAAGTGATTCAACAAGAAAAAGGACAAATCACTCCGTTAAAGGGAGTCAAAGACGTGAACAGACACTTCTCAAAAGAAGACATTCATGTGGCCAACAAGCATATGAAAAATCACTCAACTTCACAAATCATCAGAGAAATGCAAATCAAAGCCAAAATGAGATACTACCTCCCACTAGTCAGAATGACTATTGTTAAAAAGTAAAAAAATAACAGATGGTGGTAAGGCTGTGGAGAAAAGGGAATGGTTTGCACTCTTGGTGGGAATGTAAGTTAGTTCAGCCATTGTGGAAAGCAGTTTGGAGATTTCTCAAAGGATTTAAAACAGAACTGCCATTCTCCCAGCAATCCCATTATTGGACATACATCCAAAAGAAAAGAAATCATTCTACCAAGAAGACACGAGCACTTGGATGTTCATGGCAGCACCATTCACAATATCAAATACATGGACTCAACCTAGGTATGCGTCAACAGAGGACGGGATGAAGAAAACACGCAATCCTATACAGCCATGGAATACTATAGAGCCATGAAAAGAACAAAATCATATCCTTTGCAGCAACATGGATGCAGTTAGGGCCATTATCCCAAATGAACTAAGGCAGGAACAGAAAGCCAGATACAGCATGTTTTTCACTTATAAGTAAGAGCTACACACAGGGTGCTCATGCACATAAAGATGGGAACGACAGACACTGGGGGAAGGGAAGTCAAAGAATAAAAAGCTAACTATTGAGTACTAGGCTCAGCACCTGGGTGACAGGATTAATCGTACCCCAAACCTCAAAATCATGTAATATACCAGGTAACAAACCTGCACATGAACCCCCTGAATCAAAAGTAAAAGTTGAAATTATATTAAAAAAGAAATGTACCATACTACTGTGAGATGTTAATAATAGGGAAAACTGGGTCCAGGGTATATGGGAACTCTTTGTGTGTGTGTGTGTGTGTGTGTGTGTGTATGTGTGTGTGTGTGTATATATATACACTTTTAATTTGTTTGTTTGTTTGTTTCAAGACGTAGTCTCGCTCTGTTGCCTAGGCTGGAGTGCAGTGGCACAGTCTCGGTTCACTGCAACCTCTGCGTCTTGGACTCAAGCAATTCTCTGGCCTCAGCCTCCCGAGTAGCTGGGACCACAGGCACACGCCACCACAACCAGGTAATTTCTGTATTTTTAGTAGAGATGGGGTTTCACCATGTTGGCCAGGCTGGTATCGAACTCCTGACATCACGGGATCTATCTGCCTCAGCCTCCCAAAGTGCTGGGATTATAGTTGTGAGTCACTGCACCTGCCCTGTATATTTTTTCTTAATACTTGAGTAAACCTATAATAATTTTAAACAATACAATCTATTCAAAAAAGAAAATGTTGGGTGACAATTTGCCTAATTTGGGTTCAATTTTTAAGAAATGTGGACTTTGGATGACTCTGATACCACACTGTGATAAAGGGGAAATAAAGGAGAAAGAATGGAAGTCCTCAGGGAAAGTGGCTGGGAGAATAGGGAGGCCCAAGTCCCTGACAGGAGTCCCCCACTCCCCACGTCCTCCTCTGCACCTGCTCCTGGGGCTGGTCCCTGCAGTTGGTGGTCTCACATGCCTCTGCAGGGAGGTTTGTGTCTGGGCTCACACTCATGTCCTCTCATGGTGTCTCACACAGTAATACACGGCCGTGTCCTCGGGGGTCACAGAACTCACCTGCAGGGAGAACTGGTTCTTGGATGTGTCAGCAGCGATAGAGATGGAGCCCTGGAAAGCCAGGTTGCAGCTTGTGCTCCCTGCCCAGTACCCCATCCACCCCAGCACGTTCCTGGGATGCTAGCGCATCTAGTTCCTGTAATACCTGCTGGTGACACAGCCCTCCAGAGACAGCGTAGGTGAGGGACAGGGTCTGCGAGGGCATCAGTAGTCCTGGGCCCGACTCCTGCAGTGTCAGCTTGGACAGGACATATGGAGACAAGGAGAGGCACAGTGAGTGTGCCCCACTCCACAGCAAGGCCATGTAAACACCTGGACCCCCCAGGCCCTCACCCTAGACCCTCACCCAGAGGCGCTGCCATCAGGCAGAGGAGGGGCCACAGTGTCTGCATGGTGTCTGCAGCAAAAGAGTATGACACCAGTACACTTGCCCTAACTAGGGACGGGAATTTCTTCTTCCAGAGCCCAGGGTGATTTGCATGTGATTTCCAGGGGTACAAGAGGCTGAGTGAGGGTGACTGTCACTGGCTACTGGTAGCCCAGTGCTGGGTGCTGTGGGGAGCTGCTGAGACTGGCCTTGGGATGTGGGTTTCAGCCCTGGCCGTGCTGCTGTCTGCACTGTGACATCGAGGGGACGTGTGCTCTCGTCTATGAGAATGAAAGGAAAATATGAAAGGTTTCTTTTCGGTTTAGTCCTCAGGCTGTCAAGCTGTGGGCTACAATTTTAATTTCCGGGAATACTGTTCCTAGAGGTGGTATTCAGGGTAGTTTTGCAGATTCTCAATCTTTGGCCCATATGTCCGGGCAGCTCATCCTCTACCTTAGTCAGATGTGGGTCCTGGAGGAGATTCTAACCGAGTTCCTCTCCAGGGTTTCCTTTTGAGATTGTCTGTCTCCTGCTCTGGCCACTCCCTACCCTGAAACCCTCCAAGGCATCAGGCAGATTTCCCTGCATTACCTCTCTAAGGAGAGGCAAGAAGGACCCTTCAGGGTTTTGAGATGACTTCTAAATCGGTAACTGCAAGGTCAGGAGAGGAGTGACTCCCAGCCTCTCACACCTTCCTCTGTGTTCCAGGAGAAGAAGCAAGAGGGAAAGGAGGGAAGGAGAAGCTGCAACCAAGGAGGTGAATTTGTTTCTCAAGGAAGAAGCATATTTTGGGAAAGAGACAAAACTCTCCTCCAGTCACTAAACACTTGCCTTGGGGGCTTGGTGGGCCCTGAGAACCCCGTGATGATCCTGGGTGCTCCCTCTCAGTTTACTAAACCTTTCTATTGTAAATGTGCGTTTTCAGTCCTTTCTTCTTGTAGAAAGGATCTGTGAAAGTGGTCAGAATTTAGATGGAATTTCTTGTCTTAAGAAAATACTGACCAATCAAACTAAGGAAGGTCTGGAAAGCAGGGTCCTCATGCAGGAGTGCTGGATAACAACAATGCTCACAAAAGGCTCTACAGGAACCACAGCCTGCACAGAAGCTGCAGCAACCTCCCGCAGAAGGGCCTTCTGTGAGGACATCTGCCTGGCAGCTGCCTATCCAGCCTCGGACTGGCATCACCCTGGCCTTTGGTCCTTGTCACCAAGGATAATTATCTCAAAACAATGATGTAATCCTCCTTCTTTTTTCTTTGAAAATGTTGTTCCCCATTTACCTCCCTGAACATGCACATAGTTCACTATGGCACACGTTTCCCATTGCAAGGTGCTATTCCTGAGTAAGTCTGATTTCTTCTAAAGACCCTCTCTACGCTTGTTACTGAAAGTGACAGTCTACCTTTCTAGTGTCACATTATATGTAATCACAATTCTTGGGATCGGGTCTGTGAAATATTATTTGATGTCATAATGACTTTATCCTCATGTTGGCTTTGGTTGCATCCTTTACAAATTGTCCCTGGAAATCAGGGTATAGGAGGAGTCACCCAGGACACAGGGCCCCTGAGCCTCATGCCTGAGTCCAAGCAGCTGGTCCTGCACAAGGGCTGGTGATCCCACCAGCAGCACAGCCCCAGACAGAGGTCACCTTGAAATGGTTTCTGCAAGACCCAGGATGGAACAGCACAGATCTGAAGATGCTTTGGCCTAAAGGTGAATGGCTATAGATAGAAGTGATAGGAGAAAAGCAACATGATTGATGCAGCGTTCAGTGCTGTGCTGGAAGAGCAACTCCCAGCATTTTCATTCTGAGGATCACAAATTGAACACTGTAGTGAATTCCCCATGCAAAGAAGATGTGTGAAAATATCCCCATTGCTTACTTTTGAAACCACAATTTCACTTGAACAGGAAGGTTTTAGCCACCAATGCATGGAATGAATATGATCTCAACCCACTTCAGTCCCTTCTGGGCTTGTTCAACTTGAAAATTAAGTGCCTTTGACATTTTTCTCTGCATAACTGGGTCCTGGATACATCCGGCTGAGAGTGGCTGCTTTGGTAGGTGCGGCCCAGGTTTCCTCTCAGGCTGTGTGAAACTGCTCCCCTGAAATGATTCAAGGAATTTGTGGAAAACATCAGAGGTCTCTATATGACCAAAGGTTTCTTAGGAAGGAGCCAATGACGAGCTCTAAGGAACTTCAGCCAGTTTCTCCAAAACGTTTAACAAAGTTAGGCAGAGAAATAATTCACTGACTCAGTTCTTTCCAGAGCTTTTATTTAAATAAAACAATTCTTTTGAAAAGTTTCTGAGTTACAGAAAAATCGGGAAGATAGAAGTGTGACTTTCCGTGCCCTCCACACCCCGTTTCCCTGTCGTTGACATCTTACGTGAGCACAGCAGCTCTTCTAGTGCTTTCCTTCAAGGCCTTTGGTGAGAATGAGGAAAGAAATCACCTCCTGTCTGGGGCCTCTGTCTCTGTCGGATCTGCACGTTCCCCCCACGCCTGTGTGGGTCTTCTCCAGGCACTGGTTCTCCCCGCATCCCAAGGACATGCTCCTTAGCTTACCTGGCGCATCTACATTCCCCCTCATAGGAGAGTATGTGTGTGTGAGAGTGCGTCCTTCCGCGGGCGCATCTACATTCCCCCTGGGGGAGAGCATAGGTGTGTGCGAGTGTGTCCTGCTGTGGAACGGTGTCCTGTCCAGGCTCGGGGCCACGTGGTGCCCTGAGCTGCAGGGACAGGTTCCCACCACCCACCGCCCTGAAGTGGAATAAGTGGGTGAAACTCATCTTACTTGTTTTGCTGATCTTCCTGAGAGTGTGTACAGCTGACATTTATTGCAATACTTAATAGTAGAAGTGCTTTGGTTTTTATGTAGAAGTGTACTGGTGCATTGTGACGGAAATAAACCAGAGGAAGTTAACCTTGTTGCTATCAATCCCCCTGTGGTAAAATTTGGTTTCTTTATACATCGTCTCACTTAATGCCAAATTTCCAAGAACCTGTAGGCCATGTTGTGCAGGCTTACTGCGTAATGCCTTTGTCACAACTAATGGACCAATATTGATACATTAAAATTAATCCACGCCTCGATTTTATTCAGAGGTCTTTGGTGATGCTCACGTCCCATCCCTGTCCTGAGCCCCATCCAGCTCTCCACACGACATGAGTTCTTCACGTCTCCTTAGCTTCCTCTGGGCCGTGACACTTTACCACGGCCTCGGTGACAGTTTTGAGACCTATTGTTCTTGTATTTAGTAGAATGTTCTACAATTTGGGTTTGTCTGATGTTGTTCTCTTGCTTACAAGTGTGCTGTGGGTTTTGGAAGGTGGTAAAGAGATAAAGGGTCCTTTTCCTTGTAGCATATCAAAGGCACCTGATGTCACAGGACATCACTGTTGGCCTTGACACTGATCACTGGAGCATAATGAGAGCCAGTGGTCCATGACTCGCAGAAACTCTATCACAGGGTGAGCAGGAGCAGGAATTCAAGCAAATGTGTGCTGTGGTTTCACCTGGTTTCTATGTGGGGACTGGCATGTGGGAGCAACTTTAAATGTAAAGGCATAAGGAGGGAAGGGGAGGTTCTGGTGTCTGGGGCTCTTCATGGCAGGAGGGTGCTGGCTGTGCCCTGTGGAGAACTTGATGTTCTCTGTGGGATCCTCCATCACCACATCTGGTTTCCTTTTCCTCCACGCCAGGAAATGTGTGATGGAGCTGGCCCGGAAGCTGAATGTGGCCCAGGATCAAGGGAGGCTTTGAGAAGAGAGTCAATGCCCTAACAACAGGAATATTTGTTGACTTCTCAAATCCTGCCAAATGCTCAGGGCCTTCTAAATTGTTGGATACCCATTCCAACCCATCCCCATTCTTCATTAAGTTGTGTTCAAATTATCGAATATCTGCAAGTTTTAAGGCACCAGCTAAATGTAATAATCATACTGATTTCAGACAAAGCTGGGTACAATGCAATGTTTCTTGTAAACCAGAACAGCTTTGCTGGTTCAATTAACTTGGGAGAACATTTCCTTATCTGAAATAGCTTCATAAGTACATTTTCTCAAGTGTTGGTGTGGATTTGGGTATACTCATGTCAGCCAATCATGCAGTTTGATTTGGAACAAGGTACACATTTCTGTTTAGATGGTAATCCTTCCAGCATTGTGGACTTAGCCAGAGGCCTCCTAGTCTTGCTACTCACTTGAGCACACCTGACGGCAAGAATGCTCTCTCCTTGAGGAATAACACTGAGGAGTGCAAACAACCCTCAGGACTACACACAGAGACAGCCAGTGGAAGCTCCTGGGCTAGCTGAAGTGTGGTTCTCTGATAAACGAGTCATCATGTACAGAATCACCTATCCTGGGAGTGCCCATTTCATGCTCTCTAGCTCACCCACACTGAATTTTAGATCATAGAAAAAATGGTTTCCGCTACTTTAATAGTGAGAAAACACTTGATTCTTGGCAATAGAACTGCACAGTGAATGGATTTGAGAAGAGGACACTTTCCCATGGGTGGAGGGAAGCTCTCTGCTCTAGAGAGTAGGGCCCTGTAAATAGTCCACCTGGGAGCTTCCTCCTGCAGCCCTGGCCCCAGCCCCTGCGTTGTTGCTGATGTAAGTAGTGGGGTGAAGAGCATAGCCCAGCTCCAGCCCGCCTCATTGAGCCACTCTTAGGATGTGATCTCAGCCTTCTGACCTCCAGGCTGAAAGGACATACACTGGAGATCAAAGCAGCAACGTTGTGTGTGAGCCTGACAACAGGAATCCAGTGCTGCTCAGTGTTATGATCACTGTCACAGTGACATCACCCCAGGACCCAGGAAGGCCCCATGGAGCCTCATCTCTGATCTTACTAGGGACACCGGCTCTCATTATGCTCCAGACAGGTCACCCCTGTGGGATGGGGACAGGTCCCACCTCAGACCAGTGTCCTCACCACTACATGACTTCCGCCATGATTGTGAGGCCTCCCCAGCCTTGTGGAACCGTAAGTCCATTAAACCTCTTTTTCTCCCCAGTCTCGGGTATGTCTTTGTCAGCAGTGTGAAAATGGACCAATACACTGGCTATTCAATACTGGTTAGGTGAATTAAATCACATATACTCTGGGTGTCTGTGTGTAGGTAATTGGAGAGCCACCAGAAGTGGATGAGCCAGAATCACATGACTAGGGCCTATCACCTGCTTGTGACATGGAAGAGAGGCCTGATGCTGTGAGTGAGTGGAGGGAAAAGGACAGAATCCACATGCGGAACCCAGGCAAGCTGTTCATCACCAGGTGGTCTCTGGGCCCTAGCTTTGCCCAGATGCCAAGCCATTGAGGTATCACATGTGGAAAGTCTCCCTGGACTCTTGGTCTGTATACTTGAAACAGTGAGCTAGAGGCAGACATTCAGCTTGTCATCTTAGGTTCCTCTTTAGAAGACTGGCGCTTGCATTGGCCCACAGGGAGCAGCCTGATTATTCATGGGCTGAACTACCTGAAGCCAGATAGGAAAAAGAGAATAGGTGGAGTGAGCCAGCACTCAGAACTTAGCAGCGGTTCACCATCCCTGCCAGAGGAGACATCAAGCACGAGAGGCCATTTTTGGGAATCATGTTCCACAGAACCTCTGGACTTGGGGGGCATTTCATAGCAATGCATTACTACCCACATACATATATGCACCTCACGTCTATTATATTTTCCTCTTTCTGAGAATAGATGATATTAATCTCTCTACAGGTCAGTAAGCTCCCTGCAGGCCAGGATGTACCCATTTGCCTGTGTCCTGATCAGCTCTCCCACAAGGCCCAGGTTCCCTCTGTGGCTCTCCCATAGGCCCATCCTGGTTGGACACTGCATCAGTAGTGGAGCCATCATGAGACTCATGTTTATCCTGAGTTTCAGGCATCTGCCAGTGCTGAAATGGAACATAACAGTCAATTTTTTCGTAATTCTAAACAAGCCCACTGAAATAACATGGTGATAAACCAACTGAGACTACAAAGTCTGGAAAAAATATGTAATTAATCAGTGTGTAGAAAGAGATGCACATCTGTAAGAAATAAGAATTGCCTAGGAAAGAGATCCTCCCAAATGGACAAAACAAGTAGTCAGCAACTGAACCTAAAGACATACAGATAAGTAATCTGTCACACAAAGAATTCAAAATAGCTGTTTTCAGAAAACTCAACTAGTGTTAATGAAACACAGGGAAACAATTCAGAAATTTATCAGATAAATTCAAAAGAGAAATTGAAATAATAATAAAAAATCAAACGGATATCCTGAAGCTAAAAAGTACAGTAAATGAAATTTTAAAAATGCAATAGAGGGCATCAACAACAGAATTGATTAAGCAGAAGAAAGAATCAGTGACCTTGAAGGCAGACTATATGAATATATAGCCAGAGCAGAAAAAAAAAATTAGAAAGAACAAAGAAATCTTATGGGATTTATGGGACACCATCAAAAGAGCAAATTTATTTATCATTAGCATTCAAGAGGGCCTAGAGAATAAAAAAAATTGGTAAAACGTTTATTATGAGAAATAATAACATTAAACTTTCCAAACCCAAAGAAAGATACAAATATCTAGGTACAGGAAGGTCAAAGGTCACCAATTAGAATCAACCCAAGTAAAACTGCCCACAGACATATAATCAAACTCGAAGATCAAAGAAAAAGAGAGGATCATGAAGGCAGTAAGAGAAAAAACATAAATACCACATAAGGAAATCTCAATACACCTGGAATCAGACTTCCCAGCAGAAACCCTAAAGACCATGAGGGAGGAGGATGATATATTCAGAGTGCTGAAGAGGAAAAACTGGCAATCAAAAATACTCTGCCCAGCAAAGGTATCCTTCAGAAACAAAGAGATAAAAACATTATCAGACAAACAAAAACTCAGTGAATTCACTGCAATCCGACCTCCCTTACAGGAAAAACTAAAGGGAGTTCTTCAAATGCAAAGAAAAGAACACTAATTTGCAATAGAAAAAAAAATCTGGAGGTATGAAACCCACAGGTAAAAATAAGTATCCAAAAACATTCAGAATACTTTAATATGGTCATCAGGGAATTTAAACCACTTATACCCTTAGTAGAAAGGTTATAAGAGAAAATAAATAATAATTTATATTAATAAATATATTTTCATTTTTATGTCAATTATCCCTTAATAAATTATTGGGATAATTGACATAAAAATGAAAATTGTGACATCTATGTGAGGAAGTGATGGAGTTAAAATGTAGCGTGGTTTTGTTTCTCTTTACTCACAATAAAAATTAAGTTTTTAGGCCAGGCACAGTGGCTCACACTTGTAATCCGAGCACTTTGGGAGGCTGAGGTGGATGGATCTCGAGATCAGGAGATTGAGACCATCCTGGCTAACATGGTGAAACCCCATCTTTACTAAAAATGCAAAAAATTAGCTGGGTATGGTAGTGGGTGGCTGTAGTCTCAGCTACTCAGGAGGAGGCTGAGGCAGGACAATGGCGTGAACCCGGGAAGTGGAGCTTGCAGTGAGCAGAGATCGTGCCTCTGCACTCCAACCTAGGTGACAGAGCAAGACTCCATCTCAGAAAAAAAGAGAAATTAAGTTTTTATCAGTCCAAAATAACCTGGTATAACTATGAGATGCTCTTTGTAAGCCACCTGGTGACTGCATAGCAAACATCTTTAATGAATACACTAAAAATAAAAGGCAAGAAATTCAAACATACTGAGAGAAAATCACTTAACCACAAAAGGAGACAGGGAATAGGGAGAAGAAAGGAAGAAAGGCCCAGCAGCACATCAACTAAAAAATAAGTAATGATATGGCAGTAACAATTTCTTACCTATCAATCATGATAATGATTTATTATGGATTAAATTCTATAATTAAAAAATATAGAATAACTGAATGGATTAAAAAATTAAGACCCAACTATATGCTGCCTACAAGAAACTCACCACACCTTTAAAGACACACATAGATAAAAAGTGAAGCGATGCAAAAAGAAATCCAAAGCAAGTGGATATCAAAAGAAAGCAGGAGTAGCTGTATGTACATAAGACAGAATTCAAGTAAAAAACTCTAAAATGACACAAACAGGGACGTTACATAATGATAAAAGTGTCAATAAACAAGAGAATTTAATAGTCATAAGTATATATGGACTCAATATCAAAATACCTAAATATGTAAAGCAAATGTTACTAGATACAAAGGGAGAGATAAACTACAATACAGTAATATTAGGGGTCTTCAGTACACCACTTTCAGCATTGGACATATCACCCAGGAAAATCAATAGATAATCAACAAAGAAAGATCAAATTTAAATATTAATCTAGAGAAAATGGAAGTAACAGACATTTACAGAACATCCAACAACTGCAGAATTAACATTCTTCTCAGTTACAGATAGAAAATTCTCCAGGATAGGTAATATGGTAGCTCACAAAGCAAGTCTTAACAAATTCAAAACATCAAAATCAAGTCAAGTGTCTTTTCTGAATATAATGGGATAAAACTAGAAATCAATAACAAGAGGAGTGTTAGAAACTCCACAAATAATTGGAAATTAAACAACACGCTCCTGAACTACCAATGACTCAATGAAGAAATTGAATGAGAAAATAAATTTTTTTTTGAGAAAAATGAAAATGGAAACACAACATACCAAACCTTAGGAAATAAAACTAGAGCAATCCTTAGAGGGAAAGTTATAGAAAAAAAATGCCTACGTTGAAATTGAAGAAGGTATGAAGTAACAATCTAATGATGCATCTCAAGCAACTGGAAAAATAAGAACAAACTAAACCCAAAATTAGTAAAAGAAAATAAATAGTGATGATCAAATATCACAGTAAAAATTACAGACTTAAAAATACAAAAGATCAGTAAAATGAAGGTTGTTTTTTTAAAAGATTAACTTTAGCCAGATTAACTAAGAAAAAGAGAGAATACTCAAATAAATAAAGTCAAAGATGAAAAAGAAGACATTACAACTGATACCACCTAAATAAAAAGGATAATCAGAAACTACTGGGAACATTTATATGGCAACAAATTGGAAAGCCTAGAAGAAATGGATGGATTCCTGGACACATAGAAACTACTAAGATTGAATGAAGAAGAGAAAGAAAATCTGAACAGATCAATAATGAGTAAAGAGGTTGAAGCAGTCATAACAAGTCTACTATCAAAGAAAAAATCCAGGACTGACGGTTTCACTGCTGAATTCTACAAAACATTTCAAGAAGAACTAATGCCAATTTCTCGCAAACTATTCTTTAAAAAACGGAAATAAGGGCGCTCTTCCAAACTCTTCTAAGAGACTGACATTACCCTGATGCCTCAACCAAACAAGGACACAACAAAGAAGACATATTACAGGCCAGTATCCCTGATAAACATAGACGCAAAAATCCTCAACAAAATACTTGCAGTTATAGAATCCAACAACACATTAAAAAAGGTGATGCACCATGATCCAGTGAGATTAATCCCAGGGCTTCAAGGATGTTTTAACATATGCAAATAAAAATATATGCAAATATATCACATAAACAGAATGAAGGAAAAAACCATATGATCATCTCAGTAGATGTACAAAAGACATTTGACAAAATTTAACACCCATTCATGATAAAAACTCACCAAAAACTAGGTATTTATCACAATGGAATGAATGAAATGATGAGGAAAATTTTTTACGACTTTTTGTCTTGAAACATTGCTAGGTTGTTTAATGTTTTTTCCCAACCGAATTTAAAGAAACTTTTTTTTCTCTTTTATCTTAAACTGTATGTAGCTTATAGCAATTGGCAAAGTATACCTCTGTGAACAAAAATAAAATAATTACATTTTCTCCTTACTTGATCCCTCCCGAGTTTAGAAACCATTGGTGAATATTCTTATTTTTATTACAATATGGTTATTTAAGAATGTGGTCAATAAGGTCAATAAGAATCTGTTCTCTGTGTAACAGGATGCAAGTAGAAACACTGGTTATATTACTGAGACATTGACTGGAATGTCATCTTTCCATATATAAGTGTACAACTCTAAGGAACTAAGGTTGACTTCATAGAACCAATAAAAATCCTTGGAAAAAATACTGGCCTGCTGCCTTGAGTACATGACTGCCTTATATGGTTCCCAAGGTTTTCTTACAAGTGAGTAAGGGATGTCACCTCCTGGTTGGCCCCAGAACCTCAGGAAGTTTGGGAGGCCTCAAGAAGAGAAGAATTCATCCAATCTGTATGTATTCAGGCAAAGTCTGATGACAAGTCCTTGCCTTGACTTCCTAGCCTGGAGAGGCTTTTGAAAATTTAATGTGAGATCTCTTATTAAAAGTTCTGGCAAAACAAACTTAAAGAGAGCCCATGTGGTCAGTCACTCTTCTGGCTACATTTATGTAAATAATCAAGCCAAGTTTAATGAGACTAAACTTACTTTGCAAACAAATTCCCCTTCCTTTGGTTATCTTTGATGGCAATGGCAATGATCAGGGACTAGTAAAGCCTCTAGGTGGTATGAGGGATGATAGGGAGAAAAAGCCCCTGTTCGTGAGGTTGCAGAGCAGTGTCCCAGTGGGATTTAGATTGCAGTTAGAATAGGCTGGTATGAGAGCATGATCACATGTGAACTTGAGGCTGTATGAGACTTGTGTTCTTCCTTGCTGAGGACTGTAGAAGGCACAGGAATTTAGAAAGTGGGAGAGCCCAGGAGGGAAGCAGGCAAGGAGTCCTGTGTGTCTTGTGAGTGTGAGATCCCTGAGGAAGGGAGAGTTCATGGGAAATCCTGGGCTTTTGGGGGACAGTCAAGGACAGTGGAAATGCCTGGTGAATAGGTCATGATAGTCCCAACTCAGAAAGATGTAGTGAGGCTGTGAGTCTGGGGAGTGGAGAGAGAGCAGGTCTTTCCAGGACCTCAGAGATTTCTGGGCTCCTGGTGAGGAGGCCTGAAACTGGGGGAGGGACCTCAGTGGGGTTTCAAGCCCTCTGGCCTCCTGGCTGAGCTGCTGATGCTGGTTGAACTCCATGTCAATTTTGGGGAGGGGTTGGTTAACAGTTACAAAATTACAGGTAGATAGGAGGAATAGTTCTAGTGTTCTATGGCATCGTAGGCTCACTACAGTTAACAATACTTTGTTGAATATTTCCAACAGGCTGGAGAGGATTTTGAATTGTTTCAATACAGAAAAATTATGAATGTCTAAGGAGATGAACATGCTAATGACTGTGATTTGATCACTACACATTGTGTACATTTCTCGAAATATCAGCCTGTACACCATAAATAGGTAAAATTATTATGTGTCAATTAAAAATAAATATAACAAATGAATTCAGGTACTAAGACTTTCTGAAAGAGTTTTAGTATGTTTAAGAATTAGGTTGCTAATTACTGTGATATTTGGGGAGTTTTGTTTCTTAAAGGATTTGAAGCATTTAAGAAAATCTGGTATAATGTATTTGTTATTTTACAATGTAAAGAAGATTAAATAACCTCAATCAATGTCCTGAAGATTAAAAATTTCACTCAATGAGTCATTAATTGGGGAAATTGAATTTAAGTCAATAAAGTTTGATTTACAACCGTGTACATATTGTGTCAGCATCTGGAGAAATACAAAACATTTAGCGTTCATGGAATGTCAATCATTTGATGTATTTGAACATTAATAAGTGAATCATTTAACAAAGCACAAGAGTTATAATTCTCCACCCTTAGAAGCATTCAAACATTAAAAGACGTGTTTATGCATTAAAAATAAAAAGGCTATTCTTCTACATACATGGTTTATAAAACTCATCCCCTTCTCCAAACACATCTTGGTATCCTGCCTTTGAGTCTTCTTCAAGATTTCTGTCATTCAGCCTACATTTAAGATACTTGTAGTCCCTCCATGTACCTCTCTCAATATATTTCATTATTTTCTGAGAAAATATAAACTAGGCACTTAAATATGAGGTCTGATTAATAAAATATCCCCTCACTGTCATGTCTTTCAGATGTTAGTTTATGTACATGCATGTATATGTACCTGTTATATATGTATGTGTTATATGCATGTATGTGTTATATGCATGTATGTGTTATATGCATGTATGTGTGCTTGTATGCATTTATGTTGGTAGGTGTTTATGTGTATATGTATATGGGCACTCAATTATTTTTTAAACATAATGGTCCTCTTAGTGACCAGGCTCGACCCAGGAAATAGTAAATCACATAGGGATTTAGAGTAAAGAGCAGAATGAGTGGGTCAGTGGATGGAAATTACTCAGAGAGCCATCAAGGATAGGAGGCTTCTGCTAAACCCACTTAATGAGATTCTTGCTGAAGGCAGGCCATTGTGATCAGATATGAATTGTAAAGGATAAGGAATTTGATAAGATATGGAGGATGATCAGATGTCAATGTGGGTCATTCTCTCTAAACGGACTTAGTATGATTCTTGCTAACTCTAGCACCCACTCTAAGGACAGAAACAGAAGCCCAAAGTCATAGGCCTCATTGAGAAGAGAGCTCAGATGAATCTGACTAGAGTTTGGTCAAGGAGAGTCTTCAGACCAGCTATCAAACACAGTGCAATGCCATTCCTAGCCACTGCGGTATGTAGACATTATTTTGTTTGTTTGAGGTGTGATTATGTTCACAAATGTTTAGCATGGAAGGGACGCTAGAAGACATGAGGCATAAATTATCCCTTTTTTTGAGAGAGAGTTTCGCTCTGTTGCTCAGGCTGGAGTGCAATGGCATGATCTCAGTTCACGACAACCTCTGCCTCTTGAGTTCCAGTGATTCTTCTGCCTCAGCCTCCCGAGTAGCTAGGATTACAGGCGCCCACCACCATACCTGGCTAATTGTTTTGGCTCATGCCTGTAATCCTAGCACTTTGGGAGGCCAATGTGGGTGTATCTCCTGAGGTCAGGAGACATAAATTATTCAAATGACTCTGTGTTGGGAGCAGCCAGTCTGAGAATCCTGCCATTCTACCTGCCCTACTATGAGGCAAATCATTTGGAAACTCTGAACTTGTTTTTGTACTTTGTTTATGTCTTAAAAGATTGAAAGTTTCTTAGCAAAGCAGTGTCAGTTTAATTTGGACCCAAAGTACTGAATTACCTAATTACCCATTAGCTTAATTACCTAATTACCCATTAGCCTAATTACCCATTTCACACACTAAATTGTGGATCCAATTGAATTTAGGGAGACTTTAAAAATCACAAACACGTGACATGACATGGAAAGAAATAACCACTTCCAGTGAAAGAATCTAGTCAGATGGTCACAACCTTACCACAGGTTGATCTCAGCCACAGCCTCCATCTCTTTCCACTAACAGCCATACTCATGAAACACACGGGAGGAAACTGAAACAAAATTCTGGTGCTCATGTGCTTCCTTAGCTGTTTTCTTTCTTTCTTTTCTTTTATCATTTTGCTAAAGGGGTGAATTTTATTTCATTCTGAAAGCTGAGAGTAACATGTTTGTAATTCTTTTCCAATAAGGAGTATTAATATGAGAAACATATTTTAGGTATATTGTTGAAGAAGAATCTCAGTGGACATCTCACCTTCTTAAATCTCCTAACCTGGTCTTCCAGTACCTGCATATGTGAATATGGGGCTGTGTGTAAATTCATGAGATGCTTTAAATCTCATTTGTATGTGGTAGATGGGGAAAAAACTGGTTTCTGCCAAATATATTGTTAAAGAGGCTTATTTTGAGCCAATATGAGTGACCAGGGCATAGGGTTACACAATCTCAAGAGGTCCTGAGAAAGTGCACCTGAGACGGTTGGGTTGCAATTGGATTTTATGCATTTCAGGAAGACAGAAATTGCAGGTAAAATCATAAATCAATATGTGGAAGGTGTACATTTGTTCATCCTGAAAAGCTGGGACATCTCAAAGTGGAGGCTTACAAGTAGGTGGGTTTCAGGGATTCTTAATGGACCATTGGTTGAGAGAATTAAAATATTGTGTAAGACTTGATGTCAGTAGAAAGAAATGCCTGAGTTAAGATAAGGGGGTTGTGGAGGCCATGGTTCCTGTTATGTAGATGAAGTCTCCTAGGTAGTAGTCCTCAGAGAGAATAGATGATAAATTCTCTTTTCAGACACTAAAAGATGTCAGGCTCCCGGTTAAGCTATCCTACTTCCTGGATTGGCCCAGAAAAGGAAGCCCTGCCTGCATTATTGGGGGTTCTCTTGAGATGCAAATTTCCTGCACAAAAGACAGCTTTGCAGGGCCATTTTAATCTGTGGGTCGTGTGGCAGCCATCTCAAAACATGTCAAATAAATATATATTGGGGTAAAATATTTTGATTTACATCAGGGTCTGCCATCTGTCATGCAACGCTATACCAGAGTCAGGTTGGAAAGTTAGCCACATTATATCAGGTTAATAAAAACCCCTCTAATGAGATGTTATGGCTTGTAGGTCATGGCTTCTCAGACCTCTCAAATAGGAATTTGGGCAAGATAAAAGAAAGGTGAGAGTTTAGTCCTCAGTTTCCACTCTTGGCCAAAGATCATTCCATGGAATGCACATGCAGACCAACACCAAGCAGGAGGTCCTATGGTGCTAGAAAAGCCCATTCCTAGGGTTGTTTATTGGTCATCGGTCATTGGTAATGGTAGTTTTTATATCAGTGATGTCAAGTCATAAGGAAAGGACATGACCTGGCCTGATTTAATAGCCAATTGTTTAAGAGGTGAGAGAGTTAGGCCTAGGATTCAGTCTGAACAGAACATTCTGGATCAGATCTACGCTGTAGGCCACCATGATGTGGATCTTTGATTGTATCTTTTTTCTTTTCCTGTATCTGACATAGCATTTACAAGAGGCACAGAATTATAAAATAGAAAGACGTGCCACGAAAATAGTGAGGATTAGGTGCCAAGAAGTTTAAAGGTAGAATCAGAGAGCAGTAAACAACCTCCTAGCCAAAAAGTCCCCTGCCTGCATCATCATATTCTTTAATCCGACCTATAGGCTGTTTATCTTTCTTATCAATGGGCATTTGAGCCTATGGTAAATCTTACCTGAGGGTTGTAGGACCAACACCAAATAAGAATCCAATAAATTTAAGTTTTATTCTGGCCAATTGGTCTCCATAGGTAAAGCATCCCAAGGAGAGTATGAATCTAATTTGAGCAAATCTGGTCCTCCATGTCTAAATTGTCACAGGACTTGCTTACAGTTGACAAATATATTTTTCCCACCGCTTTTGTATTGCACCATACACTGATACTTAGGACAGAAAAAGGTTTTACTATAGGAGAAGTCATATAATTCTATTGTGTCATTTTGTTGTTCTCCCCAATAAAATGCCTCTTTCCCACATACCAAATGTTGTGTCCCATAGTGGTGAATATTAGGGAACAAATTAGGGAGATATCAGGGTTCCAAGTGGTTTGTGAGCATAACCATTCTCCTTTTCTATTTTTTCAATCTGAGAGAGGAATGGGGTGCCATGTATCTATTACTAGCTAAAATAGCCCCTGGCTTCCCCTGGGGAGTATCCTCATATTATTTCCCAAACTCCCAATGCCTACTAGTTGAACATCAGAATTCTTTTGAGCCTCATTCAACTTTGGTACCTGGGCTTTAAGAATATAGCGTCTGGGGTCCCATTTGCCATTGAAAATTTTCCACAAATTTGGGGGAAACGCTACACCTTCCACAGGTGTTTGGACTGTGCCTTGGCACTGAGGATGGCAGGCCATTGCTTCACAGCCACCTCAGATTCTATTTGTAATATTAATAACATGGACATGAGCCCTTGTTAGGTGAGAGCACATGCCTGTTCCCACCATTGAGTTTGGGAGTATGTTTTCATGGTTTGTCTGGCTTATATCCATTAGATGAGAGCTGCATCATTTTTTAGGGCAGCTTCTCATCCCTCTCACTCTTCCTGGAGTAGCATTCCTTCTCTGTGAACTATTTTGGGCAGGGGATTTTTCTCTAAGGAATGCCTTTCTTCAATATCTGTGAACTCAGCTTTCCCCAACACATGTAGCCCAGTTTTAATTCCTCCAATGAGTTTGCGTTTTAGCTTTTTGGGTGGCCTCTTTTGTTCCATCCACCAGAAGGGCAGTTGCCATCATAGGCTAATGGCATCAGTATAATTTGAATAAATGGAGTCAGCCTAGAACTATTGAGTATCCCAAGCGATTGTCAGGTGAGCAGATGTTACGTCTATGTATACCCTTGTGTGGGTATTCCATAATGCTTCCCAGAGGCATCCTGACCTTAGGTTGGAATTTGTGCTCTCAGGGTCCTCTGTCCACCAGCTGACTCCCATAAGCAGTGGTTCCCTGAGGGCAGTGTCAGTGTTGTTGGTGCAGGATAAAGGCATCCACCCCAAGCACAGAATTGCGGTCATTTGGGTAGAGTTTGCTGCAGCAGTTTACACAGAAGGCACCTAGATTTCTTCCACCATATCTAGGCAATTGTCTAAGCCTGTCATCACCAATATCTATTGTTAGACAATGTCCTCTGACTAGCCTCCCTCAGTAATTATCCTGAGGCGTCGTTAGGCCAATATTCTTGCAGGGTGTCATAATTTGTGAGAGCCTTATCATAGAGAAACCCTGAAAAGGGGCACATTGGGGAACGTTTAGGGTGGAACTGTCGCATTTAGTAGCCTTCAATTATCCTGATCTATGCCCACTAAATTGTGTGGGCTCTATCTGCAGGCAAGTCAGTGAGGTTTTGGGGAAACCATGCGAAGTTTTCAGGTTTGAAGAGGAAGGGAGTGTGGGGCAGGCAGTTAGAGGAGACTGAGTGATATGGTTGGCTGTTTTCACCCAAATCTCATCTTGAATTGTAGCTCTCACAATTCCCACATGTTGTGGGAGGGACCCAGTGGGAGATAATTGAATCATATGGGGAGTTTTTCCCATACTGTTCTTGTGGTAGTGAATAAGTCTCATGAGATCTGATGATTTTATAAAGGCTTTTCCCTTTCGCTTGGCTCTCATTTTCTCTCTTTTCTGCTGCCATTTAAGAAGTGCCTTTTGTCTTCCACCATGATTGTGAGGCATCCCCAGCCACCTGGAATTGTGAGTCCATTAAACCTCCTTTCCTTTATAAATCACCCAGTCTTAGCTATGTCTTTATCAGCAGCATGAAAACGAACTAATACAGTAAATTGGTACTGGTAGAGTGGGGCATTGCTGTAAAGATACCTGAAAATGTGAAAGCGACTTTGGAACTGGGAAACAGGCAGAGATTGGAACAGTTTGGAGGGCTCAGAAGAACACAGGAAAATATGGAAAAGTTTGGAACTTCCTAGAGATTTGTTGAATGGCTTTGTCCAAAACGCTGATAGTGATATGGGCAATGAAATCCAGGCTGAGATGCTCTCAGATGGAGATGAGGAACTTCTTGGGAACTGGAGTAAAGGTGACTCTTGCTATGATTTAGCAAAGAGACTGGTGGCATTTTGCCCCTGCCCTAGAGATTTGTGGAACTTTGAACTTGAGGGAAATGATTTTGGGTATCTGGTGGAAGAAATTTCTAAGCAGCAAAGTATTTGAGAGGTGACTTGAGTGCTGTTAAAGGCATTCAGTTTTAAAAGGGAAAAAGAGCATAGAGGTTCAAAAAATGTGCAGCCCAAAGATGCCATAGAAAAGAAAATCTCATTTTCTGAGGAGAAATTCAAGCTGGCTGCAGAAATTTGCATAAGTAACAAGAAGCCAGATGTTAATTGCCAAGACAATGGGGAAAATGTCTCCAGGGCATGTCAGAGACCTTTGCAGCAGCCCCTCCCTTCACAGACCTGGAGGCCTAGGAGGAAGAAATGGTTTCTTGGGGTCAGGCGCAGGGCCTGGCTGCTCTGTGCAGCCAACGTACAGGTTGAGCCATGGCTTCAGAGGGTGCAAGCCCCAAGCCTTGTCAGTACCCTTGTGGTGTTGAGCCTGCAGGTGCACAGAAGTCAAAAATTGAGCTTTGGGAACCTCCACATAGATTTCAGAGGATGTATGGAAATACCTGGATGTCCAGACAGGAGCTTGCTACAGGGACTGAGCCCATATGGAGAACCTCGTCTAGGGAAGTGCATAAGGGAAATGTGAGGTTGGGGCTCCCACAAAGAGTTCCCACTGGGGCACTGCCTAGTGTAGCTGTGAGAAGATGGCCACCATCCTCCAGACCCAGAATGGTAGATCCACCAACAGCTTGAATCATGCACTTGGAAAAGCTGCAGACACTCAACATAAGCCCATGAAAGTAGCCAGGAGAGGGAGCTGTACCCTGCAAAGGCACAGGGGCAGAGCTGCCCAAGACTCTGGGAACCCTCCTCTTGCATCAGCGTGACCTGGATGTGGGACATGGAGTCAAAGGAGATCATTTTGGAGCTTTAAGATTTGAATGCCCTACTCGATTTCAGACTTGTTTGGGGCCTTTAGCCCTTTCATTTTGGCCAATTTCTCTGATTTGAAATAGGTGTGCTTATCAAATTCCTGTATCCCCATTGTATCTAGGAAGGAACAACTTGCTTTTTGATTTGACAGGTTCATAGGCAGAAGGGGTTTGCCTTTTCTCAGATGAGACTTTGGACTGTGGACTTATGAGTTAATGTTGAAATGAGTTAAAATTTTGGGGGACTGTTGGGAAGGTATGATTGGTTTTTGAAATCTGAGGACATGAGATTTGGGAGAAGCCAGGGGTGAAATGATATGGTTTGACTGTGTCCTCACCCAAATCTCATCTTGAATTGTAGCTCCCATAATTCCCACTTGTGGAAAGAACCTGGTGGGAGATAATTGAATCATGGGGACAGTTTCCCCTGTATTGTTCTCATGTCAATTAATACGTCTTATGAGATCTGATGATTTTATAAGGTATTTTCCCATTCACTTGGCTCTCATTTTCTCTCTGGTCTACTGCTGTTTAAGATGTGACTTTCACCTTCCATCATGATTGTGAGTCCTCCCCAGCCATGTGGAACTGTGAGTCCCTTAAACCTTTTTTTTCTTTATAAGTCATCCAGTCTCAGGTATGTCTTTATCAGCAGTATGAAAATGGACTAATACAGAAAGATATACCAAGAGAGATTCCTTCCATAGATTCCAAACTGCCTCTTGAGTGTCTTGGATAAAACATTGAGGGTTTTGAACCATGTATTTGATAGCAAGAAAAGTAAGACTGAGAATTATTCAAGGGTCATGAGGACTGGCCTGGTCAGATGTCTCTGGAAGAATGTCTGCTCTGGTTGTTGTACTATAGACCAGCTGATTCTTGGGTGTTTTCCGAAATTGCAAGTGGGTGTCAGAGATTGGATTGAAACTCTAGGTTCGGTCAGGAATGTGGTTGGGCACCTGTTTTAGGTGTGAAATATGAAAACAAGAGGTGACTTCCTTTTATATTGCAGAACAAGAGTTGGTTACAAGCACCTGTTGAGGTCCTTTCCAGCGGGGCTCTAGAGGGTCTTTCAGTTGGTGTCTTTTCCATTACTCAAAGTCACCTGGCTGTGATCTGTGATCCTGGGAGTCTTCGGCCCCCACACACTCACTGGGGAAAGACTCTGCTACTGGCTTTTTTTTTTTTTTAACTGTTTATTAACATTTTAAGAAGTCTCTGGCAATAATGCAGCGTTTACCCCTAGAGTAAGGCTAGCTCGTGTGAGCCCTTGTCTAGCCTCATAGGTCTTCCTGTTATTATTTCATTGGAAAGCAATGTTTTCCAAAAGGAGTGGGCCTAGGATTAAGTAGGACCAGTGGGAGGGCTTTTGGCTAAGGGAGGTTCAAAGCCTCTGTTAACTTAGCTATTTGAATTTTTATTGTACCATTTGTCCCTACTACCAACCTGATTGGTTTTGAAATCTGAGGACATGAGGTTTGGGAGGGGCCGGTGCAGAACTATATGGTTTGGCTGTGTCCCCACCCAAATCTCATCTTGAATTTAACTCCGATAATTCCCACTTGTTGTGGGAGGGACCTGGTGGGAGATAATTGGATCATGGGGGCAGTTTCCCCATATTGTTCTCGTGGCAGTGAAAACACATCTCACGAGATCTGAGGATGATATAAGGGGTTTTCCCTTTCACTTGGCTCTCATTTTCTCTTTTGTCTGCTGCTATTTAAGATGTGCCTTTTGCCTTCTGCCATGGTTTAAGAGGTTTAGGGATGATCAAGAAAATGTTAATGTTGTATTATCAGCCAGACTTTGCAAATGGATTCAACGAGGTGTCCAGTCAAATGAGTCCCACAATCACTGTGTAGCTCAGAGAGAGGATTCCCTAAACCGGAATGATTCTAACAAAACTTTGCCAAGCATTAAGACATCCCTACAACAGATCAATGCTTCCTCTCAATGAGAAAACACAGAAATCAAGTTCAATACATATTTAGTATTTTGAGAAGGCAGCATCTTGATAAAATTCAGTTTCCATGCTTAAGAGGGTCCTGTTGGCAAAGCACAGGGACCTTGGGAGCCATGTAAATGCTTGCCAGTGCTATGCTTTGGGCATATGCTACACCAAGAGCACACCACTTGGGCTCTAGTGGGAGATGCTGTCCAGAAATATTGACTTCCCCATGCTACAATTTTTTCAAGGGTCCAAGGAGTCTTTTCATGGATAAATTGAAGGAGGGGTAACTGTGCACCTCTGGGAACTATGGTTTTGTTGTTATTACAGCCTACCAACAATTATCTACTTGGGTCAAAAGGGAGATCCCTTTTGCTATCAGATTTGTTTCTCTTGAGGGATTGATACCTGGTATTGTAAAAGAATGTTGGTGAGGGCAATGGTAAGAAGGAGGGAGCATGCTCGAGTGCACAGGCCATCTTTCCTAGGGTGGCATTCTTTGCTGTAACATCAGCTCAGTTATTTCCTTCTGCTTCTTCTGTTATCTTTTGGATGTCCAGGGATCTTGATGATTGTCAGCTGCCTTGGCATGTGAACTGCTTCTAAGGACTCCGAGAAACTTGATGCTTGCTGCCTATAAGTTGCCCGGATGAGGTGAGAAAGTCCTTCTGTTTCCACAGCATGAAAACCATGGACTACTCCAAAGGCATATTAGCTCTCAGTGTATATATCTGCCACCTTTTCTTTAGCCAATTGTCAAGCTCCAGTTAACACTACTAACTCAGCCATCTGGGCTGATTGCACTTCTTTGCAGTTGGTCATTTTGATGGTGTCTACCGTGGAAGTGGTGGCATATACTGCCTGGTAATGCACATGCACTACTCCCAAATGAGAACCCTCTGTGAGTCAAATTAATTCAGCATTTTCCATGCAGGGTTCCTGTAAATCCTCCCTAGGGGAGAGTAAGATATCCCTTAGCTGAGCGCAGTCATGTTCCTCCTCTCACTGCTTATCTGGAAGAGGAAGCAGGGAGCAGAGTCAGAGTGTTACAGTGCTTCCGAGTCATGTTAGGGGCAGAAAGCAGGAGCACGTCATAAGAAGCGAGGTGGCTGTCAGAACAGTGTTGAGTGTGGTGAGAGCTTAGGAGAGAGTCCACAGAGTGGGAGACATGGATGGTGAACAGAGACCCTAGGACAAATTCTTCAACATTCTTCCATAAGATGGCTGCAGCTGCTATTCAAGGAGGTGCCCTCTTGCCACCGCATCTAATTTTTGACTGAAATAAACAATTGGCCTGTGGTCATCACTGTGTTTTTGAGTCAATATTCCTAGAGCATTTCTATTTATTTTGTGTTTGAAAAGGATAAAGAAAAGGCTGTGGTTGGGATGGCTAAGGCAGCCTCTTGGGTGGGAGTCTGTTCTAAATCTTCTATGTGTTGCTTTTTCTTTTCTTCCCAGCAGATTTGACCTGCTGGTTAGTTTTTAATTTAAAGGCTGAGCCACTAATGAGTAATTTGGATACCAACTTCTACAGTAGCCTGTTAACCCTGATAACCCTCTTGTCTTTTTATTTGGGAAGGGTAAATGTCATGATGGTAGAGATTCTCTCAGGGATTAGTAGTAGCCCTCTCAGGGAAATCATGTCCTAAGTACTTAACTAGAGGGCGGCAAAACTGCAGTTTGTCTCTGGACACTTTGTGTCCCTTCAAAGCAAGCTGTTGTAACAGGTGGACAGCATCTTCTCTGCATTTTGGCAGGAAGGATGAACACAACAACACATAGTCCACATATGGAATTGGGATAGATCCACTGGGATATTCACTGTTGCCAAAATCTGCCCATAATATTTGACAAAATTAGGCAGGACTCTCTGAGTAGCCCAGGGGCCAGACTGTCCATGTATATTGGCAATTTGACAAGTGAATGCTAAACAATATTGACTGTTTCTTCTACAGGTATGCTGGAGAAAGCACTGTGTAAGTCAATGACAGTGATGGGAATATCAGACAGCAAGGTATGGGGGTTAGGAGCAACAGGATGTCTAAGAATTCTTATTTTATTTGTGCTCTTAGGTCTTGAACAATTCTCCAGCCTTTTCTGTTTAGCTTTTTATACTGGGAGGATTAGTGTATTGCAAGATTAGTGGAAGGTGTTAGGAGTCCTTTGTCTAAATAGTCCTGAAAGACTGGTTTAATTCCTAGTAAGACTCCAGGTCTAAGGAGATATTGTTTAAAGTTTGGCAGAGGTTTAAAGTTATCTCTGTTTACATGGAGGGAAGTGCTAACTTAATTCTTCCCATGTCTGAGCAAGAGCTTACCCATAATGAATCTGGTATTTTGAGGCCAGGTGAGGTGGTTCACACCTGTAGGCAGGAGGATTGCTTGAGCCCAGGAGTTTGAGACCAACCTGAGCAACATAGTGAGCCCCTGTCTATACAATAAATTACAACAATAATTAGCTGGAAGTCCCAGCTTCTTGGGAGGCTGAGGTAGGAGGATCACTTGAGCCCAGGAATTTGTGGCTGCAGTGAGCTATGATTGTAGCACTGCACTCTAGACTGGGTAACAAAGAGGGACTCTATCTCTTTTTTTAAAATGTGGTATTTCAATAAGAAAGGCTCTAATTCTCCCTGTTTGAAATATTTTTTTTTCCATTTCCAACTTTTTTTTAGGTTCAGACTGAACACGTTCAGGTTTGTTACACGTGTAAATTACATGTCACAATTACAAATGATTTCATACTGAGGTAATAAGCATAGTACGCAATAGCTAGTTTTTCAATCTTCACCTTCCTCCCACCCTTCAGCTTCTAGTAGGCCCTGATGTCTGTCGTTCCCTGCATTGTGTCCATAGGTACTCAAGGTCAAACTCCCACTTATAAATGAGAACATGTGGTATTTCATTCTCTGTTTCTGCATTAATTCACTTAGGATAATTAACTCCAGCTGCTGCATCCATGTTGCTACGAAGGACATGATTTCATTATTTTTCATGACTGCATAGTGTTCCACAGTGTATATATACCACATTTTCTTTATCCACTCTTCTGCTGATGAGTATCTAGGTTGGATCCTTGCTTTTGCTATTTTGAATAGTGCTGTAGTGAACATATGAGTGCATGTGCCTTTTGGTAGAACAATTTATATTCCTTTGGGAAGAAAGGAATATAAATACTGGGATTCCTGTGTCAAGTGGTAGTTCTATTTCAAGTTCTTTGAGAAATCTCCAAATTGCTTTCCATAGTGGCTGAACTACATTACCTTTCTACAGTGAGCCCCGAATATCTAAGACAGGTCTCAGTCAATTTGGAAAGTTAAGGATGCACCTGTGACACAGCCCCAGGAAGTCCTGATGACATGAGTCCAAGGTAGTTAGGGGTACAGTTTGCTTTTATACATTTTAGGGAGATATGAGACATCAATCAATATGTGAAAGATGTACATTGGTTCAGTCTGGTAAGGCAGGACAACTCGAAGTGGGGGCTTCCACTAGGTTAGAGGTAGATAAGTGACAAAATTTTGCATTCTTTTGAGTCCTTGATAAACCTTCCACTGAATATACAACTTAGTCTGGCTCAGTGAATCTTCATTTTTACACAAACATTAGAAAAGAGGAAGCAATCAGACATTCATTTGTCTCACGTGCGCCTCAGAGGGATGCTTTTGAATAGAATGGGAGGCAAGTTTGCCCTAAGCAGTTCCCAGCTTGACTTTTTCCTCTAGCTTCATGATTTTGGGATCCCAAGATTTATTTTCCTTTCACACTACTAACAGTACATAAGTGTTCTGTTTTCTCTGCAGCCTCACCAACATCTGTTGTTTTTTTGACTTTTTAAGGATAGCCATTCTGACTGGTTTGAGATGGTATCTCTCTGTGGTTTTGATTTGCATTGCTTTAATGGTTAGTGGTGTTGAACATTTCTTCATATGCTTGTTGGCTACACATATGTCTTCACTTGAGAAGTGTCTGTTCGTGTTGTTTGCCCATTTTTTAATAAGGTTGTTTGGTTTTTGCTTGTTGATTTATTTAAGTTCCTTGTAGATTCTTGATATCAGACCCTTCTCACATGCTGATATGGTTTGGCTCTGTGTCGTCAACCAAATCTCATCTCAAATAATAATCCTCATGTGACAAGGGATGGACCTGGTGGAAGGTAACTGGGTCATGGGGGTGGTTTCCCCCATGCTGTCCTCATGTTCTCATGATAGTGAGTGAGTACTCATGAGATCTGATGGTTTTATCAATGTGTAGTGGTTCCTCCTTCATTCTCTCTATCTCTCTGTGTCTCTGTCTCTCGTCTGCTGCCATGTGTCACATGCCTGCTTCCACTTCCACCATGATTGCAAGTTTCTTGAGTCCCCGAACCTAACCACACAGAACTGTGAGTCAATTAAACCTCTTTTCTTTACAAATTACCCACTTTCAGGCAGTTCTTTATAGCAGTGTGAAAACAGACTAATATGGTAAATTGGTACCAGGAGTGGGGAACTGCTAAAAAGATAACTTGAAATCTGGAAGCAACTTTGGAACTGGGTTCCTCCAGGCAGAAGTTGGAACAGTTTTGAGCACTTGAAAGAAGACAAGAAGATGTGGGAAAGTTTGGAACTTCCAGAGACTTGTTGAGTGGTTTTGACCAAAATGCTGATAGTGACATGAACGTCCAAGCTGAGATTTTCTTTGGTGGTGAGGGCTAAACTCTGATATTTTTTATCTTGCCCAAATTGCTATTTAAGGAGTCTGGGGAGTCATGCTCTACAAATCATAAATTATCATCAGATGGGTTTTATTTAAACCTATCTATCATGATTTATTTTCCAAACTGACTCTGGCATAACATTATGAGACAAATAAGAAAATCAAAATATTTTTACCCCAAAACATGTTTCTTTGCCCTAGTCTGAGATGGCCCTGCAGGCCTGGCATGGTGGCTCATGCCTGTAATCGCAGCACTTTGGGAGGCTGAGGCAGGAGGATCACCTGAGGTCGTGAGTTCGAGACCAGCCTGACCAGCATGGAGAAACCCTGTGTCTACTAAAAACACAAAATTAGCCAGGTGTGGTGGCACATGCCTGTAATCCTAGCTACTCAGGAGGCTGAGGCAGGAGAACTGCTTGAACCCAGGAGGTGGAGGTTGTGGTGAGCCAAGATCATGCCATTGTACTCCAACCTGGGCAACAAGAGGAAAGCTCCACCAGAAAGAGAGAGAGAGAGAGAGAGAGAGAGAGAGAGAAAGAAAGAAAGAAAGAAAGAAAGAAAGAAAGAAAGAGAGAGAGAAAGAGAGAGAAAGAAAGAAAAAAAGAGAAAGAAAGAAAGAAAGAAAGGGAGAGAGAGAGAGAAAGAAAGAAAGAAAGAAAGAAAAAGAAAGAAAGAAAGAAAGAAAGAAAGAAAGAAAGAAAGAAAGAAAGAAAGAAAGAAAGAAAGAAAGAAAGAGAAAGAAAGAAAGGGCTCTGCAACGCCATTCTTTGTGGGGGAAAATTTGCATCTGTAAAGAATCTCTATCAGCATAGCCAGATCTTTTTCTTCTAGAACCTCCCAATCCCAAAGAGATGAACTAAGATCTAAAGAGGAAACATTTGTCACCTATTGTCTCTAAGTGCAGCCACTATAAGACTTCAAAAGAACTTTAGACACTACAATCTTTATCTTAACCTGAACATTACCTTTCTATCTATCCCAGGTCTTTAGACAAACTCAACCAATTGTCAACCAGAAAATGTTTAAATTCACCTATACCCTGGAAGCCCTCACTTTGAGTTGTTCTACCTTTCTGGACCAAACAAATGTATCTCTTAAATGTATTTTATTCATGTCTCATGCCTCTCTAAAATGTATAAAACAAAGTTTGATGGAATTTTGTCCTTGCCCTAGAAATCTGTGGAACTTTGCACTTGAGAGAGATGATTTGAACTAGGAACTTATGTTTAAAAGGGAAACAGAGCATCAAAGTTTGGAAAATTTGCAGCCTGGGCATGTGATAGGAAAGAAAAACGCATTTTCTAGGGAGAAATTCAAGTTGGCTGCAAAAATTTGCATAAGTAATGAGGAGATGAATATTAATAACCAAGACAATGGGGAAAATGTTTCCAGGGCATGTCAGAGATCTTTGCAGCAGCCCTTCCAATCACAGGCCTGGAGGCCTATCAGGGAAACGTGATTTCATGGGCTGGGTGCAGGGCCCAGCTGCTCTGTGGAGCCGTGGGACTTGGTGCCCTGTGTCCCAGCTGCTCCAGCTCTAGCTGTGGCTAAAAAAGTTCAACGTGCAGCTCAGGCCATTGCTTCAGAGGGTACAAGCCCCAATCCTTGGTGGCTTCCACAAGATGTTGGGCTGATGGGTGTGCAGAAGAGAAGAGTTCAGCTTTGTGATCCTCCGCCTAGATCTCAGAGGATTTATAGAAATGACTGGATGTCCAGCCAGAAGTCTGCTCCAGGAGCAAAGCCTTCATGGAGAGCCTCTGCTAGGGCAGTACAGAAAGGAAATGGGGGGTTGGAGCTCCCACACAGAGTCCCCACCGAGGACAGTGACTAATGGGGCTGTGAGAAGAGGGCCACCATCCTTCAGACCCCAGAATGGTAGATCCATTAACAGCTTGCACTGTGCACCTGGAAAAGCTGCAGGCACTCAATGAGAGTAGCCAGGAGGGCTGAACTCTGCAAAGCCCATGAGAGCCGCCACGGGATCAGAGCTGCAAAGCCTGCAAAGTCACAGGGTGAGAGCTTCCCAAGGTTGTGGGAGCCCCCACTTTGCATTAGCATGCCCTGAATGTGAGAAATGGAGTCAAAGGAGATTATTTGGGAGCTTTAAGATTTAATGACTGCCCCACTGGATTTTTGGGCTTGCATGTGACCTGTAGCCCCTTTATTTTGGCCCATTTCTCCCATCTGAAATGGGAGCATTTATCTAATGTCTCTACCCCCATTGTTTCTTGGAAATAATTGACTTGTTTTTCATTTTACAGGTTCATAGATGGAAGGGACTTGCCTTGTCTCCAATGTGACTTTGGACTTGAACTTTTGAGTTAATGCTGAAATAATTTAAGATGTTGGGGTACTGTTGGGAAGGCATGATTGGTTTTGAAATGCAAAGAGGACATGAGATTTGGGAGGGCCTGGGTGGCATGGTATGGTTTGGCTCTGTGTCTCTACCCAAATGGCACCATTCCTCAGGGTGATCAGCCAGCTACATGGTGGCAGGTTAGATTATATTGGACCTCTTCCATCCTGGAAAGGGCAGAGGTTTGTCCTCACTGAAATATACACTGACTCCAGATATGGGTTTGCCTATGCTGCATGCAATGCTTCTGCCAAGACTACCATCTGTGGACTCATGGAATGCCTTATCCACTGTCACAGGATTCCACATAGCATTGCCTCTGACCAAGGCACTCCCTTGATGGCTAAAGAAGTGTGGCAGTGGGCTCATGCTCATGGGATTCACTTGTCTTACCATGTTCCCCATCATCCTGAAGCAGCTGGATTGACGGAAAAATGGAATGGCCTTTCGAAGTCACAATTATAATGCCAACTAGGTGACAATACTTTGCAGGGCTGGGGCAAAGCTCTCCAGAAGGCCGTGTATGCTCTGAATCAGCATCCAATATATGGTCCTGTTTCTCCCATAGCCATAACTCGTGTGCAGGAGTCAAGGGTGGAAGTGGAAGTGGCACCATTCACCATCGCCCCCAGTGATCCACTAGCAAATTTTTTGCTTCCTGTTCCCATGACATTACATTCTGTTGGCCTAGAGGTCTTAGTTCCAATGGGAATAATGCTGCCATCAGGAGACACAACAATAATTCAATTAAACGGGAAGTTAAGATTGCCACCTGGACACTTTGGCCCCTCCTACCTTTAAGTCCACAGGCTACGAAGGTAGTTACAGTGTTGGCTGGGTGGCTGACCTGGACTATCAAGATGCAATCAGTCTATTACTCCACAATGGAGGTAAGGAAGAATATGTATGGAATACAGGAGATCCATTAGGGCGTCTCTTAGCATTCCCATGCCCTGTCATTAAGGTCAATGGGAAACTACAACAACCCAATCCAGGCAGGACTATGAATGGCCCAGACCCTTCAGGGATGAAAGGTTGCATCACTCCACTAAGAAAAAAACCACGACCCGCTGCGATGCTTGCTGAAGGCAAAGGGAATACAGAATGGGTAGTAGAAGAAGGTGGTCATCAATACCAGCTACAACCACGTGATCAGTTGCCAAAATGAGGACTGTAATTGTCATCAGTATTTCCTTCTTTTTTTGTTAAAAACATTTTGTGCATGTATCCACTTGTACTAAGAAAATTCCTTCATTTTGTTTCTTTTTTCCTTTATCATGTGACATAAAATTTATTGACTTCATATCAGCATTTAAGTGTTCTTAACTTTACGTAATAGCATTTGGGTTGGGGATTGGTGCATTTCTGGTTGTACAAAACATAGTTGTATTACATTAGGTGTAATTATGACCTTATTATTATCTTTATTTGAAGATTATTTATGATCTCAGGAGATTTGTATGGGTTCAAGTTGACAAGGGGTGGACTTGTGACGGTTAATACTGTGTCAACTTGATTGGACTGAAGCATGCAAAGGATTGATCCTGGGTGTGTCTGTGAGGCTGTTGCCAAAGGAGATTAACATTTGAGCCAGTGGGCTCGGAAAGGCAGACCCACCTTTAATCGAAGTGGGCACCATCTAATCAGCTGCCCGTGTGGCCAGGATATAAAGCAGGCAGAAAACGTGAAAAGACTAGACTGGCTTAGCCTCCCAGCCTACATCTTTCTCCTGTGCTGGATGCTTCCTGCCCTCAAACATCGGACTCCAAGTTCTTCAAGTTTGAGACTCGGACTGGGTTCCTTGCTCCTCAGCTTGCTAGTGGCCTACTGGGGGACCTTGTGATTGTGTGAGTTTAATACTCATTAATAAACTCCTATATATATAATATGATATATGTATGTATATACATGTATATAATATGATATATATACACATATTAGGGTTCTCTAGAGGGACAGAACTATATATATACACACACACATATATGTATGACAGAACTATATTTATATATAGTTTCCATAGTCTGTGGCGTAGACTAGGTGAAATGGACTTTACAACCTCCTGAAGGGTAACACCCAGACTCTCACCTAAACTCCCTGAAATCCTGTGCCCTGGGGATTGGAGAAACCTTCAAACCAAAGCCAGTGTTAAGTTAGCTCAGTCTTTGATTGAGCATGCAATCTTCCTATACTTGGCTTCCAGGGGTGGGTGAGGGAGAATTCCTGCCTGGAACAAAGTCATATTACAAAGAATCTTCACAATGCTCATGACATTTCAGACCTTCCATCAGAAGCGTTCAGGATGGCAGGAGACTGGACATGATGGGCAAACATGGGGATAGGAGGAAGGAAAGAGAGAATAGAAGGAGGTGACAGCTGACAAGACCTTGTGTTCTCAGATGCTGAGCATGAAATGAAGCATTTATGATGAAAAAAACAGAACAGATGTATGGTACAATATTAAATATACAACAGTAAATTACAGCAGGTGGCTTCACAGCAGCTTAGACACAGCAGAAGAGAAGAGGATGGAATTGGAAGATCAATGCCCAGGACGGATGCAGAGTTGCAGACTCTGGGAGTGGACCCACCCCAGAAACAGAGGAGGAGGGGGATTGGAGGAAGAAGGAACGTTTGAAAGTATCCCACTGAGAACCAGGACACCCCCTTGGACCAAGCAGCCCATGACCCTTGCAGCCTCAGAGGTCCAGACTCCAGCGTGGCCTCACATGCTGGTTCTTCTTGTCCCTGCCAGGCCAGAACCCTCCTCAGAACCCAGAGCCCCCACGGCTCTCCCTCACCCTATGCCCAGGACGTGTCTCCTGTGCACTCTTCCCTGGCCCACAGGCGGGAGTTTATACCTGCTCGGGCGGCCTCGGCATCCACACCAGCAACCTGGTAGCAATTGCCCTGCTGCCTCCACCTGGCACAGCTCGGATTTCCCACAGTGCAGGCCCCGTGGTCAGGAGTGATTAGAACACACAGGAGGGCAGCTCAAGACAACAGGTGCTGAGGCATGCAGATTTCGAGGATTTAAGTGTTGATGCCCTTGGAAGACCATTTCCATGGGGTTAATCATGGTTTCTCTTGGTGAACTGTTGGTTTGTGTTTTTGATGTTGTTGTTGCTCTAAATAGTGTTTACCTGACTTCAACATGAACTCGATTGGTCACGTTCTTTGTTAAAATATGTGTCATTCTAAAAGTTCACACGGCATTAGATTTTTTGCTCAAACTACCTATAATATTTCTCCAACAGAATGCACATTTGCCTTTCTTCCATCTGGGGAAGATGGGTCACGTTGGTACACTGCAGTCTTCCACAAAACTTATCTATTCCTACCCAAGCCTGGTACCTGATAGCATTTTGTTCCTGAGTACAATGTCCAAATCGGTGACTTTCAAGATTGATGTCATAGCAGTCCTCAGGAGCATCCTCAGCACTGACACCAAAGATCGCCTTGCAGAGCACATTGCGGTCAGTGCAGTTCCCATGATAGCAGTAGCCTTCTTCAGTGCACGGGGTTCCATCTTGCAAATAAAAGTCTGGGGGGCATGTCAAGGTGGTCCCATGACAGTACTCTGGAAGGTCACATATATTTTGGATAGGTCTGCAGAGAGTCCCTAGTGGGGAGAAGCTGCAGTTTGTACAGCAGTCTCCTAGATGACAGATGCTCCCCGGTGTGAAGTGACAGTCACTTTGACAGCAATGACTGGCATAACACTGCTTGAAGGAGCCACAGTCACATTCCTCCTTCCCTTCCACGATGAGGTTTCCACAGAGAACCGTTGTCATGGTTTCGTTATACACTGGAGCGAGTGCTTCGAAAATGCACCGGGCTGAATTTACAAAACAATTTTGTAAATGTCCATATGAACAGTTACCGAACGCATCTGTCATCTCAGAATATCGCTGCATAATGCAGGAGGTCCTTCTCTGACGTGTGCAGTATTTATAATCATAAGCCACACCCAAACTTCTCATCAGTATATGGGTTGTTATGACGGCTACCAATAATGTCTGTCTAGAGTACCAATGTGTATAAGGCTTAAATGTGAACAAAAGCTATATCTTCTTGGTTCATAGTTAGATTCATGTGGCGCCTCTTTAATAAGTAGTGTGGATGAATGAACACGAAAAGTATCAAAAAAGGTTCTTTTAAAATAGGTAAACATCGCACTACGAACTCGATACTGATTCACAGGAGCTGGGTCATGATTATTATATATGGTCAAAAGATAAATATAGTACCGCAGATCAGTATTTTGAACAATGCTGTCAATGACACTGAACATCTGGACCACCTCTGTGTAACAAGTTGTAATATTGCCATACATACGATAATATGAGTTGGAACATTGAACGTGGCCTTTTATATTGCCTCTATGAGAACTATACAGCGAAGGAGATAACCTGGGATTCATGCTGTCATTTGCTTCAGAGAACAGGGGGTCTGTCTCCTCATTGTCACCATCTCTAAATGTGGGCCCCGTTGCGTTGGGCTCGGCCACTATCTGAGAAACAACATGTTCAAACCTGCGGGAATCCTGGAGGGGTTTGATTTCGTAGGCAAGGTCGTCCAGCTTCATGATGCCTCTGAGGCCCCCATAGCACGTGTCGACGGTGACCATGGACAGAGGCACCTCCTCCAGGTAGCCGAGGTAGTAGCAGTCTGGAGGGATGTAGGGGTCATCCACCTGCAAGGCCCCTTGGTCATCCTGAGTTGTCATCAGCAGATGTCTGGGCCAAAGAAGGTGTTTTCTCCGCATGTGAACGACGTGTCTTTGACCCCCAAAACGCAGGCTGTAGGACAGCCAGCCGGGAAACTGAACGCCTTTGCCATGGTGTGTCTCCTTCCTGGGAATCACCACCTCAGAGGATGCGTAGTGCCACAAGGGACGGCCTTGAGAACACCAGACTGGAGCCAGGAGTGCCCAGAGCCCCAGCAGCAAGACGGGGGCCCTAAGGGTGACTGGCGCCTCTGCTGGCCTCATGCCCTAGCCCAGGGATAGTCATCCAAAGAGAATGGGAAAGGAAAGGACTGTCCTTGGGGAAGTCAGGCCCCAACCAGCTGCGGTGACTGTGTCCCTCCCAGGGAGACCCTGACATAGAACAAAGGACCTCCCCAGGCTCCTGCACCACACCCTGGGGGCACCTGGGCTCCGGGAGGGAATGAGGTAACAGTCCCAGGGCGGGGCAGAGGGTGGGCCTGGACAGGATGGCAGCTGCTGCGCTGCGGGATAAGGCTGAGGGTCCTGGCTGTGATGGCTCATTGGGAAGGAAAAAGGGAGAGGGAAGCAGGGCTCTGTCTCTTTTACCACCGTCAATCTTTTCTGTTGCTTTCTGAATCTGCAAAATACAATGATGTGTTCAATGCCCTCGCATCAGGTGTGTTATTCTCGGTCGCTCTGTGGGTTAATATTGCTCCTTTCTGTGGGTCACATTGCTTACTCCGTTGCCATGTGGAGGTAGACACTGCCAATACTTTCCTTGCGGATTGAATGTTTTTCTCGTCTTAGTAAGTACCCATGTCTTATTCTTTTTGATGTTGTTTCATTTGTTGTGGCTTTGAAGTTTGGTTTGAAGTTACCAGACTGTGAAAGGGAAGTATCTTGGGCCCTGTCAAGCTGGGAACCACTCAGGGAAAACCTGCCTTCCAGTCTATTTAAAGTTGTCCCTCTGTTCACAGAGATAGATGCATATTCTGAAGGCCTCCTCTGCAAACACTTATCACAAACTCAAAAGAATGCAACCATCTGTCTCTCACCTACCTGTGACCTGGAAGCCCTAAGTGGGGAGGACTTGCTTTGAGTTGTCTCGGCCTTTCTGGGTGGAACTAATGTCCTTCTTACTTATATTCACTGGTGTCTCATGTCTCCCTGAAGTGTGTCAATCAAGCTGTGCCTGACCACCCTGGGCACATGTCATCAGGACTTCCTGAGGCCGTGTCACAGGCGTGTCCTCAACCCTGGCAAAGGAAACTTGCTAAATTAACTGAGATCTGTCTCAGAGTTCCTGGGTTCACAAGATCAACAGTTGAAATAGGGTAACTCTTTCTTCTGTGCTGTGTAAAACCCTTGTGAATTATGGTACTTTTTACTTAGTCCATCTACTGGGGGCAGACACTATTCCTGACCCCATGAGAGCCCCAGGTGCTGCCCCTCCGATGCTTCTGTGTGGTTCTCTCCTGGTCTTTGGTCATTTCTTCAGATGCACGAGCCAATCAGTTCTCAGGGAAGGACACAGGGGGCCCTCTGTGGGTGTCTCATGTCTGAGAACAAATATTTTGCATATATCTGCCAATTCTGTCATTGCTTATGAGGGGAGGGAAAATCCAAGGCCAGATCGTTATCAGAAACACAAATTACTGTTTCCTCAAAAGTGTAAATATTTACCTTTCCTGGCAAATGTGGTCACTCTATTTAAACTTAACGTGACCGTGGTGTGTTTCGAAGGCTGTGTTGTGTGGCACTTTGTCTTCCAATGTCCCGTACTCCCATCTTCCATCCCGTTGAATCCCGCCTTTTTACCACAGATGTACCATTACGGATGAAGCTGGTTTCCCCTCTACGAGTGTGCAGTTTGGACGCCCTTTCCCTGCCCCTTCGGGGTTTTCACAGGGAGGAGAAGGAGGATATTTGACCTTCCTGAAGGAGGCTGCTATGGGAGACTGTGTCCCTCCTAAATTCATGTGTTGAAGTCCCAACCCTTGGTCCTTCAGAATGAAATCATACCTGGATGAGTGTCTTTTAAAGGGATGAATAAGTTAAAGTGATTTTCTGGAGTGGGACCCTAATGCAATCTGACTGTTGTTATAAGAAGGGGAAGCAGGAGGGACGGTGCACACGCCCCGACGGATGGTCATGTTACCACAGAACAGCGGGAAGGCACCGTCTGCACACCAGGGAGCAAGACCTCAGAGGAAACCCACCAGCTGGCAGCTTGATCTTAGGCTTTCATCCTCCACAACTGTGAGGAAATCGGTTTTGTATTGTAAGCCATTCAATATGTGGTATTTTGTTATATAAAATGAATACAGTAGGTAACAGGAGATCTTCTATACACTGAAAAAGTCGGATGGCCAGAGAAACCTGGACCCTCCTTTTCAGACCTGAGCAGGGTGATGGACCTGCTTTGGGACAGGAGAGGGGAAAAGATGAACCCAGCACCCGGACCCAGGTGAGCCATTCCTCAGCAGGCCGTCGCTGGGCCGGCCGTCGCTGGGCCGGAGCTTGCACAGGTGTGAAAGAGCGTGTCTTGGTCTTCAGGGGCCCGTTGGAGTTGGAGGGAGGATGCTGTAAACTCTCGCTCACAGAAGAACCCGTCATCACTGTGCCCGTGTTTATGTGAATGGGGATGTGTTTCCTGGGTGTGCTCATCCCCAAAGAAGAATTAATCAGGTCTCTAGGACTAGAAGGAGGTTGTGGCATTTGTGTGTATTAAAATCTGTGGCTGGACCATAAATTACATTAAAATGCTCATGGGAAGGCACAATGGAAAGAAACACTTTGTTACAGAAGGGAAAAAATGGTAATTATTTAAATGAGATGCCTTTGGAGTCACCGCGCCGAGAGGAGCCGATCACATGAGAGTGCTGGGTTTCATGTTCAGGAGATCAGGAGTGTCCGTCTGCTGGCTTTTACGATACTCAGAAAGAGCTGAGAGTATAATCTATGAATGGAGGGCACGTAGAGAAAGGGGAGGCCAAATGTTTGATGGGAATGGAGGGTCACTATTGGAGCCATTAGGAAATATAGAAGCTGAATTATGCTGAAGCACAGAACAGTGTTCCTGGGTAATTCTGTGTTGCTTTGGGAGCTGCTGAACATACAGAAGTTTCACTGTTCTTAGTCCTCGAATTCTCTAGAATCTCTTGAAAGCCCAGTTTTAAATATTGGGAATGTAGGTAAGACACATTCACGGTTAAAAATTCTTAAGAGAGGATGTAGGAAGAAATGTAAAGTAATCAATTTAGGTTATGAAAATTTAGTTATGGCGAACTGTGATGTCCGTTTCTCACTTGGAATAATGGAATGTGAGTCATTAATCATCCCAACGGCTCATTTTTCCATAGCCATCGATTACAAAACTGCTGGATAATTTCCTGAATTGCCCACCCTAGAAGCTGACCTCACATTTCCTCAGTGAGAAACCGCCAGCCCATTGATCCAGACTCGTTTTTCCCATCAGGGATTTTGTATCTCTGTGGACCCATGGTACAGTGCTGGTGAGGGCGGCAGAGGGGAGGATCTGAAGAAGCCATTCTTGAGCCATTCTTCAGCACAGGAGAGAAGAAGCGTTGCAGTCTTCCCATTTACCTGTTGGCCTTGCATCTGCATATGGCCTCGGGAATGCTGCTAGCCTATCCACGCATGATGAAGCTTATTTAGGGGATGAAGGCGGCATGCTGGTTGTGCCAGTGCCGGCAGCCAAGAGAATCAACTGCCTGGTGCATGCTGCTTTTATGAAAGCAAGCCCAGGGTCACTTGCTTTCTTCTGTATTAGATTCTCTGATGAAGCTGTTTCTTCATTTTTGTTAAAACTGCCACACATAGTTACCTAGAGGCATTACAATAAACTGATCTGAGACTTCACTGACTTGCTGGTGAGGTTAAAATGAGTTTCAGGTGTACAGCGAGACAGACAGGAGACATGGGTGCATAGCAAGCTTGTGTTCACCATGGTTTGTATCTTAATTAGGGAAACTTCTGTACCTTTCTTAGATGTTCAGATACTCCATTAAGGACCCTGACATAACATGATTTATTGACGGACCATAGCTCAAAATATAGAACTGGATATAACAAGGAGAATGTACTGTTACTATTTTATCTTTGTCTTAAAATACACTCTTCCATCTGAGGTGAAAATTAATCCAGATGGTACAACTTATTGCAGTTATTACAGCATTTTAGCAAATCAAAAGCCACAGAACAAACATATGGACAGATAGCAGGTATGTTTTTGGAATCATAAACAACTTTGTGATGATTGTAAAACCAAGGGGTGTCTCACAAGAGCTGGAAACCTCTCAAAATGAAACAACACACTGAGGATCTTTGAGAAGTACTCTGACCTCCTAGCGAACTGACTGATACAGAGGCTGAGCTCCATGTAGAAAGACAAAGGAATTTCTGCAGGACGCCGTCATGCCAAGCACAGCCATAACCTGGGTCCCAGCCCTTTTCACACACTCAATGGTTAGATCTTGGGAGGGAATCAAAGAAACCATTGTAAAATATCAAAATTTAAATTCTGATTTTGAATTTAAAAAGTGTTAAAATATGCTTGTGGCCTACACTCAGAAAATCTGTGTCCTTCAGATGGTTTCTCGGTGGCACCAGATGGTTTCAAGTGGCTGTTTGTTAAGTTCCTAGTGAAACTACCAGATACATAATAGATAAACTGTCACTATCTTAAATCAACCCTTGAGAAAGGAAAACTGTATAAAGACAGCAGAGAGGAACCATTGCTTGAGGGAAAAACAATTTCCAGAAACTGTTGTTAAAGAATCAGAGGTCTCACACTTACTAGAAAAACATATTCTATTTCATATATTATGGGGTACAACATGATGTTTTGATACATGCGTGCATTGTGAAATTATTAAATCAAGTAAATAAACATGTCCATCACCTCACATACTTATTTTTTATGGTGTAAATGTGTAAAAGCTACTCTCTTCTCAGTTTTCAAGTGTATAGTACGTTAGTATCACTGAAGCCACTATGCTGTGCAGCAGATCTTCAAATGAATTCCTTCTAACTCTGTACCCTTTCACCAACGTCTCAGATTTCTCATCCTCCTGATGCCAGTCCCTGGTAGGCAACATTCTACTCTCTACTTCTCTGAGTTCAACATTTTTAGATTGCATGTATAAGTGAGATGGAGTAATTTTTTATACCAGGCTTATTTCACTCAACATAAAGACATTCAAACCTTCAACATCACTAATCATCAGGGAAATGCAAATTAAAACCACGATGAGATATCACCTCACACATGTTACAATGCCTTAGTCTCAGTCTGTCTTTGTGTTGCTATAACAGAATACCAGAGACTAGGCAATTTCTAAAGAAAAAGAATTGCTACTTTATGGTGCTTGAGTCAGAGAAGTCTAATATCAAGGCGCTGGCATCTGACAAGGGCCCACTCGCTGTATCATCTCACAGCAAAGTGGATGAGCAAGAAACCATTTGTCCGTGAGAGAAAGGAGGCCAATTTTTATTAGAAACTCAATCCTGTAATAACTAACCCACTCCAATGATAGTGACATTAATCCATTCATGAGGACAGAGACTTCATGACCTGATCACATAATAAAGGTCCCACCTCTCAACACTGTTGCATTAAAGATTTTTTCCAAATCCTAACTTTTGGGCAACACATTTAAACCATTTCATTCCTAATACCAAAATTTACGACCTTATCACAATGCAAACTATATTCATTCCATCCCAAGTGTCTCCAAAGGGTCTTATCCAGCATCAGTGCAAAAGTCTGAAGTCCAAAGTCTCATCTAAATCAGATATGAGTGTGACTCAAGGCACAATTTAGCCTGATACAAATTGTTTCCATCTGTGAGCCTATAAAGTCAAAACGAGTTATCTACTTTCAAATACAGTGAACGATGGGGCAGGTATGGGATAGAAATTCCCATTTCAAAGCGGAGAGATAGGCAAGGAGAAAGGGGTGCCTAGTGCAAAACCCAACAGAGAAAACAACATTAAGCCTTAAAGCTGGAAAATCATCCTCCTTGACTGCATCTTGTGCACACTTGGGTCGGGGATGGTCACCCAAGGCCTCCGGCAGTCTTGTCTCTATGGATTTTCTGGGTTCAGTCCACTCAGCCGCTCTCACAGGTGGGACTCTCATGCCTCTAGCTCTCCTAGGCTGACTGGAAACTCTTTGTGGTGCCTCCAAACCCACATTTCAGCTTGGCATGGTGCTAAGGGCCCAGTGTGGTGACTCTTGTCTCTGCAACAACTCACTGCCCGAGACCTTAGGCTGTCCCTGTCCACAGCATTCTTTGAAATCTAGGTGGAGAAAGCCGTGCCCTCACGGTTCTTGTATTCTGCACACCTGCAAAATTAACAACACATGGATGCCATGGAAGTTGATGACTTGTACCATTAAAGTGATGGCTTGAGCCACTCCTAGGTCCTCCTGAGCCACAGCATGGGCAGTCAAGGAGTGCTGTGCCTGGACACAGGGAACAGAGTCCTAAAGTGCATGCTAGAAGTGAGGCCATAGATTTACTTCAAATTTCTTCTTCCACCATATATCCTCGTTCATGGCTCTGAACTTCCACCTTACAGAAAGACCTAGGGATGAGAACAATTCAGCCATGTTCTTTGCCACTTTATAGCAAAGATGGCCTTTGCTCCATTTTCCGATGAGCTATTCTTCCTTTTCTCCTGAGACCTCATCAAAACGGCCTTTATTGTCCACAGTTCTACCAACATTCTAATGGTCACCACTTAATCTCTAAGAAGTTTCAAATTTCCTCACAGCTCTCTTCTTCTGAGTCCTCAAAAGAATCACCCTCCTGTTCTATTCAGGGCAATCTAGACTTTTTATAGCCTGATCCTCCAAATTATTCCAGTCTCTATGCATTACTACTTCCATTTCTACATTTTGGGGTATTTGTTACAGCAACACTCCTACCTCTTGATAATGTTTTTTTGTCTTAGTCCACTTTGTGGTGCAATGAGAGAATACCACAGTCTGGCTAATGTATAAGTAAAATAAATTTATTTTCTCACAGTTCTAGAGGCTGGGAAGTCCAATATCAAGGTGTTAACATCTGGCAAGAGCCTTCTTACTGTGATGCCCAAGTGGAAGGCAGGAGAGCATGTGCAAAGGCTGGAAAGGGGGCTAAACTCATTTTTTAATGAGGAACTCAGGCCTACAGTAACTAATCCACTCCCGCAATAAGTAACCTACTCTGATGGTAATGGCATTAATTGCTCCATGAGGGCAGACCCCTCATGACCGAATCATTTCTTAACATTCCCACTTCTGGACACTATGGAATTTGGGATTAAGTTTCCAATACACATCCTTTCTAAATAGTGGGGGCTTTTTAATAGGTTTACCACCCAAGGCTGCAGAAGGCTCTGAAGCAGTGGCCTGAGGGTGACTGTACTTTGCAAGAATGGAGAAAAGTGAACTGACTTATGGAGGCACAAGTAGATGAAGTAAAGGGACTCATCGCTTCATTACATGGATAGTGAGGGCGATTGAAGGCATTAATGGGTTAATGATGGTGGCAAAACCGTCTGAGGTGGAGACTACGGGGAGACCTTCAGAAATGGAGGACACATCCCAATAAATGACGCTTCATCTCCTTGCAAAGCAGAAGAAAGGAAAGAACAAAACACAACGCCATAGTGTATACTGAGCAGTGGATTGAGGGAAGAGTTTCCTAAGGCGTAACTGACAAAGTTGAGAAGACACACGAATCTTTGCCAGGTGCTAAGATTTGGACTGTGGCTTCATAATTTGTGCCTCCACCGCCCTCTGGTGGTGTCTCAGCCCCTCTGATGGTGCCTGAGACCCCTTGGTGTCTAAGCCCCGCTGGTGGTTTCTGAGCCCCACCTTGTGTCTGATCCTCCCCGGTGGTGTCTGAGCACCTCTGCTAGTGTCTGAGGCCCCCTGGTGGTGTCTGAGCGCAGGTGAAGGAAGAGTCCACATGGGGATGGGTGTGCTTGTCTCAAGGAAGGTTCCACATGGAGACAAGTGTGCTTGTCTCAGGGAAGGGTCTACGTGGGGACAGGTGAGCTCCTCTGAGGGAAGGGTCCATGTGGGGATAGGAGTGCTTGTCTCAAGGAAGGGTCCTCATGGGGACAGGTGGGCTTGTCTGAGATAAGTGTCCACCTGGGGACAGGTGAGCATGTCTCAGGGAAGGGTCCATGTGGGGACAGAGGTGCTCGTCTAAGGCAAGAATCTACGTAGGGACAGGTGAGCTTGTCTCAGGGAAGGGTCCATGCGGGGACAGGTGAGCTTGTCTAAAGGAAGGGTCCACGTGGGGACAGAGGTGTTCATCTAAGGCAAAAATCCACGTAGGGACAGGTGAGCTCGTCTCAGGGAAGGGACCACATGGGGATAGGTGAGCTCATCTGAGAGAAGGGTTCACATGGGGACAGGTGTGCTTGTCTCGGGGAAGGGTCCACATGGGGACAGGTGTGCTCATCTGAGAGAAGGGTGCACGTGGGGACAGGTGTGCTAGTCTTAAGAAAGTGTCCACGTAGGGACAGGTGTGCTTGTCCCAGGGAAGGGTGCATGTGGGGACACGTGCGCTCATCTGAGAGAAGGGTGCACTTGGGGACAGGTGTGCTCACCTCAGGGAAGAGTCCACCTTCTCAGGGAAGAGCTGTGCTCCTCTGAGGGAAGGGTCCAAGTGGGGACAGGTGTACTTGTTTCAGGGAAGGGTCCATTTGGTAGCAGATGAGCTCGTCTGAGGGAAGGGTCCACATGGGGCAGGTGTGCTTGTCTCAGGGAAGAGTCCTCCTGGGGACAGGTGAGCTCATCTGAGGGAAGGGTCCACCTGGGGACACGTGTGCTTATCTGAGAGAAGGGACCACATGGGGACAGGTGGGCTCATCTCATGGAAAGGTCAACGTGGGGACAGAGGTGGGAGAGGGTGTGCCTGGTCTGAACTGGAGTTTGAGGGAAGAACTTCTCCAGCAAGTGTTTGAGAATCCTGAACAATACTTGTGTTTCAGGAAGGAAAGAAGACCACATGGGAGCAGATGAAGGAAAAAGCAGACCACGTGGGAGCCGGATGAAGGGAAGGTTTCTATGAAATTGAAACAGCCTATCTGCCAGTGGAGAAAGTTATTTCATCTTTTTTTGCCTGCAGTGAGAATGGGGGAAATCAGAGCCATGGAGAAGAGAATGAAATGTCCCTGAGAACATCTGAGAATTAGCAGAGGAAAGAAAGCCTCAGACTCTAAAGAGAAGTCCTCACCGCTTCCCATCTGAGCGTACTCTTCAGTACTAACATGTGATGTAATTGCTCCTCAGCCTTTTGGCTGAGGTCATGTGTAGTACCTAGCACGCGATCTATCCTGAAGACCGTTTCCTGTGCATTTGGGGAGAATGCATGCTCTGCTGGACTTGAATTGAATGTTCTGTATCTATCTGTTAGGTCAATTCGGTCTCTATGGCTATTCACGTCTGCTGTTGCCCTACTGATTTTCTGTCTGTATGTTCTATCTATTGATGAATGTGGGGTGTTGAAATCTTCTAGTTGTATTGTATTGCTTTCTGTGTCTCCTCTCTGATCTGTAAATGATAGTTTTATATGTCTAGGTACTTTGATGTTGGATGCATTTGTGTGTGTGTGTATAACTGTGTCTTTCTGATAAGTGAAACTTCGTATCACATATAATAATTATATAAGACAAAGATCTTTGTCTTTTGTGAGAGCTTTTTACTTAAAATCTATTTTTTTCTGATATATATGTAGATACTCGCACCTCACTCTCTTTTGGTTAATGTTTGCATGAAATGTCTTCTTTCATTCCCTCTTTTCAGTTTCAGTGTATGTGTGTCCTTTAGTCTGACAGTCTTGAGTGATCTTCCAGGAGCAAGATGGCGGAATAGGACTCTCCAGTGATCGTTCCCTGCAGGAACATTAATCTGAACAATTATCTATATCCAAAAATACTGTCACAAGAGCTAAGGAAGCCAAGTGAGAGATCCCCATACCTGTTTACAGTCTAAAAATAAGACACACTGAAGAGAATAAGAATAACAGTTTAGCATTACCTGTGTCACTCCTTTCCCAACACCAAGTAGCACAGTGTGGGGAGCGATGCTGTCTGATTGGGAGAAAAGAGAAGGAAGGAGCAACCACTGCCATTTTGTTGCCCATTTTCTGGCAGTTTTGAGACTCCTTTCTCTCTCTTTCTTTCTTTCTTTCTTCCTTCCTTCCTTTCTTTATTTTTCCTTCCTTCCCTTCCCTCCTTCCTTCCTTCCTTTCTTTATTTTTCCTTCCTTCCCTTCCCTCCTTCCTTCCTTCTCTCCCTCCTTCCCTCCCTCCCTCCCTCCCTCCCTCTTTCCTTCCTTCCTTCCTTCTTTCCTTCTTTCTTTCTTTCTTTCTTTCTTTCTTTCTTTCTTTCTTTCTTTCTTTCTTTCTTTCTTTCTTCTTTTTCTTGTCTTTCTCTGCGGTTATGTGATTTACTCTGGTAGAATTTGTTGCTTCTGATTTTTAGTGAATCTGTTATAGGTAATTTGTGCTGTGGTCATCATGAGTCTTAGAAGAAACACATTACAGATATAAGAAGTTACTTAAAGGAGATGACAACTCAAATGAAAGAACAGAAACAAGCAAAGGCAAAAAAGACACGCAAAAATTCTACATTTGGACTCCATCCTCTGGGTTTCTCCATGTGCCTAATTTTACCAGTGGGTTTTATATTTATAAAAGTTTTGTTTTGTTCTTCAGTACTTTTTTCTTTCAGATTTAAGAACTCCCTTTAGCATTTCTTGTAAGACGGGTCTGAGGGTGGTGAATTCTCTCATCTTTTGTATGTTTAGGAAAGTCTTTATCTCTCCTTTGAATTGGAGGGATAATTTGCTGAAGAAAATATTCTTGGATGGCAGATTTTTTTTCTTTTGAGCATTTAAAAAATTTCAATCCACTCCCTCCTGGCCTGTGTCATTTCCATTGAGAAGCCTGTTGCCAGAGGAATTGGAATGCCTTCATATGTTATTTGTTTCTTTCCTCTTGCTGGTTTTATGATCTAATTTTTGTCCTTGCCTTTGAAAAGTTGATTATTGTATGTCTTGTAGTAGTCTTATTTTTGTTGATTCTGTTTGGTGTTGTAATGCCTTCCTGTACCTGGATATTTATATCTTTCTCAAGTTTTGGAAATTTATCTGTTATTATTTCTTTAAGTAAGCTTTCTACACCTTACTCTTGCTCAGCTCCCTATTAAACAGCAAGAAGTCTTTTGAGTTCTTCCTTGTCTGATGGAAAATGGACTGATTTTTTCCAGCTGGATCACACACTTGTGCCACCCACTCCAGCCTGCTGGACCCAGCTTAAGCTATTTTTAGTGAAGGTGGAACCAGTCTTTACAGAAGGCTCAGAGAATGCCCAAGGCAGACTTGCATGTCCTCGGCCTCCCTCAGCTGAACTTCACAAGGGAGGCCTGCAAGCACAGAGAAAACACACCGAGAGCAGCCCTGTGTGGGGCAGTCACAGGTGAGCCTGCTGCAGGAGGGATGCTCCCTCAATAGTGATGAGCAGGCACAGGCTCCATGGTGGGGATGCTGAGGAGGGACCCAGACATGGACTGGCTCCTCACCAGGGCCTACAGGAAGCGGATGAGCTACTTCTCATGAGCGGGAGTGGAGCTGCATTTCTATGACATTCTCTCTGCGGACACGTGTGTACTGCTCAGCAGGGCTCCTCCCTTCCCTGCCTCTGGATGTTAGGAAGGGCAGCTGGCAAAGGTACCCTGGGACTGGATGCTCAAGGCGTCTCTGCCCATCGGCCTTTCCTTTCCTTTCATGTGGACACTGCCTGGGAATCTGTCTGGATGAACTCTTACTAGCAGTGAAATCCAGTAAAGTCACAGAAAGGAAACTTGCACAAAGATAGTGGCTATTCAGCTCTAGTCGGCTCTAGTACACTGTAGAGGGCTGTAGATCTCCACTGTCCTCTCCCAGAAGGCAAAGTGCCTGAGTAAAAGGAAAAGAATTGCAGGTCTGTATATAGCCATGACTGGAGCATGTAATTCTAGGAGTCATGAGCTCAGGCTGTCTCCTTTTCCATAACATCCCAGGGTCAGGTCACCCCAAGAAGCCTTCTCTGTATGACCCCCGTGCAGTGTGGGAAGAGGGTAACAAGGTTCACTGCGTCTGGAAGAAAAATATGGGGTCTTCCGGTGACAATGCTGTGACCTACCCTTGATGCTGCTACTGTGGTCTCTCCTCCTGTGGGGACAAGTGGTCCTAGGGATAGAGTCCCCATGTGCCCTGAGACAGCTCACCTGGAATGACCACCACAGATGAAAGAATCACTGCTCAATCTTATTTGAGTCTATGGTGAAAAGAACACTCAGACACTACCAGGAGGGCTCAGGACCCAGCGGGGGGCTCGAAACCAGGGGTCTCAGATGCCACCAACGCGGCTCAGGACCCACCAGGAAAGCTCAGAAACGAATGGAGCTCAGGACACCACCAGCGAGGCTCAGACAATACCAGGGCGGCTCAGACACCACCAGGGCAGCTCAGGCACCACCAGGGGGCGCTAAGGGCAGGCATAGGGGATCAGACTCCAGTAGGGTGGCTCAGACACCACCAGGGGGTGCTCAGACACCAGGGGACGATCAGCACCAGCAGGGGGCGCTCAGGACCTGGCTCAGGAGTAGATGAGAAGTGAAGCTGATGTTTCCTTTTTCTCCTTGGTGATTCCTTGTCCTGTCCTGCAAAAGTCTTGCTCAGCAGCTATTATTGTTTCTCCCCTGTAACTCCTTAGTTCCTCTCATCTGAAAAGGACTAACTTAGAATAGAAATCCCATTTAACTTTTCACACTTCATTTTCAGTCTCCTTCTAGAAATAATATCTCAGTAAAATTGTAATAAGAAATAATGAAGCCACAGTCCACGTGTTAGTACCATGCAAAGATTCGTATTTCTTCACTTTATCAGTTATGCCTTAGGAAACTCTTCCCTCAGTTCACTGTCTGGTATACACTATGGCGTTGTGTTTCACTTTCCTTTCATCTGTTTTGCAAGGAGATGAAGCACCATTTAATGGGATGTGTCCTCTTTTTCTGGTTGACTCCCCATGGTCTCCACCTCAGACGGTTTTGCCACCATCAATAATCTGTTAATGCCTTCAATCGCCCTCGCTATCCATGTAATGAAGCAATGAGTCTCTTGACTTCATCAACTTGTGTCTCCATGAGTCAGTTCACTTCTCTCCATTCTCACAAAGGACAGCCACGCTCAGGCCACTGCTTCAGAGCCTGCTGCAGCCTTGGGTGGTAAACCTATTAAAAAGCCCCTGCTGTTCAGAAAGAATGTATATTGGAAACTTAATCCCAAATTCAATAGTGTCCAGAGGTGGGAACTTTAAGAAATGATTAGGTCATGAGGGCTCTGCCCTCATGAAGCAATTAATGCCATTATTGCCAGCGTGGGTTACTCATTGAAGGAGTAGATTAGTTACTACAGGCCTGGGTTCCTCATTAAAAGATGAATTTAGCCCCTTTTCTCTCCTTCACACATGCTTTCCTGCCTCCCACATAGGTGTTACAGCAAGAAGGCCCTTGCAAGATACTAGCACCTTGATATTGGACTTCCTAGAACTGTGAGAACATAAATTTCTTTTACTTATACATTAGCCAGTCTGTACTATTCACTCATTGCACCACAAAGTGGACTAAGACAAAGAAATCAGTATCAAGGGTTGGGGCTGTTGTTATAACAAATACCCCAAAATGTAGAAGTGGAAGTAGTAATGCACAGAGACTGGAATAATTTGGAGGATCAGACTATAAAAAGTCTACATTGCCCTGAATAGAACACGAGGGGTGATTCTTTTGAGCACTTGGAAGAAGAGAGCTGTGAGGAAATTCTGAAACTTCTTAGAGATTATTGAAGTGATGACGATTAGCATGTTGGTAGAACCGTGGACAATAAAGTCCGTTCTGATAAGGAATCAGAAGAAAAAGAAGAATAGCTTATCAGAAAATGGAGCAAAGGCTATCCTTGCTATAAAGTAGCAAAGAACATGGCTGAATTGTGCTCATCCCCAGGCCTTTCTGTAAGGTGGAAGTTCAGAGCCATGAACAAGGATATATGGTGGAAGAAATTTGAGGCAAATCTATGGCCTCACTTCTAGCATGCACTTTAGGATTCCTGTGTTCAGGCACAGCACTCCTTGACTGTCCATGCTGTGGCTCAGGAGGATCTAGGAGTGGCTCAAGCCATCACTTTAATGGTACAAATCATCAACTTCCATGGCATCCAAGTGTTGCTAATTCTGCAGGTGTGCAGAATGCAAGAACCACGAGGGCACGGCTTTCTCCACCTAGATTTCAAAGAATGCTGTGGACAGCCTAAGGTCTCAGGTAGTGAGTTGTTGCAGAGATGGAGTCACCACACTGGGCCCTTAGCACAATGCCAAACAGAAATGTGGATTCAGAGGCACCACAAAGAGTTTCCAGTCAGCCTAGGAGAGCTAGAGGGATGAGAGTCCCACCTGTGAGAACAGCTGAGTGGACTAAACCCAGCAAATCCATAGGGGCAAGACTGTCGGAGGCCTTGGGTGCCCATCCCCCACCCCAGCGTGCACAAGATGCAGTCAAGGAGGATGATTTTCCAGCTTTAAGGCTTAATGTTGTTTTCCCTGTTAGATTTTGGACTAGGCTCCCCTTCTCCTTGCCTATCTCTCCCCTTTGAAATGGGAATTTCTATCCCATACCTGCCCCATCGTTCACTGTATTTGAAAGTAGATAACTCGTTTTCACTTTACAGGCTCACAGATGGAAACAATTTGTATCAGGCTAAATTGTGCCTTCAGTCTCACTCATATCCGATTTAAATGAGACTTTGGACTTCATACTTTTGCACTGATGCTGAATGAGTTAAGACTTTGGAGATAATTGGGATGGAATGAATGTAGTGTACATTGTGATAAGGACATAAACTTTGGTATTAGGAATGGAATGCTATGGTTTAAATGTGTCACCCAAAGTTTAGGATTTGGAAAAAATCTTTAATGCAACAGTGTTGAGAGGTGGGACTTTCTTATGTGATTAGGTCATGAAGGCTCTGTCCTCATGAATGGATTACTGTCACTATCATGGGAGTGGGCTAGTTATTACAGGATTGAGTTTCTAATAAAAGATGGTCTCCTTTCTCTCACAGACAAGTGGTCTCTTGCTTATCCTCCTGTGCTGTGAGATGACGCAGTGAGAAGGCCCTTTTCAGATGCCAGCGCCTTGATATTGGACTTCTCTGACTCAAGTACCATTAAGTAAAAATTCCTTTTTTAAAAATATTGCCCATTCTCCATGTGGTGGGCATCTGTAGTCCCAGCTACTCGGGAGGCTGAGGTAGGAGAATGGTGTGAACCTGGGAGGCGGAGCTGGCAGAGAACGGAGATCACGCCACTGCACTCCAGCCTGGGCAACAGAGTGAGACTCTGTCTCAAAAAAGAAAAAAAAAAATTGCCCAGTCTCTGGTATTCTGTTATAGCAACACAAAGACAGACTGAGACTAAGACATTGTAACATGTGTGAGGTGATACCTCATCGTGGTTTTAATTTGCATTTCCCTGATGATTAGTGATGCTGAGTGTTTGAATGTCTTTATGTTGAGTGAAATAAGCCTAGTATAAAAAAATACTCCATGATCTCACTTATACATGCAATCTAAAAATGCTGAACTCAGAGAAGTAGAGAGTAGCATGTTGCCTACCAGGGGCTGGTGTCAGGAGGATGTGAAAGCTGAGACGTTGGTGAAAGGGTACAGAGTTTTGGTTAGACAAAAGGAATTCTTTTGAAGATCTATTGCACAGCATGGTGACCTCAGGGATATTAATGTACTACATATACTTGAAAACTGATAAGAGAGTAGCTTTTACACATTTACACCATAAAAAAAGCAGTATGTGAGGTGATGGACATGTTTATTTACTTGATTTAATAATTTCACAATGCACGCATATATCAAAACATCACGTTGTACCCCATAATATAATGAAATGCAATATATTTTTCTAGTAACTGTGATGCCTCTGTTTCTTCAACAAGAGTTTCTGGAGATTGTTTTTTCCTTGGACAATGTTTCCTCTCTGCTGTATTTACGTAGTTTTCCTTTCCCACGGGTTGATTTAAGACAGTGGCAATTTATTTATTCTATATCTGGTAGTTTCACTGAGAAACTTACCGAATAGCCACTTGAAACCATCTGGTGCCACCATCTGAAGGACACAGATTTACTGAGTGTAGGCCACAAGCATATTTTAACACTTTTTAAATCGAAATCGGTGTTTAAATTTTGGTATTTTACAAAGGCTTCTTTGATTCCCTCCCAAGATCTAACCCTTGAATGTGTGAAAAGGCCTGGGACCCATGTTACGGTTGTGCTTGACATGACGGTGTCTGCAGAAATTCCTTTGGCTTTCTACATGGAGCTCAGCCAACGTACCAGTCAGTTCGCTAGGAGGTCAGAGTACTTCTCAAAGATCCTCAGTGTGTTGTTTCATTTTGAGAGGTTTCCAGCCGTCGTGAGACATCTTTTGGTTTTAAAATCATCACAAACTTGTTTATGATTCCAAAAACATACCTACTATCTGTCCATATGTTTGTTCTGTGGCTTTTGATTTGCTAAAATGCTGTAGTAACTGCAATAAGTTGTACCATCTGGATTAATTTTCACCTCAGATGGAAGAGTGTATTTTAAGACAAAGATAAAATAGTAATAGTACATTCTCCTTGTTATATCCAGTTCTATATTTTCAGCTATGGTCTGTCAATAAATCATGTTATGTCAGGGTCCTTAATGGAGTGCCTGAACATCTAAGGAAGGTACAAAAATTTCCCTAATTAAGATACAAACCATGGTGAACACAAGCTTGCTATGCACCCATGTCTCCTGTCTGTCTCACTATGCACCTGACACTCATTTTAACCTCACCAGGAAGTCAGTGAATTCTCAGATCAGTTTATTGTAATGCCTCTAGGTAACTATGTGTGGCAATTTCAGGCAGAAACAAAGAAAAATCTTCACCAGAGAATCTAATACAGAAGAAAGAGAATTTAATACAGAAGAATTAGATTTTCAACAGAGAATCTAATACAGAAGAAAGCAAGTGACCCTGGGCTTGCTTTCATAAAAGCAGCATGCACCAGGCAGTTGATTCTCTTGGCTGTTGGCACTGGCACACCCAGCATGCCACCTTCATCCCCTAAATAAGCTTCATCATGCGTGGATAGGCTAGCAGCATTCCCGAGGTCATATGCAGATGCAAGGCCAACAGGTAAATGGGAAGACTGCAATGCTTCTTCTCTCCTCTGCTGAAGAATGGCTCAAGAATGGCTTCTTCAGATCCTCCCCTCTGCCGCCCTCACCAGCACTGTACCATGGGTCCACAGAAATACAAAATCCCTGATGGGAAAAACGAGTCTGGATCAACGGGACTGGCGGTTTCTCACTGAGGAAATGTGAGGTCAGCTTCTAGGATGGGCAATTCAGGAAATTATCCAGCAGTTTTGTAATCGATGGCTATGGAAAAATAAGCCATTGAGATGATTAATGACTCACATTCCATTATTCCAAGTGAGAAACGGACATCACAGTTCGCCATAACTAAATTTTCATAACCTAAATTGATTACTTTACATTTCTTCCTACATCCCCTCTTAAGAATTTTTAACCGTGAATGTGTCTTACCTACATTCCCAATATTTAAAACTGGGCTTTCAAGAGATTCTAGAGAATTCGAGGACTAAGAACAGTGAAACTTCTGTATGTTCAGCAGCTCCCAAAGCAACACAGAATTACCCAGGAACACTGTTCTGTGCTTCAGCATAATTCAGCTTCTATATTTCCTAATGGCTCCAATAGTGACCCTCCATTCCCATCAAACATTTGGCCTCCCCTTTCTCTACGTGCCCTCCATTCATAGATTATACTCTCAGCTCTTTCTGAGTATCGTAAAAGCCAGCAGACGGACACTCCTGATCTCCTGAACATGAAACCCAGCACTCTCATGTGATCGGCTCCTCTCGGCGCGGTGACTCCAAAGGCATCTCATTTAAATAACTACCATTTTTTCCCTTCTGTAACAAAGTGTTTCTTTCCATTGTGCCTTCCCATGAGCATTTTAATGTAATTTATGGTCCAGCCACAGATTTTAATACACACAAATGCCACAACCTCCTTCTAGTCCTAGAGACCTGATTAATTCTTCTTTGGGGATGAGCACACCCAGGAAACACATCCCCATTCACATAAACACGGGCACAGCGATGACGGGTTCTTCTGTGAGCGAGAGTTTACAGCATCCTCCCTCCAACTCCAACGGGCCCCTGAAGACCAAGACACGCTCTTTCACACCTGTGCAAGCTCCGGCCCAGCGACGGCCGGCCCAGCGACGGCCTGCTGAGGAATGGCTCACCTGGGTCCAGGTGCTGGGTTCATCTTTTCCCCTCTCCTGTCCCAAAGCAGGTCCATCACCCTGCTCAGGTCTGAAAAGGAGGGTCCAGGTTTCTCTGGCCATCCGACTTTTTCAGTGTATAGAAGATCTCCTGTACCTACTGTATTCATTTTATATAACAAAATACCACATATTGAATGGCTTACAATACAAAACCGATTTCCTCACAGTTGTGGAGGATGAAAGCCTAAGATCAAGCTGCCAGCTGGTGGGTTTCCTCTGAGGTCTTGCTCCCTGGTGTGCAGACGGTGCCTTCCCGCTGTTCTGTGGTAACATGACCATCCGTCGGGGCGTGTGCACCCTCCCTCCTGCTTCCCCTTCTTATAACAACAGTCAGATTGCATTAGGGCCCCACTCCAGAAATATCACTTTAACTTATTCATCTCTTTAAAAGACACTCATCCAGGTATTTCATTCTGAACGACCAAGGGTTGGGACTTCAACACATGAATTTAGGAGGGACACAGTCTCCCATAGCAGCCTCCTTCAGGGAGGTCAAATATCCTCCTTCTCCTCCCTGTGAAAACCCCGAAGGGGCAGGGAAAGGGCGTCCAAACTGCACACTCGTAGAGGGGAAACCGGCTTCATCCGTAATCGTACATCTGTGGTAAAATGGCGGGATTCAACGGGATGGAAGATGGGAGTACGGGACATTGGAAGACAAAGTGCCACACAACACAGCCTTCGAAACACACCACGGTCACATTAAGTTTAAATAGAGTGACCACATTTGCCAGGAAAGGTAAATATTTACACTTTTGAGGAAACAGTAATTTGTGTTTCTGATAACGATCTGGCCTTGGATTTTCCCTCCCCTCATAAGCAATGACAGAATTGGCAGATATATGCGAAATATTTGTTCTCAGATATGAGACACCCACAGAGGGCCCCCTGTGTCCTTCCCTGAGAACTGATTGGCTCGTGCATCTGAAGAAATGACCAAAGACCAGGAGAGAACCACACAGAAGCATCAGAGGGGCAGCACCTGGGGCTCTCATGGGGTCAGGAATAGCGTCTGCCCCCAGTAGATGGACTAAGTAAAAAGTACCATAATTCACAAGGGTTTTACACAGCACAGAAGAAAGAGTTACCCTATTTCAACTGTTGATCTTGTGAACCCAGGAACTCTGAGACAGATCTCAGTTAATTTAGCAAGTTTCCTTTGCCAGGGTTGAGGACACGCCTGTGACACGGCCTCAGGAAGTCCTGATGACATGTGCCCAGGGTGGTCAGGCACAGCTTGATTGACACACTTCAGGGAGACATGAGACACCAGTGAATATAAGTAAGAAGGACATTAGTTCCACCCAGAAAGGCTGAGACAACTCAAAGCAAGTCCTCCCCACTTAGGGCTTCCAGGTCACAGGTAGGTGAGAGACAGATGGTTGCATTCTTTTGAGTTTCTGATCTATCTCTGTGACCGCAGGGATAGCTTTAAATAGACTGGGAGGCAGATTTTCCCTGAGTGGTTCCCAGCTTGACGGGGCCCAGGATATTTTCCTTTCACAATCTGGTAACTTCAAACAAAACTTCAAAACCAAAACAAAATGAAACAACAACAAAGAGAATAAGACATGGGTACTTACTAAGACGAGAAAAACATTCAATCCGCAAGGAAAGTATTGGCAGTGTCTACCTCCACATGGCAACGGAGTAAGCAATGTGACCCACAGAAAGGAGCAGTATTAACCCACAGAGCGACCGAGAATAACACACCTGATGCGAGGGCATTGAACACATCATTGTGTTTTGTAGATTCAGAAAGCAACAGAAAAGATTGACAGTGGTAAAAGAGACAGAGCCCTGCTTCCCTCTCCCTTTTTCCTTCCCAATGAATCGTCACAGCCAGGACCCTCAGCCTCATCCTGTGTGCAGCAGCTGCCATCCTCTCTGGGTCCACCCCTGCCCCGCCCTGGGACTGTTACCTCATTCCCTCCCGGAGCCCAGGTGCCCCCAGGGTGTGGTGCAGGAGCCTGGGGAGGTCCTTTGTTCTATGTCAGGGTCTCCCTGGGAGGGACGCAGCCACCGCAGCTGGTGGGGGCCTGGCTTCCCTAAGGATAGTCCTTTCCTTTCCCATTCTCTTTGGATGACTATCCCTGGGCTAGGGCATGAGGTCAGCAGAGGTGCGGGTCACCCTTAGGGCCCCCGTCTTGCTGCTGGGGCTCTGGGCACTCCTGGCTCCAGTCTGGTGTTCTCAAGGCCGTCCCTTGTGGCACTACGCATCCTCTGAGGTGGTGATTCCCAGGAAGGAGACACACCATGGCAAAGGCGTTCAGTTTCCCGGCTGGCTGTCCTACAGCCTGCGTTTTGGGGGTCAAAGACACGTCGTTCACATGCGGAGAAAACACCTTCTTTGGCCCAGACATCTGCTGATGACAACTCAGGATGACCAAGGGGCCTTGCAGGTGGATGACCCCTACATCCCTCCAGACTGCTACTACCTCGGCTACCTGGAGGAGGTGCCTCTGTCCATGGTCACCGTCGACACGTGCTATGGGGGCCTCAGAGGCATCATGAAGCTGGACGACCTTGCCTACGAAATCAAACCCCTCCAGGATTCCCGCAGGTTTGAACATGTTGTTTCTCAGATAGTGGCCGAGCCCAACGCAACGGGGCCCACATTTAGAGATGGTGACAATGAGGAGACAGACCCCCTGTTCTCTGAAGCAAATGACAGCATGAATCCCAGGTTATCTCCTTCGCTGTATAGTTCTCATAGAGGCAATATAAAAGGCCACGTTCAATGTTCCAATTCATATTATCGTATATATGACAATATTACAACTTGTTCCAAAGAGGTGGTCCAGATGTTCAGTGTCATTGACAGCATTGTTCAAAATATTGATCTGCGGTACTATATTTATCTTTTGACCATATACAATAGTCGTGACCCAGCCCCTGTGAATGACTATCGATATCGTAGTCCAATACTTAACTATTTTAGAAGAACCTTTTTTGATACTTTTCGTGTTCATTCATCCACACTACTTATTAAAGACGCGCCACATGAATCTAACTATGAACCAAGAAGATATAGCTTTTGTTCACATTTAAGCCTTATACACATTGGTACTCTAGACAGACATTATTTATTGGTAGCCGTCATAACAACCCATATACTGATGAGAAGTTTGGGTGTGGCTTATGATTATAAATACTGCACATGTCAGAGAAGGACCTCCTGCATTATGCAGCGATATCCTGGGATGACAGATGCATTCAGTAACTGTTCTTATGGACATATACAAAATTGTTTTGTAAGTACAGGCCGGTGTATTTTCGAAGCACTCACTCCAGTGTATAACGAAACCATGACAACGGTTCTCTGTGGAAACCTCATCGTGGAAGGGAAGGAGGAATGTGACTGTGGCTCCTTCAAGCAGTGTTATGCCAATCATTGCTGCCAAAGTGACTGTCACTTCACACCGGGGAGCATCTGTCATCTAGGAGACTGCTGTACAAACTGCAGCTTCTCCGCACAAGGGACTCTCTGCAGACCTATCCAAAATATATGTGACCTTCCAGAGTACTGTTATGGGACCACCTTGACATGCCCCCCAGACTTTTATTTGCAAGATGGAACCCCGTGCACTGAAGAAGGCTACTGCTATCATGGGAACTGCACTGACCGTAATGTGCTCTGCAAGGCGATCTTTGGTGTCAGTGCTGAGGATGCTCCTGAGGACTGCTATGACATCAATCTTGAAAATCACCGATTCGGACATTGTACTCGAGCACGAACATCTATCGCCTATGAGGCTTGTGCATTAATAGATAAGTTTTGTGGAAGACTGCAGTGTACCAACGTGACCCATCTTCCCCGGCTGCAGGAACATGTTTCATTCCATCACTCAGTGAGAGGAGGGTTTCAGTGTTTTGGATTGGATGAACACCGTGCAACAGACACAACTGATGTTGGACATGTGATAGACGGCACTCCTTGTGCTGATGGAATCTTCTGTAATAACAGCCAGTGCAATGCAACTATCACTTCACTGGGCTATGACTGTCACCCTGAGAAGTGCAGTCATAGAGGGGTCTGCAACAACAGAAGGAACTGCCATTGCCATATAGGCTGGGATCCTCCACTGTGCCTAAGAAGAGGTGCTGGTGGGAGTGTCGACAGCGGGCCACCTCCAAGAAGAACACGTTCGGTCAAACAAAGCCAGCAGTCAGTGCTGTATCTGAGAGTGGTCTTTGGTCGTATTTACACCTTCGTAATTGCACTGCTCTTTGGGATGGCCACAAATGCGCGAATTCTCAGGACCACCACCGTTGAGAAAGTGACAGTTACTGACCCAGAATAAGACTAAGTCAGCCTCCCGACCCCGGTAAAGATACAGAGAATATAACAGCAAAATCTATGGAACAGGATCACTGAGGGGGATGCCAAAGCTCAAGTCCACACTTCTTGAAGTCTGCAGGAGGCACAGGGTCCTGTCTCACATCATGGGGAAACGGGAGGTGTTGGCTTCTGTCTCAGGTTCTTGTAGTTCACTGATGCTCACTCTGGAATAAATCTTCAAGAACACGTATTGGTGCTCTCCACATTTTCTTAGACTCTGTTGGGAGCCCAAACTTGGCCAGAGCCTCTGGTCTGGAGAGACCTAAGTGAGCAGGCAGGTCTTGACGTGAGGTTGCTGGTCCCAGAATTAACAGAATTTACCACCAGCTCCTTACAGGGCCCCTTCATGACATTTCTCCAGAAGTGAGCTCCAGAGCAATGAGCCTCCTCACTTCCCCGGTAATCTGTCCTTCTCTGAGCCTGAAGTCAGTTTAGGGTGACCCAGGGCTACTCCTTGTTCCCTGTCTCTCCTCACGGGGATGCTGTGGGTTTTGCAGTGAGAGGGATTTGGGTTCAAATCCCCCACCAAGCAAATCCCCCTACCTGGGGCTGAGCTTCCCGTATGTGGGAAAATGAATTCCTGAGGTTGATTGCTGCATGCAATGAAATTCAACTAGAAAAATAGGCAGAGGTGCGGGGCAAGCTCTCTGGCATTCAGTGTGAGCTGTGTGAGTGGCAGCTGCCCCTCCCTTCCCGCCCCACATTTCCTCGAACTGAAACGGGAAGGGAAGCTGAGTATGTTGTGATGAGGAAGAGAAACCAGGCTTGTAGCAGCACAGGCTGGTCCGGGTGAAAACAGGGCTAGTTGTGTTGCTAAGTTGTGTTGCTAAGTTATTGTAAAGGAACGTGGAAGTTAAATGTATAAAGATCTGAATGAGATAACATTTTATTTTCAATTGAAATTCAATTTCAATTGAAATTCACAATAATTTTTGCTTTTAAAATGCAGTGTAGATATGTCACAGAGAATGTGAAACGCAAAACCCACAAACAGAAGAAATCACACTTCCCATACCGTCCATAGAAAACTGCTGATATTCTAGAGTAGTACTGAGATCTAGCATTCTTCTGAATACACCTGTGGTTCTAGCTGCCCTGCTTCCATAACATTGTTTAGAATTCCCACCCCTTTCTCCAAACACAGCTTGATATCCTTTCTCTCAACCTGCTTAGAAATTTCCTCCATTCAGCCGACATAAAGATGCAAGCAATCCATTCCTGTGCCCCTCTCAGTGTATTTTATTATTTTGTGGGTGAACGCTAATGGACAGTTACCTATGAGGTCAGTGAATATGATGCCCTCCTGCTGTGTGCCCTTCGGGTGTGAGGGGTTTTGCTGATAGAGCAGCAGGCCCCATCCCAGCCTTCTTGCATCTCCACCCCCCACCTCACACTCCAGCTGATCTCTCTCCTGTGGCCTAGGGGGTTCCCCGGAGGCAATGATATCCCGTCTCTCAAGAGCCCACTCACTTGGTGCCCTTGCAAGACCACCATGCTTGGCACGGCCCCACCTCGTGTCAGGGCCTGTGTCCCCTGCCCCACCCCCTAAGCAGATGGGACCAGCAGGGGCACTGCTCAGGGCAGGGACCGGAGGTATGCGTGGAAGAAAGGCAAATGTGCATTTTGTTGGAGAAATAGTATAGGTAGTTTGAGCAAAAAATCTAATGCCATGTGAACTTTTAGAATGACACATATTTTAACAAAGAACGTGATCAATCGAGTTCAAAGTCAGGTAAACACTATTTAGAGCAACAACAACATCAAAAACACAAGCCAACAGTTCACCAAGAGAAACCATGATTAACCCCATGGAAATGGTCTTCCAAGGGCATCAGCACTTAAATCCTTGAAATCTGCATGCCTCAGCACCTGTTGTCTTGAGCTGCCCTCCTGTGTGTTCTAATCACTCCTGACCACGGGGCCTGCACTGTGGGAAATCCGAGCTGTGCCAGGTGGAGGCAGCAGGGCAATTGCTACCAGGTTGCTGGTGTGGATGCCGAGGCCGCCCGAGCAGGTATAAACTCCCACCTGTGGGCCAGGGAAGAGTGCACAGGAGACACGTCCTGGGCATAGGGTGAGGGAGAGCCGTGGGGGCTCTGGGTTCTGAGGAGGATTCTGGCCTGGCAGGGACAAGACCAACCAGCATGTGAGGCCAGGCTGGAGTCTGGACCTCTGAGGCTGCAAGGGTCATGGGCTGCTTGGTCCAAGGGGGTGTCCTGGTTCTCAGTGGGATACTTTCAAACGTTCCTTCTTCCTCCAATCCCCCTCCTCCTCTTTCTGGGGTGGGTCCACTCCCAGAGTCTGCAACTCTGCATCCGTCCTGGGCATTGAGCTTCCAATTCCATCCTCTTCTCTTCTGCTGTGTCTAAGCTGCTGTGAAGCCACCTGCTGTAATTTACTGTTGTATATTTAATATTGTACCATACATCTGTTCTGTTTCTTTCAATCATAAATGCTTCATTTCATGCTCAGCATCTGAGAACACAAGGCCTTGTCAGCTGTCACCTCCTTCCATTCTCTGTTTCCTTCCTCCTATCCCCATGTTTGCCCATCATGTCCTGTCTCCTGCCATCCTGAACGCTTCTGATGGAAGGTCTGAAATGTCATGAGCATTGTGAAGATTCTCTGTAATATGACCTTGTTCCAGGCAGGAATTCTCCCTCACCCACCCCTGGAAGCCAAGTATAGGAAGATTGCATGCTCAATCAAAGACTGAGCTAACTTAACACTGGCTTTGGTTTGAAGGTTTCTCCAATCCCCAGGGCACAAGATTTCAGAGAGTTTAGGTGAGAGTCTGGGTGTTATCCTTCAGGAGGTTGTAAAGTCCATTTCACCTAGTCTACGCCACAGACTATGGAAACTACAGATAGATAGATAGATAGATACATAGATAGATAGATAGATAGATAGAGAGAGACATAGTTCTGTCCCTCTAGACAACCCTAATATTTATATATAATACATAATATATATTATATATATGACATTATATATAATACATAATATATAAGATATATTTAATACATAATATATATTATATATGTTATATATATATATATATATATATATATATATATGAGTTTATTAAGGAGTATTAAATTCACACAGTTACAAGGTCCCACAGTAGGCCACCTGCAAGCTGAGGAGCAAGGAAGCCAGTCCAATTCCCAAGGCTGAAGAACTTGAAGTCCAATGTTTGAGGGCAGGAAGCATCCAGCACAGGAGAAAGATGTCGGCTGGGAGACTAAGCCAGTCTAGTCTTTTCATGTTTTTCTGCCTGCTTTATATCCTGGCCACACTGGCAGCTGATTAGATGGTACCCACCTAGATTAAGGGCAGGTCTGCCTTTCCAGCCCACTGGCTCAAATGTTAATCTCCTTTGGCAACAGCCTCACAGACACACCCAGGATCAATCCTTTGCATGCTTCAGTCCAATCAAGTTGACACTCAGTAGTAACCATCACAAGTCCACCCCTTGTCAACTTGAACCCACATGAATCTCCTGAGATCATACATAATCTTCAAACAAAGACAATAATAAGGTCATAATTACACCTAATGTAATACAACTATCTTTTGTACAACCAGAAATGTACCAATCCCCAATCCAAATGCTATTACATAAAGTTAAGAACACTTAAATGCTGATATGAAGTCAATAAATTTTATGTCACATGATAAAGGAAAAAAGAAATAAAATGAAGGAATTTTCTGAGTACAAGGGTATACATGCACAAAATGTTTTTAACAAAAAAAGAAGGAAATACTGATGACAATTACAGTCCTCATTTTGGCAACTGATCACGTGGTTGTAGCTGGTATTGATGGCCACCTTCTTCTACTACCCATTCTGTATTCCCTTTGCCTTCAGCAAGCATTGCAGCGGGTCGTGGTTTTTTTCCTAGTGGAGTGACACAAACCTTCATTCCTGAAGGGTCTGGGCCATTCATAGTCCTGCCTGGATTGGGCTGTGATAGTCTCCTATTGACCTTAATGACAGGGCATGGGAATGCTAAGAGACGCCCTAATGGATCTCCTGTATTCCATACATACTCTTCCTTACCTCCATTGTGGAGTAATAGACTGATTGCATCTTGATAGTCCAAGTCGGCCACCCAGCCAACACTGTAACTCCCTTCTTAGCCTGTGGACTTAAAGGTAGGAGGGGCCCAAAGTGTCCAGGTGGCAATCTTAACTTCCAGTTTAATGGAATTATTGTTGTGTCTCCTGACAGCAGCATTATTCCCACTGGATCTAAGACCTCTAGGCCACCAGAATGTAATGTCATGGGAACAGGAAGCAAAAATTTTGCTAGTGGATCACTGGGGGCGATGGTGAATGGTGCCACTTCCACTTCCACCCTTGACTCCTGCATCCACGAGTTATGGCTATGGGAGAAACAGGACCATATATTGGATGCTGATTCAGAGCACACACGGCCTTCTGGAGAGCTTTGCCCCAGCCCTGCAAAGTATTGTCACCTAGTTGGCATTATAATTGTGACTTCGAAAGGCCATTCCATTTTTCCGTCAATCCAGCTGCTTCAGGATGATGGGGAACATGGTAAGACAAGTGAATCCCATGAGCATGAGCCCACTGCCACACTTCTTTAGCCATCAAGGGAGTGCCTTGGTCAGAGGCAATGCTATGTGGAATACCGTGACAGTGGATAAGGCATTCCATGAGTCCACAGATGGTAGTCTTGGCAGAAGCATTGCATGCAGGATAGGCAAACCCATATCTGGAGTCAGTGTGTATTTCAGTGAGGACAAACCTCTGCCCTTTCCAGGGTGGAGGAGGTCCAATATAATCCAGCCTGCCACCAGGTAGCTGGCTGATCACCCTGAGGAATGATGCCATTTGGGTAGAGACACAGAGCCAAACCATATCACGCCACCCCAACCCCTCTCCAATCTCATGTTCTCTTTGCATTTCAAAACCAATCATGCCTTCCCAACAGTACCCAAACTTCTTAACTCATTTCAGCATTAACTCAAAAGTCCGAGTCCAAATTCATATTAGAGACAAGGCAAGTCCCTTCCGTCTATGAACCTGTAAAATGAGAAGGAAGTCAGTTACTTCCAAGAAACAATGGGGGTAGAGACATTAGATAAATGCTCCCATTTCAGATGGGAGAAATGGGCCAAAATAAAGGGGCTACAGGTCACATGCAAGCCCAGAATCCAGTGGGGCAGTCATTAAATCTTAAAGCTCCCAAATAATCTCCTTTGACTCCATTTCTCACATTCAGGGCATGCTAATGCAAAGTGGGGGCTTCCAAACCTTGGGAAGCTCTCACCCTGTGACTTTGCAGGCTTTGCAGCTCTGATCCTGTGGCTGCTCTCATGGGCTTTGCAGAGTTCAGCCCTCCTGGCTGCTCTCATTGAGTGCCTGCAGCTTTTCCAGGTGCACAGTGCAAGCTGTTAATGGATCTACCATTCTGGGGTCTGAAGGATGGTGGCCCTCTTCTCACAGCCCCATTAGTCACTGCCCCGATTGGGACTCTGTGTGGGGGCTCCAACCCCCCATTTCCTTTCTGCACTGCCCTAGCAGAGGCTCTCCATGAGGGCTTTGCCTCTGGAGCAGACTTCTGAGTGGACATCCAGTCATTTCTATAAATCCTCTGAGATCTAGGCTGAGGATCACAAAGCTGAACTCTTCTCTTCTGCACACCCATCAGCCCAACATCATGTGGAAGCCACCAAGGATTGGGGCTTGTACCTTCTGAAGCAATGGCCTGAGCTGCACGTTGGACTTTTTTAGCCACAGCTAGAGCTGGAGCAGCTGGGATACAGGGCACCAAGTCCCATGGCTCCACAGAGCAGCTGGGCCCTGGACCCAGCCCATGAAACCACGTTTCCCTGATAGGCCTCCAGGCCTGTGATTGGAAGGGCTGCTCCAAAGATCTCTGACATGCCCTGAAAATGTTTTCCCCATTGTCTTGGTTATTAATATTCATCTCCTCATTACTTATGCAAATTTCTGCAGCCAAGTTGAATTTATCCCTAGAAAATGTGTTTTGTTTTACTACCACATGGCTAGGCTGCGAATTTTCCAAACTTTTATGCTCTGTTTCCCTTTTAAACATAAGTTACTATTTCAGATCATCTCTCTCAAGTGCAAAAGTTCCACAAATTTCTAGGGCAGGGACAAAATTCCATCAAGTTTGGTTTAATACATTTTAGAGAGGCATGAGACATCAATCAAATACATTTAACAGAACCATTGGTTTGGTCCAGAATGGTGGAACAACTCAAAGCGAGCGCTTCCAGGGTATAGGTGAATTTAAACATTTTCTGGTTGACAATCGGTTGAGTTTTTCTAAAGACCTGGGATAGATAGAAAGGTAATGTTAAGTCCAAAATTCTTTTGAAGTCTTTTAGTGGTTGCCCTTAGAGACAATAGGTGACAAATGTTTCCTATTCAGATCTTAGTTCATCTCTTTAGGATTGGGAGGTTCTAGATGCAAAAGATCTAGCTATATTGATAGAGATTCTTTACAGATGCAAATTTTCCCCTACAAAGAATGACTTTGCCGGGCCATTTCTTTCTTTCTTTTCTTTCTTTCCTCTTTTCCTCCTTTCCTTCCTTCCTTCCTTTCTTCCCTCCCTCCCTCCTCTCCCTCTCTTTCTGTCTTTTCTCTCTCTTTCTCTCTTTCTCTCTCTCTTCTTTCTTTCCTTCTTTCTTTCTTTCTTTCTTTCTCTTTCTTTCTTTCCTTCCTTCCTTCCTTCCTTCCTTCCTTCCTTCCTTCCTTCTTTCTTTCTTTCTTTCTTTCTTTCTTTCTTTCTTTTCTCTCTCTCTCTCTCTCTCTCTTGCTTTCTTTCTTTCTTTCTTTCTTTCTTTCTTTCTTTCTTTCTTTCTTTCTTATCTTGATGGAATTTTGCTCTAGTTGCCCAGGCTGGAATACAATGGCACTATTCCAGCTCACCACAAGCTCCACCTCCTGGGTTCAAGCAATTCTCCTGCCTCAGTCTCCCAAGTAGCTAGGATTACAAGCATGTGCCACCACACTTGGCTGATTTTGTATTTTTATTAGACACGGGGTTTCCCCATGTTGGTCAGGCTGGTCTCGAACTCCCAACCTCAGGTGATCCACCAGCCTCAGCCTCCCAAAGTGCTGGGATTACAGGCAAGACCCACCATGCCCAGCCTGCAGGGTCATCTCAGAGTAGGGCAAAGAAACATCTTTTGGGGTAAAATATTTTGATTTTCTTATTTGTCTCATAATGCTATGCCAGAGTTACTCTGGAAAGTAAATCATGATATATAGGTTTAAATAAAACCCATCTGATAATAATATATGATTTGTAGAGTGTGACACCCCAGACTCCTTAGATAGGAACTCGGGCAAGATAAAAAAATCAGTTTAGTCCTCACCACCTAAGACCATCTCATTTTGGACTACACTATTCATGTCACTATCAGCATTTTGATCAAAACCACTCAACAAGTCTCTAGGAAGTTCCAAACTTTCCCACATCTTCCTGTCTTCTTTCAATTTCTTCAAACTATTCCAACCTCTGCCATGGGGAACTCAGTTCCAAACCTGCTTCGAGATTTTGAGTTATCTTTACAGAAGTTCCCCACTCCTGGTACCAATTTACTATATTAGTCTGTTTTCACACTGCTATAAAGAACTGCCTGAAAGTGGGTAATTTGTAAAGGTTTGTTTGTGGGTAATTTGTAAAGGTAGTTTGTAAAGGTTTAATTGACTCACAGTTCTGTGGTTAGGATTGGGGACTCAGGAAACTTGCAATAATGATACAAGTGGAAGCAGGCATGTGACACATGGCAGCAGGTGAGAGACAGAGAGGGAGAGAGAGAAAAAGAGAGAGAGAGAATGAAGGAGGAACCACCACACATCGATAAAACCATCAGATCTCATGTGTCAGCTTCCCAGCCTCATTCCACCACCTATGCATTTCCCCTCAAAAAGGTGGACATACTTCTCATACAAATGCATGAAAACCTAATCCTGTTTTGAAGTTTTCTGCTCAGAAGACCAATAATAGCACTTATATTTTAGCAAAGTTATTTATAATATGAACATGATTGTATTGCTAGAAATAAAATTTTAAAAAATCATGGCAACAATTTTTTTGAATTATAGTTTAAGTTCTAGGGTACATGTGCACAACGTGCAGGTTTGTTACATATGTATACATGTGCCATGTTGGTGTGCTGCACCCATTAACTTGTCATTTACATTAGGTATTTCTCCTAATGCTATCTCTCCCCCATCCCCCCACCCCACGAAAGACCCCAGTGTATGATGTTCCCCACCCTGTGTCAGAGTGTTCTCATTGTTCAATTCCCACCTATGAGTGAGAACATGTGGTGTTTGGTTTTCTGTCCTTGCAATAGTTTGCTCAGAATGATACTTTCAAGCTTCATCCATGTCCCTACAAAGGACATAAACTCATCCTTTTTTATGGCTGCATAGTATTCCATGGTGTACATTTGACACATTTTCATAATCCAGTCTACCATTGATGGACATTTGGGTTGGTTCCAAGTCTTTGCTATTGTGAATAGTGCTGCTATGAACATACGTGTGCATGTGTCTTTAGAGCAGCATGATTTATAATCCTTTGGGTATATACCCAGTAATGGGATGGCTGGGTCAAATGGTATTTCTAGTTCTAGATCCTTGAGGAATCACCACACTGTCTTCCACAATGGTTGAACTAGTTTAAAGTCCCACCAGCTGTGTAAAAGTGTTCCTATTTCTCCACATCCTCTCCAGCACCTGTTGTTTCCTGACTTTTTAATGGTTGCCATTCTAAATGGTGTGAGATGGTATCTTATTGTGGTTTTGATTTGCATTTCTCTGATGGTCAGTGATGATGAGCATTTTTTCATGTGTCTGTTGGCTGTATAAATGTCTTCTTTTGAGAAGTGTTTGTTCACATCCTTTGCCCACTTTTTGATGGGGTTGTTTTGCCTTTTTCTTGTAAATTTGTTTAAGTTCTCTGCAGATTCTGGATATTAGCCCTTTGTCAGATGGGTAGATTGCAAAAATTTTCTCCCATTCTGTGGGTTGCCTGTTCACTCTGATGGTAGTTTCTTTTGCTGTGCATAAACTATTTAGATTAATTAAATCCCATTTGTCTATTTTCGATTTTGTTGCCATTGCTTTTGGTGTTTTAGACATGAAGTCCTTGCCCATGCCTATGTCCTGAATGGTATTGCCTTGGTTTTCTCCTAGGGTTTCCATGGTTTTAGGTCTAACATGTAAGTCTCTAATCCATCTTGAATTAATTTTTGTGTAAGGTGTAAGGAAGGGATCCAGTTTCAACTTTCTACATATGGCTCGCCAGTTTTCCCAGCACCATTTATTAAATAGGGAATCTTTTCCCCATTTCTTGTTTTTGTCAGGTTTATCAAAGATCACATAATTGTAGATGTGTGGTATTATTTCTGAGAGCTGTGTTCTGTTCCATTGGTCTATATCTCTGTTTTGGTACCAGCCCCATGCTGTTTTGGTTACTGTAACCTTGTAGTATAGTTTGAAGTCAGGTAAGCGTGATGCCTCCAACTTTGTTCTTTTGGCTTAGGATTGTCTTGGCAATGAGGGCTCTTTTTTGGTTCTATATGAACTTTAAAGTAGTTTTTTCCAATTCTGTGAAGAAAGTCACTGGTAGCTTGATGGGGATGGCATTGAATCTATAAATTACCTTGGGCAGTATGGCCATTTTCATGATATTGATTCTTCCTATCCATGAGCATGGAATGTTCTTCCATTTGTTTGTGTCCTCTTTTATTTCATTGAGCAGTGGTTTGTAGTTCTTCTTGAAGAGGTCCTTCACATCCCTTGTAAGTTGGATTCCTAGGTATTTTATTCTCTTTGAAGCAGTTGTGAATGGGAGTTCACTCATGATTTGGCTCTCTGTTTGTCTGTTATTGGTGTATAGGAATGTGATTTTTGCACATTGATTTTGTATCCTGAGAGTTTGCAGAAGTTGCTTATCAGCTTAAGGGTATTTTGGTCTGAGACGATGGGGTTTTCTAAATATACAATTATGTCATGTGCAAACAGGGACAATTTGACTTCCTCTTTTTCTAATTGAATGCCCTTTATTTCTTTCTCTTGCCTGATTGCCCTGGCCAGAACTTCTAACACTATGTTGAATAGGAGTGGTGAGAGAGGGCATCCCTGTCTTATGCCAGTTTTCAAAGGAAGTGCTTTCAGTTTTTGCCCATTCAGTGTGATACTGGCTGTGGTTTTGTCATAAATAGCTCTTATTGAGATACGTCCCATCAATACCTAGTTTATTGAGAGTTTTTAGCATGAAAGGCTGTTGAATTTTGTCAAAGGCCTTTTCTGCATCTATTGAGATGATCATGTGGTTTTTGTCTTTGGTTCTGTTTATATGCTGGATTATGTTTATTTATTTGTGTATGTTGAACCAACCTTGCATCCCAGGGATGAGGCCAACTTGATCATGGTGGATAAGTTTTTTGATGTGCTGCCATGGCAACAATTTTTTGTGTCACTTTGTCTAGACTATAGTCTCAGTTATTTAACCACACACTAACCCAGGTGTTGCTCCAGTGGAATAACACAGGTGTTAGAAAAACCTGTCATCAGACTGGGCACAGTGGCTCACACCTGTAATCTCTGCACTTTGGGAGGCCAAGGCAGGCAGATCACCTGAGGTCACGAGGTGGAGACCAGCCTGGCCAACATGGTGAATCCCCATCTCTATAGAAATACAAAAATTAACTAGGTGTGTTGGCTTGAGCCTGTACTCCCAGCTACTCAGGAGGCTGAGGCAGGAGAATCACCTGAGCCTGGGAGGTGGAGGTTGCAGTGTGCTGAGGTTGTGCCACTGCACTACATCCTGGGGATAAAGCAAGACTCTATCTCAAAAAAAGAAAAAAAGAAAAGAAAAGCCTGTCATCATTTTTTCCTAAGTCTGGAAGATTGTCCTAGATAACCTAGGCGGGGTTGATTCAATCAGAGCAATGAGAAGCTGATGTAAGGGTGGACCACAGTTGCTGGTCTTCCCAGGAATTCCAGCCTATCCTTCCTGATGATCAGCATTCTTGACATTGGCGATGCTTAGGCAGGCCTTACCTTTGCTGTCACGAGGAGCTCAAAGCACAATAAAGTGTCAATCCTCAACTCTGCCCAAAGTGGTAGGTGAGAAAGGGGACTCTGTGAGTATGAGAAGCACAAGATCACTTCTACATTAATATCCCATTTGAGAAAACTACCATTATTTCCTTGGTGACTAAAGTCCACTTCATTTCCCAAATGTGTCTATGCACAGAAGACAACAGGAGGGGCCAGGCAACGGTGAGTGAAAAAGTCCCCTCAGCCTTCACAGGTCCTGCAGGAATCACAGCCTGGGCCACACCTGAGTTCCAGGCAACAAACCTGAATCCTAGGATTTAGACCAAAGAATACACACCCTCTGTTTTCAGGAAGAAAAGGAGACAAGGGAACTGTGAGACGAAGTCTGGAGAGAGGAGAAATGGGAAAGAGCCAACTGGATCTCTTATGAGTCAGATGTGCTTAGTTTTTAAAAAGGAGAGGGGTTAGCTGTGAAAACTGTCAGATTTTAAAGATTCTGGCCCTGGGTGAGCCTCCCTCTTGGCTCCAATCTGAGACCAAAAGAGATTTCCACAGTGGTCTTCACCCCGAGTCTGATTAGAAAATAGTCCCAAGGTTCCCCTGGGCTTCCTCAGGACTCTGATTTTGATGACCAAGGCAGGGTCATTTCTGCCCCCAACATGGCAGTCTGGCTCCTGTGAAGGTGAGGATGTGTCCTCTTGTTGCAAAAATAAATAAATAAATAAATAAATAGATAGATAAGAAAAGAAAAAAGGAAAACAGTTTTGCATTCAAAGACATCAAAATATTAGTACAGAATTGTAACATTTGGAGATGTTAAATCTGGAGAAGTTACCTAGAAGAATTTGATAATGAGGCAGCCCCAGTCCCTCACAGGAAGACAGCCCTTAGGACCACCTTACTTAACCCTGGGGACAGCCCAGTGCACAGTGACTAGGATGCTCTCTGGTGGTTCTAGGAACTTCTGCAGTGAGGTTTCTCTCTGGGCTCACACTGACTTCTCCTCACTGTGTCTCTCATGCAGTAATACACAGCCGTGTCCTCCACTCTCAGGCTGTTCATTTGCAGATACAGTGAGTTCTTGGTGGTGTCTCTGGAGATGGTGAATTGGCCCTTCATAGAATCTGGGTAGTATGTGTTAATACCACCATTACTGATAGCTGAGACCCACTTTAGCCACTTCCCTGGAGCCTGGTGAACCCAGTGCATCTAGTAGCTACTGAAGGTGAATCCAAATGCTGCACAGGAGAGTCTCAGGGACCCCCCAGGCTTTGCCAGGCCTCCTCCAGACTCCACCAGCTGCACCTCACACTGGACACCTGCAAACAAAGAGGCACCATGATCATAAACTGCCACATACATCCACTGTTTATCTCATTTATATCCACTCACAGCAAATATCCCTACTTCTCCATGAGCCACCTTTTAAAATAGCAACAAGGAAAACCCAGCTCGCCCCAAACTCCGTGGTGAGTCCTGTGTGTTTAGTCCCGATCACCAAATGGAAACACCTGGGAATCCCAAGGCTGGGGCTCCTCTCCCGGGCTGCAGGGTCAGGGCTGGACGGTTTTCATCAGCAGAGGAAGTGCCTTATTTGCATGTCTCCTACTATATAGCAAGCTCTGGGGTTGGATGCCTGAGAAGAAGGCAGCACCCCGATAAAATGACCGTGACCTGCAGGAGTTTGGTGAAAATAATGGTTAAAAAAATGTAGCCGGGCATCGTAGCTCACACTTGTAATCCCAGCACTTTGGGAGGCTGAGCGGGGTTGATCATATGTGAGGTCAGGAGTTTGAGACAAGCCTGGCTAACATGGTGAAACCCCATCTCTACTAAAACTACAAAAATTAGCTGGGTGGTAGTGGTGTGCGCCTGTAATCCTAGCTACTTGGGAGTCTGAGGCAGGAGAATCACTTGAGCCTGGGAGTCCGAGGCTGCAGTGAGCTGAGATCACACCTCTGCACTCCAGTGTGGGTGACAGAGTGAGACCCTGTCTCAAAAGAAAATAAAAATGCTGTCTTCTTATGAAATTGTGCTGTAATAAACACTTTGCACTGATCTTCCGGTTTTATTTTTAAATACTTGTGTAAATTATGTTCTGCAAGAGTCAATGTTTTCACCAATTACAAAAGTGGAAGTAAACCCACACATGGAGGGGCTAAGGATGTGTCTAAGAGCCCATGTCTGGGATAAGTGAACCCCGATATCTGGGCATGTGCTCCTCATCACTGGCTCTGACTGCTCCCTAAACCAACTCCAGGACAGAGCTGGATGTGCCTAGTGTAGTTTGCAGGATTCACTTCCGGCATTGAGAACTTGTGTGACTTTGCGGCACTCCAGCACTCACCTGAAAATATGGAGAGAACTAGACTTCAGGTAGATGAATTTTTAGGTATTTCTGACATTTAATATATTTTTATACCTTTCTATCACTCCTTCCTTGTCTAAGTTTCCATGTGTTTCCTTGTAATAAACACTGCGAGGTTTAATTGAAGGATAATAAACTTCACATATTTAAAGTGTACAAATAATAAGCATGATGTAACTGTCATACTTACCAAGAAAATGGATAAGTGAATTCCTCTCAACATTTCCTCTTGTTCTTCTATATACTTTCTCCTTTCTCATTCTCATCTTCTACCATTTCTTCAGTAAAATATTGATCTTCTTTATACTTCAGATACATTTTTATTTATCAAAATTGGTAAAAATAAAATAATATAGCATATATTATTATTAGGTTGGCTTATTTTGCTCAACATAAATGCTTATGTATTTTACCTCGCTGTTGTGTGTATTAGACATTTATTAATTATAAATAATGGGGAGTATTTGAGTTGACAAGTTTACCTTAATTTGTTTTTCTATTAAGCAGCTGAACAATATTTAGATTCCTTTACTATTTTAGGTCTTACTAACAAAATCTGCCACTCAGCTTGGAAGTGTACATAGATCAGAAATACATTTTTCTTATTTTTCATAGCAACATCAACTATAACATATAAAGAGAGAATACAGCATTTTGCAATTTTTTAATACTTTATATAATGAAGTTTTAAGACAAATAACAAACCTGAAATCTAGGGAGAGGCAAAGTTAGGGTATGAGATTACCAGAGGCGGAGTTTGGCATATGAAATGCAGGTTGTAACAAGATAAAAATACAAATAAATAGTGGGTTGTGTGTTGTAGTGTAAAACTCTCAGGGACAAAATACCAAAGCGATGTTCTACCATCTTTAATATTTTTCTGCTAGAATGGGGACATTCACATAAAAATTTTATTTCCCAAAGTGTCTGAGAGAGAATGAAATCCCACGCTTCCGAAACACATCTAGACCCACCTTCCATATCCCCTCTACAGGACTAATGAATTACTCTGCAGGGGCAAGTCACTGAAACCAGAATCCTAGGGATATTGGTGCAAACTCTCAGGTCTTGAGATGGGAACAGAGGTCCCCACTGACGTTCTCTTGAGAAGCAGCTCCCCTCTCTTTCTTACAGAATCAGTCTTAATCTGCAGGGCAGGGCAGCGTATCTGGAAGGTGATGACACCGTTGGAGAGCACTGGAGCTGTGGGAGAGAACGACTGCAAACTCTTCCCAAGGAGAAGGGAAAAGAACACATAGACCAGTATCTCATCTAGGTAAGTGTCAGGAACACTCTGATGGTCACAACGAGACCCAGGGCCACAATACCTTCCTAGGAACATAGCCTCATGAGAAGGATGAGAATCTTCTTTTAGTCCAATGCCTTCCACCAATTTCACAATTGTCAGTTAAATACAACACTTTAATCCACCTGAGGAAGTTACGAGAAATCCTCTGTAGAATGGAACAAGGTGAAGATGCAAAGCCAAGCAGGAAAGAAAAACAAGGTGTCACTGGAGTATCTGATGTCTCTGGTGGACATGGAAGAACAGACTTCAACCCTTGACATCCACTGCAAAAGTAAATGTCAAATGTAGCTCTGAGGAGATTCACAGACACCTCAATAAGAAAGGCCCATCAAGACAGGATGTGGTTAAATACAGGCAGAAAATGCATAAAATAAAGTCGTAAGCCAATATCAATTGTTCAACCAAACGTGTCTGGCCAGCAACAAAAATTATAACATATATCAATGAGAAAGACCGAAGTCATAATGAAAAAATCATCAGAATGAGATTTGTAAATAACACAAATACAAGAACTATCTAATTAAATATGATATTTAAAGTGATTAACATTTATATTTAAAAAATGTGTGAAGTCAAATGTGGACATAACATAAAATTAGGTAACTGAGAGGTGTAAATACTAAAAACGAATCAAATGGAAATGCATAAAATAATCAAAAGCAATGAAATATGAAACTGAGCAAGCCCTAGGCACGCTCATCAGTAGACATGGCTCAGCTTTTAAATAAAACCATGGACTTAAAATATGTTACTAGAAATTACAGAAAGTTAATTTCAAAGAAAAAAATAGTGAAGATACTAAACAAAATATCAAAAAGTATAGTTTAGATATATTTTAATTATCAAAAATAAAAGTTAGAGATACAGAAAAAAATATTTGAAGAAATGATGGTTAAGAATGTTCCAAATTTTGTGAGAGACACAGAAACACAGAACTACAAAGAACAGAGAACCCCCCAAAAAGTAAATGCACACAGACACACACACCACACATCCTCCATGGGCACAGACTTGTGTATAAGCAAAAGCTCGCACACCACACACCATATACCACCCATGCATTTTCTCCACATTATTGTTTTTATTAGCTGTTTGAAAAGTATTTGTTTTTATAGTATGAAACAGAAAGCTAAAATTGAAATTAAAAATTTCTATGCATAGGCCTTTCTATTCCTATCACAATCAGATTCATGATTTGATGTAAATTAATGTAATTGCTGTTAGGAAATATACTATTTCAAAGAAAACTGGCATTTATTTCTGGCTCTGTGTTTATTCATTTGTAATGTGTGCCAATATCATCCTTTCTAATTAACAGGAACTTTTTCTTAAGTTGGCACATAATAACTGTTAATATTTGTGAGGTACAGTGTGATAGCTTAATACATGTGTGCAATATATGATAACAAAATCAGAGTAACTAGCAAATTTATCAATTCAAATATTAACATTTCTTTGTGTAAATAGCATTGAAAATTCTCTTTCTAGCATCTTGCAAACAAACAATGTAAAATAAATTGTAAATTTAGTCAACCTACCGTGCTGTATAACATTAGAGCATATTCCCCTTGTCTAGCTGTAATTTTGTATTTATAAACAAGTATTTTCCCCATCACTCAATTTCATCTCCTTTTCAGCCTCTTGTATCTATTATTCTACTTTCTATTTCTATAAAATCAAATTTTTTAGCTTCCACATAAGATTGAGAACATATGCCTATCTTATTTCTCTCAACACAATGGTGTACACTTCCATCTGTGTTGCTGTGAATGCTAGAATTTCATTCCTTTCTTAAGGTTGAATAATATTCCAGTGTGTAAATATACCACGTATTCTTTATCCATTTTTCTGTTGATGGATGTATAGGTTGATTTCATGTAACTATTGTAATATAATAGTGTTGCAGCAAATATGGGGGTGCAGACATTTCTTAAATATTGGGATTTTCATTCTTTTAAATATATATTCAACAACTGAATTGCTGAATCGCTGAATCATATTGAGTTCTAACTTTACTTTCCATCATGGCTTTATTAACTTACATTCCCACCAATGATGTAGGAGTATCCCTTTCTATGCATCCTAGCCAGTCTTTATTTTTCGTTTTACTGATAATACCCTTTCTTTCTTTTTTTTTCTTTTGTTTTTTGTTTTTTTTTGTTTTTGTTTTTTTTTTTTTGAGACGGAGTCTTGCTTTGTCACCCAGGCTGGAGTGCAGTGACACGATCTCGGCTCACTGCAAGCTCGACCTCCCTGGTTCACGCCATTCTCCTGCCTTAGCCTCCCGAGTAGCTGGAACTACAAGCGCCTGCCACCACACCCGGCTAATTTTTTTGTATTTTTAGTAGAGACGGGGTTTCACCGTGTTAGCTAGGATGGTCTCGATCTCCTGACCTCGTGATCCGCCCACCTCAGCCTCGCAAAGTGCTGGGATTACAGGCTTGAGCCACCACACCTGGCCAGTAACAGCCTTTCTAACAAGGATGAAATGATATCTCATTGAGGATTTGCATTTTCCTGTATATTATTTATTTTCAGAATTTTATATATACTTGTTGGTCCTTTGTATGTCTTCTTCTGAGAGGTGTTTGGTGGTCTTATTTGCTTATTTTTAATCATATTTTATTACTATTCAGTAGTTTGCATTTCTTTTATATTTTTGATATTGATCCCTTGTCATATAGTTGGTAAATATTGTCTCTCATCCTGCAGGTTGCCTCTTCACTCTGTCAGTTGTTTTCTTTACTGTGCCTGAGCTGGGATTTCTTGATAGAACCTGGAGAGGGGGGCTCAGGGGCTGTGGGACATTGGAGGGGAAGAGACGAACTCAACACCTAGAACCACCTGAGCTGTTGCTCATCATGTGATTTCTGGGTCAATGGTTTGAACAGATTCAGAAGAGTTTTTCTTGGCCTTCTGGGGGCTAAATAATTTGAAGAGAGAATGATGTAACTTATTACTCACAGATGACAGAATATGATAATTGTACACGTATGTATGTGTGTAGGGATGGTTTGGCACTGAACTAGTCTTTTTTTTTTTTTTTTTTTTTGCCCTATCAAGTCATTTTAGACATTCATGAGAGACCTGCACTGCTCTTGGCAGATACCTCAAGAGATAATTAACCTTTTCATATTCACATGGGGGGAGTGTGAGGCACCAACAGATGTGACATCCACACTACATTTTAGCTGAGATTTCTTGGCCTTTGCATGGCATCAAGGACAACTAATGCTGTGAGCTTTGTATCACAGCTCCTGTCAACAGGACATACCTAATTCCTGAACCAATTCCAGGACAGAGACGGACATGCCTGGTGTGATTTGATTAATCCCCATCATGTAATGAAAAAATAAAATTATTGTGCTGTATACTAGTGTTTCCCTAAAAATAAAAGGAGAGCCAGGGTTCATTCATGTGTATATTCAGAAGGGTCTAATTTTTCATATGTTATATATAAACATAATATATAATGCATAATTATATATTACACATAATATATAATACTTATATATATCATATATATTTATATAATTAATTAAACCTTTAATTCTGTGTTGAGAAATTTAAAAATTTTTCAGGTTGATGAGTGAAATCACCATGCCATTGTTCTGTGATTTTCTTTTTTAAATTTATCATATATTTTATCCATGTCTGTCTAACTCATTTTCTACCAAATTATACATGTTTGAATTTTTAATATTTTAAAAAGGTGAAGTTAGCAAATAATAATCTTACCATAACGTGTCCATTTTGACAAATAATGACATAAACATTACCTTTATTAACACAGAAAGAATCAATTACCCTCAAAATTTCCTCATTTTTCTGTAATTCTTGTTTTTTACACCTTCCCTTCTCACATCACGTTTATAGTCAACAACTGATCTTCTTTATGTAAATTTAGATTAGTTTACATTTTATAGAATTTATAAAAGTGGGATCATATGTGTACTTTTGTTTGGCTTATTTTACTCATCATGAGTACATGCGAATTTACCCACACTGTTGAGCATATCCAACAGTATGTGACTGGAACAGTGCGTATTGTTCCAATGAATGAATTTACCACAGTTTATTTACTGATTAAGCTGCTGATCAATATTTGCATTGCTTTCAGTATCTGAGTATTATAAAGAAAGCTGCTACTCAGCTACTCAGCTTAGAGAAGTACACAGCTTAGAAACATGTTCTTATTGTTTCAACATGAACAGCAGCTAAACAAGAAAAGCTGCACTTGAAACCCGATGTCTTCAGTACATCAGGTCATTGAAGTTATAGAACTCTGTGTATGTCAGTTTGTGTGTGAGAGAGAAGCAGGGAGAAAAGGAGACAGAAAAGAACAGAGATCCTACATAACTGACCAAAATTTATGAGGCGCTCAAGTAAAAACAGGAACTTAGTTTTAATGTAAAAGGTCTGCATAAGATGGAAAGGACAACTTCATGCACCTGCATATGGTTTTATATTTATATAAATATCATTTTGTGATAAGACAAACAACCACATACATTAGGATAAACATAGTGGCGGGCGTACAGTGGTGAAATACGATGGTGATGCAAAACCCCATCTCCAGCACCTTTTCCCTCCTATTGCACCTGCCTTGATGTGTTCTGAGTGCCCCCTGGTGTCCTGAGTGTCCTTTGGTGATCTGAGCATCCCCTGATGTTCCTGAGCTGCCCTGCAGGGAGCTTTGTGTCTGGACTCACAATGACTTTCCCGCACTTTGTCTTTTGTCTAAAACTCCATGGTTGTGTACTCCTTGCTCAGGCAGCTTCACTGTAAAAAGAAACCTGTTTTTTTGGACATGGGTCTGGAGATGGTGACTGGACTCCGAAGAGTGGGTTGGAATTTGTGCTCCCTCACGACCTGTCCACCTGATCCACTGCAGTCCCTTCCCTGGGGACTGGCAGATCCAGCTCCAGCAGAAAGCACTGGTTGTGATGAAGAATTCAGAGACAGCACAGGTGAGGGAGTGGCTCTCTGTGAGGTCTTCACCAGGCCAACAGTCCACTGAGAAACAGTTGTTGGCATGAATGGATTCTAAACAACATGTTGAAATTCACAGAAATATGCATTTTGAGGAGAATGAAGAGCTCCCTTTGCCCAATTTGTGGGTATCCTAGAGCAAATAGTAGATTCTGAGGTTAGAATCAGACAAATATATGGTCACATTCCCCCACAAACTTTCAACCAAATGAAAAAGAGAAACTGCTGTTAGGAGAATGGGCATTGGATTATTACCTCTATCTATGATAATGGTGATTTTCAGAACAAGGGTGACCCATGATAACCTAAAGGTGTCCTAATTCTGAATCCACAATTAGACCTGAGCGGCAATCACTGGCAGGGGAGGTCACCCCACACAGAGAAACACCTGACTCAGTAAAGCTGCACATAGGTGTCTCTGAGGGCCTTGAGTTGTACAAGAACAGCTCCTACTTCAGGTTCAGAGTGAGAACAATCTATCCTTTATCTGCAGGAGACAAGGCTTAGTGTGTGGAAAACCAGAATTTTCCTACTTAATATCTCAGTGTTGGCCCAGAGAATGAACCCACGCATCTCCTCAACATCAGCGAGCCCCACAGACCAGGCAGGCACCCAGCTGCTGCTCTCTGACATTCAGCACCTGGTTTGTGCCAAAGACATCCATCCTGGAAACTCCTCCAGGATAGTGACTGTGGACAGTGAAGATACTAAGGTATGGCTGCTGCTGGGCACATGGGGGACTCCCGGTGGTTAACTGTGCTCAGGGAGGAACCAATGGACCTGACGGACCTAGCATGGAACGCTGGGTAGTTAGGAAGCTCCATCAGCTTCCCACCCTTCTCCATCACTAGTTGTGAGATTGGCATTGTGGGCTGACAGTGTCTACAGCCTCACCCGGCCTCCTGTGCATTTTTCTGCCTTCATTAGTTAAAACTGCCTTTGTGATATGTGAGAATATTTCCTCCTATAATAACAAACTTTTCTAACCCAGAAACTTCAGTAGTAGGAGCAGAACCACAAATAAACAGAGGATTCCAGGAGAACTGTTAGAGTCGGAGAAATCCACAGACCCTCCCCGAAAAAGCAGACCTTAACCTTCATCTTCACCTGAGCCTGGAACTGCCCCTGTCTTATTTGGGTGATGAGTGCCCCCTGCAGCCCAGCCTCCTTCTTTCTCCCTGCAGGAAATTGTGTGTCTGGGCTCAAACTGATGTCCCATCACTTGGTACCTTTCACACAATAATACAGGGCCAAGTCCGGCTCTCAGACTATTCATTTGCAGATACAGCGAGTTGTTGGCATTGTCTCTGGAGATGGTGAATCTGCCCTTCCCAGAGTCTGCTTAGTAAGTCTTTCTTCCATTGCACTTCATACCTGTTACTCACTGCAGCCCCTTCCCTGGAGCCTGGTCTATTCAGCTGATCCAGTAACTACTGAAGGTGGATCCAGAGGCTGCACAGGAGAGTCTCAGGACCCCACGGGCTGTACCAAGTCTCCACCAGACTCCACCAGCAGCAACTCACACTGGACACCTGCAAACAAAGAGACACTGTGGTTAGAAGCTGCCACGCATATCCACTCTTTGTTTCATTCACATCCAGTCATACTCAGCATCTCTAGGTCTTCAAATATCACCTTTAAAAACAGCAACAAGGAAAGCCTAGCTTAGCCCAAACCCCACCGTGAGTCGCTTGTATTCACTCCTGATCACCAAGTGGAAGCACCTGGGAATCAAGCTGGCGCTCCTCTTTCCGAGCTACAGAAAATGGGCTGGGCTGGTTTTCATCAGAAGAGGGAAGGCCCTCTTTGCTGGTCTCCTCCTCTATAGGAAGATCTGGGGATGGACGCCTGAGGGGAGAGCAGGGCCCAGAGCAGATGTGAGACTCCTGGAGGAGTTTAGAGGCAATGGCAGCATTTGGGACAATATAATTTCTTATTATGTGATTGCACCATGAAAATTACTAAGCAATTATTATTATTTTTATATATCTGTATTATACAAATAGAAATATAACTGCATTAAGCAAATTTTAAGAGTTATAAAGAGATAAATAGGAAACAATAAGAAAATAGGAGCCTTCAACACCTTACTTTCAATAATGTATAGAACATCTAGAAAAAAAAAATCTTAAGAAGACAGTGGACTTGAACCACGCTATTAATCAAAGTAACCTAATAGAAATTTACAGATAATTTCAACCAACCGCAGCATAATATGCACGCTTCCCAAGTACAGACTAAATATTCTCCATGATAGGTTATATGTTAGATGAAAAAAATAAGTCTCAACATTTACATAAGTAATGCTAAAATTCTCTAACTTTCTCAAAAATTGGTGTGGCACCCACCTTTCAAACGCTTTCTATAAGGCTACAATTACCATATTACCACTAACAGACAAGGGCAAAAGCAGAAAAATAAACTACAGACCAATATTTCCAATACACATAAATAAACCTACTGCCCAATAATTACCACCTATATTCCACAAGACTTTAAAAGAATCATACACCATTCAACTCAAATTTACTTTTGAGATGCAGCGATAATTCAATGTCCTCGAATCGATAAATGTGGTATGCCAAATTAAGAGAACAAAATAAAAAATCCCATTAACTTCTCGCCAGACACAGAAAATTACATTTTTAAAATGCAAAGTTTCATGATAAAAACTTCAAACAAAGTAGTAATACAAGAAAATAACATGTAAATAATAAAAGTCTTATGAAAAGCCATAGCTACTTATGAAAAGCCATCAACTACTTAATGGTGAAAGATTAAAATATTTTGTCCCGATATCTGTAATAAGGAAAGAATAAACTTGGAGTTATCTTACTTCTAAATTTCAAAGCTAATTACAAAAATTGAGCAATAAAACAGGATGCTATTGGTATAAATACATACAGAGAGCTCAGAAATAAGATGATATATTGATGGCAAACTAATTTTCAATGTGAAAAACAACAATATACAATGGCTAAATCATAGTCTCTTCCAAAGAGGGTGTTAGAAAAAGTGTATTTATACATGCAAAGAATGAAGAATTTTAGGTTAGAATTAATGCGAAAATGAACTCTAAATGGGTTAAACTGTTAAATGTATGGCCTGCAATTGTAAAATTTTCTCTCCTGCAAAAAAATTAGGAATGATTTTTCTAGATTTTATATTAAAAGCACAGACAACAAAAGCAGAATTGAACAAGTGGGACAGCATCAAAATAGATCCTGCAAAGCAAGGAAAAAATTCCAACTTATAGAATGGGAGAATATAGTTGCAAGCCATGCATCTGAAAAAGTAAGGATATCCAAAATATACATGTAAATTATAACACTCATTAGCAAAATTATAAAAGCCTAATTGTAAAATGCTCAGTTTTACCCCTTAAAAGTTTTTAACAACATAGATCTCATGTTAAACATTGTTCTCCATGGGCAATTACATGTTTTATGGTAAAACGGGCGAGGCTATACTTTGTAATTATTCAATCCAACACTAATCTAGGGAGTGTTGTAAATATCCTTTATAAATTTTATTAAAAGTGTCATCAGTTGCCTCTAGGTTAGGTAAATTGTCATTGATAACCTGGGTGGGCCTGATTCCATCGGAGCAGAACCGGAGTAGGTGAAATTCCATGGTGATTCACACTTCTGCTCTCTCTGAGACTTCCAGCCTGCACTTACTGATGACTTATCTCATGGACATTGTACATCCCTAGCCATCCCTCCAAACTGTCATCTTCTACATCTCACAGAAAGGTGGCCTGTCCATCTGTAGCTTGTCAAACCTGAAAAAGAGACAGAAAGAGAGTCTAAAATAAAATAATGTTTATTTGAGGATGGCCATCACAATGGGAATATGCATGGTTGCATTCAGGTAGGTAAAGGAAGACGAGGGTTTTGAAAGAAAAATGAGAAGGGTTAGATGAGCAGTTTTGAAACAATTATTCTAGGCTAGAAGAATGAACAACAAGGGTGACATCAGTGTAAGGTTGAACAGGCAGATGCTGGGCAGATGCACTTGGAGAAGTAACTGGTTTATGGTTGCAGTGGCCTTTGTGCAAGTGGCCTTTGTGCAAGGTTGTGGTTTTTCAGTCTATTTACGATAGTTCTTGTTATCAGGGATGAGTGTGAGAACCCTCCCCCATGGCCTTCTCCAGCTTCATTCATCAGGGTTTTAACACTAGTGGCTCCGTTTTTATTCTGGCAACTTTAACACCAACTTTATACCCCTACTGCTGAAGAAGGTGACCCCATGGCAGTTTGCACAGCACAGGATCAATTCCACATCCACATCTCATGTTGACCAAGCAAACTTATCCCCTGCAGTTCCCACTGGCCATTTGCATTCCCAGATGATTCTACACACAACACAGTGTAGGGTCCTGAGCAATGGGAGTGAAGACAGTCTCATCAGTCTCCCCCACATAGCTGCAGGAGCCACAGCCTGAGACCCACCTGAGCTCCAGGAAAAGAGCTTGAGCCCTGGAATTTAGACCACAGAAATCACATTTTACTTTTCAGGGAGCAGGAAAAGCCAATGAAAAAGGAAGAACGACAACTAAAAAGCGAAAAAAAAAAAAAAATGAATTGCAGGCAAAAGCAACGATAGATCAGTGCTGATTCTGATTTACATACTTTAGTGTCAGAAGAAGGATCAGGCATAAAACCTGTGACATTCTACATGACACTGACCCCGGCCCAGCCTCTCTCTTTGTTGTAATCAGGATTCTAAAGACTGTTCTCATGAGGGAATCTTTCTGAAGTTCCTGTCCTGAGTCTGATTGGAGAAGGCTCACCAGGAAGCCCTGAGCTTCCTCAGGACTCTGATTCTGGTGGCCATGGTTGAGGACTTTTCATTTCTGTAAGCATCAATCTGCATTTTGTGCATCTGAGAAGATTCTCATATTAAAATAATCATTTAAAAATATGTAGAGATGATATTTTGTAAGAACAGAATTCCAAACTTAGAGAGGTTCACTAGAGGAACTGTAAAAAGATGACGTCCCACATCCTGACAGGAAATCAGCCTCCATCTGCACCTGCCTCTGGGGTTGACTCTGATCAGTGGGTCCTGAGCGCCCCCTGCAACTGATTTCCCCCCACGTCCCTGCAGGGAGGTTTGTGTCTGGGCTCACACTGACCTCCCCTCACTGTGTCTCCCGCACAGTAATAGACAGCCGTGTCCTCAGCTCTCAGGCTGTCCATTTGAAGATACAGTGTGTTCTTGGCGTTCTCTCTGGAGATGGTGAATCTGCCCTTTACAGAGTCTGTGTACCATGTGCTACCCCCACCAGTATTAATAGCTGAGACCCACTCCAGCCCCTTCCCTGGAGCCTGGCGGACCCAGCTCATGCCGTAGCTACTGAAGCTGAATCCAGAGGCTGCACAGGAGAGTCTCAGGGACCCGCCAGGCTGGACCAAGCCTCCCCCAGACTCCACCAGCTGCACCTCACACTGGACACCTGCAAACACAGAAACACCAAGGTCAGAAACTGCCACACATAACCACTTTCACTCATGTCCCCTCACACTCAATATCTCTAGTTCTCCATGAATCACCTTTTAAAATAGCAACAAGGAAAACCCAGCTCAGCCTAAATTCCATGGTGAGTCCTCTGTGTTCAGTGCTGATCACCGAATGGCAACACCTGGGAATCCCAGGCTGGGGCTCCTCTCCCAGAGCTGCAGGGTCAGGGCTGGGCTGGTTTTCATCAGCAGAGGGAGGGACCTATTTGCATGTCTCCTACTATATAGCAAGCTCTGGGGTGGGTCGCTGAGTAGAGGGCAGGGCCCAGAGCAGATGAGAGAGTCCTGGGGGATTTTGATGACAATGATTGTGTTTGGGAAAATGTGCTGTCTTGTGAAATTGTTCTGTGATACACATTTAACAATTATCACATTTTTAATTATGTTTACTTATGTGGATAAATTATGTTATTTAGGAGTCAGTGGTTTCTTCATGTACAGATGTAAAAGTGAACCCACACATGGAGGGGCTGTGTATGTGTCTAAGGGCTGACATCTGGCATGAGTGAGTCCTAGTATCTGGGCCTATGCTCCTCACAATTAGCCTCAATTCCTCTCTTAACCAACTCTAGGACAGAGCTAAATGTGCCTAGTGTGGTTTGCAGAATCCGCTTCAGTCACGAGAACCTGTGTGATTTTGCTGCATTTACCTAAAAATATGGAGACAAGGTTCAAGCAGATAAATGTTTAGGTATCCCTGATATTTAACATATTTATTTGTTCCTTCCTGTCATTCCTTTTTTTGTCTAAAATTTCAGTTGTTTACTTGTAATAAATTTTATAAGTTTTAATTGACAGATAATAAAATTCACATATTTAACCTGTACAATAGTAAATGTTAAAAAAAGGTCTATTTTCAAGAAGGTGACAAGTCAGCTCCCCTCGCATTCCTCTTGCTCTTTTATATATATAAAAATACATATATATTTTTTCCTTCATCTTCGATTTCTTTATAAAACTACTGATGTTTTCATATTTCTTTAGACTACTTTTTATTTTCTAGAATTTGTAAGAATAAAATAATATAGTATATACCCTTATCTATTTGGCTTATTTTTTCTCAATAGAAATACTGAGAATTAAACTTTTTATGTTATATGTGTTCATTTCTTATAAATAATGGGTAGCATTTCAGAAAACAAATGTAGCATAATTTGTTTTACTATTAAGTTGCTAATTGATACTTGCATTTTTAAATTTCTCTGTCTTACTAATAAGACTGCTACTCAGCTTGGTAATATACATACATGAAAAATTATATATAAATTATATAAATATATTTCTTTTTACAACAATAACAGATTAAACAAGGGAATGTACAGTTTGGCACATTTTCTTTAGTATTTCAGAAATTGAAGTTATGAGAAAGAAAACAGACCTGTAAACCAAAGAGTGTCTGAGACTAATCTCAATAGATTTAGGAAGTTCATTTTTCCAAGATTAAGGACGTGCCAGTGACACTGTCTCAGGGAGTCCTGACAATATATGCCCAAGGTTGTGGGGCACAGCTTGGTTTTATACAATTTAGGGAGACATGGGACATTAACTAATATATGTAAGATGTACATTGGTTTGGTTCAGAAAGGCAGGACAACTTGAAGTGCAGTGAGTGCTTCCAGATCATAGGTAAGTATGAGACAAATGCTTGCATTCTTTTGGATTTCTGATTAGCCTTTAACTGAATACACAATTTGTAGGAATAGTCACATAGGCCTTAGTCTGGCTTAGTGAAACAGTAGAGCAAAGGGAGCAATCATGTACACATTTGACTTACATGAGCAGGGAGACGACTCTGTCCTTGGTACAAAAGGATCTTCCTTGTGGTCAAATTTTGAAGGAGGTATGGTTTTAAAAATCGTAGTAACTATCATTTTAGGGAAAGAATGGGGGGTGGGTTTGCCCCAAACAGTTTCCAGTTTGACTATTCCCTTTGGCTTAGTGATTTGGGAGTTTCAAAAATTTATTTTCCTTTCACAAACATGGAAATCTTGGGAGAAACAAGTTCTTGTAGAGAGAAACAAAGCTATGGTGTTAAACTGAGTCAGAGGCTGCCATATGACATATAGCCTATTACAAGATAGAGCTATAAACTTGTGTTGGATTGCTTAAATTTCAGCGTGGTAAACGTGTTGTCGTGTGAAATTCTCAGGAACCACATACTGAAGGGCACTGATAAAGTGAATTATATACGGCCTGAGAAGGACTCCGTACTTCTATGTTTGAGTCTTTGTGGACAAACCATAACCTGCCTGAATAGAGAGACAACATTGAAAACCTGACGTAGGAGCATGCACCTGTAACAACAGCTGAGTCTTGGCCAATTCCAGCAGCCATACCTCAACCACTCATACACTCTCGAGTGTGCAAACTGTGTTTAAATAAGGCAAATTCAACCTGTAACCAATCCAGCTATTTCTATACCTCACTTCTAATTTCTGTATATCATTTTTTAAATCTACAAATCTTCTTCCACCACATGGCTGAACTAAAGTCTCTTTGAATCTGCTGTAATTCTGGGGCTGCCTGATTCATGAATCATTCACTGCTCAATTAAACTCCTTTAAATTTAATTCAGCCGAAGGTTTTGTTTGATCAGCATTCCTATCCTGTTGAATCCCTTTGCCCTAGAATGGGGACAGTCAGAAGAGTGTTCCTTTCCCAAAGTGTGTAAGAGAGAGAGGGAGAGCCCATACTTCTGAAATGCATTCAGACCCACCTCCCTCATCAACATTACAGAACTGAGGAATTACCTACCCTGCAGGGGCCTGCTACTGAAACCATTATTCCAGAGGCACTGGTAGAGCCATAGAGGAAATAAGATAAAAACCAAGATTCTCACCAAAGTTCCATAGATATGCACCTCCACCTGTCATGGGATCAGATTCTTAATCTGCAGGGCATGGCAGCAGATCTGGAAGGTGATGTTAACAGTGGATATTGGAGCTGTGGGAGGGAACAACTGGGAAAAACAGGAGAAAATATACATGTTTAACTCAGTGGACTTCAAGCTATTTACATGTTAATTAGGTGGAATATTTCATAGCTAAAGACCTGATCTAGCATGAGAAATAACAGAGAGATGACACATGGAGAATGCAACAGTGGGAAGCTGAGGTTCAAGTTCTGATGTTTGTTTACTGATATTTGTCCCCTGGCATGTCCAGAACTTCATGAGTAAAGAACTCCTCTAATAGAGAAACAAATCCTCACAGGACATGGTCCTCAAAATGATCTTCAAATGGCACATTAACAACCTCAAACTTTTTTGGGTTTTGCCCTCTGCAGGTTGAACTCCTGGCATGACTGTGTCTCTCAATGCTTGCACACACTAAAACTCTAAAATTTTCTCCTTTCAAATTTGGTTCTCATTGACTCATTGGGTTAGGTAAATGCTCCAGGTATGGTAGGATATGGAAAGACACATTGGTAGTTTTTGCTAAATTATTTATGTTTTATTTTATTTTTATTTTAAAAAATAAAGATGAAGCCTCACTATGTTTCACAGGCTGATCTCACACTCGTGAGTTCACAAAATCTTCCCACCGCAGCCTCTCAAATTTCTTGGATTATAGGTGTAAGCCACTGTGCCTGGACATTGATTACTTACTTTAACTTTTTTAATTGCATTTTTGTTTTGAAATAAGTGTAATTCAGGTGCTGGAAAAATTTTCTCCTCAGACTCCTCTGCAGCAGCTCCAGGACTGAAATCTGTGTTGCGTGGACTCTGGGCCTGCCCTGCAGCTCTGCCCTCACCCTGCTGGGGACGATGCTGTTTGGGCTCACAGAGCATGGTCTCCCAATGTCGCTCTCCCAGAATGAAGGGGCTGTCCCCTGTTCACAATGCTCTTTCAGCAGCATCTAGTACTTTTAAAATTGTCTCTTGAAGCAGACATTTGGCATCACTATACCCAGTAAACTGCAGGGAGAACCCAACACAGATTTCACAAAACCACCAAAGAGTCTCTTCCCTGGGACTGTCAGAAGCAACGACACAGTCAAGATCCATGGTGAGTCCAGAAACTGATAGAATTTGGAGGATCCTCTTATTTCTTTTAGAATTCTCTATTCAAATGTCACACCAAACAGTATCTCCACAGAGAGAACTACATGGCTCAAAGCCCACAAAAATTAAAACACACATGTACACACACACACACACACACATTGGTATGGCTGATTTTTACAGTAATTGGCTCCTAATTTGGGATCTTTCCTAGTGTAAACCAAAGGTTTCTGAGACAGATCTCAATCAAATTAAAATTAATTTTGCCAAAGTTAGGGCATGCCTGGAATGAAAATAAAAGTAATCACAGAAACTGTGTGGTCTGTGCCAATCCCCAAAGACAATTTTTAGGTCTTTCAATACATAAAAGGGAAAAGTTGGCTAGAGGGGAAAGAGGGATGGTATGAAAATCTACATGTTATAATGAAAAAGAAGTGCATAGGGAAATAGAAAATTATGTCAGCATTTTACATAAAATAAAATGAACAAAGGGTAGCTATCTGTGAAGATATTTAACTTTTTATCTGTGGCTATTGTCTCAGGAATGAAAGGAAAATCAGTTTCTTGCATGGATCATCCTTTAGGTTTTTTTCCTCCTCGTGTCGCAATGAATTGAGTCACAAGTTTTATTTTCCTTTCATATTTTCCCCACATTTTCCTTTTCAAAATCTTTCAGAGGGAGCATTTTACAACCAAATGAGTTTCTGGTCTCCTGTTTTGTTTTATCTTTCATGGGTAGGACGGATTATTCCTAGGTAAACAGGTCCCTTGTTGTTAGTATAGCTCATTGTTACCTATCTTTCAAATGTCGGGAAGTTTCACATCCCATTAATAAGAAAATAGTGGGAGAAAAAGAAAAGTAGAACATAGAAAACCAAGGGGGAAATAACAAACAATAATAAAGGGGAAACAATCCTGGAAAACTGATACAGGCCTTGTAACTCTGAAGGCTGTACATGAGTAGGGTAAGCAACAATATCTGAGACAGGTCTCAGTCAATTTAGGAAGTTTATTAATATGGTTTGTCTGTGTCCCCATGCAAATCTCATCTTGAATTGTAGTCCCACAATTCCTGTGTGTCATTGGAAGGACCAAAGGAGAGGTAATTGAATCACAGGGGCAGGTGTTTCCCATGCTGTTCTCATGATATTGAATAAGTCTCATTAGATATCCTGGTTTTAGAAAGGGGAGTTCCCCTGCACAAGCTCTCTCTTGTCTGCCACCATGTAAGATGTCCCTTGCTTTTCTGACATGATTGTGAAATGTCCCCAGCCATGTGGAATGGTGAGTCAATTAAATCTCTTTTCTTTATGAATTACCCAGTCTTAGTTATGCTTTTATTAGCAGCAGCACAACAGACTAATACAGTTATTTTGCCACAGTTTAGAACCTGCCCAAGACCAGCCTCAGGAAGTCCTGAGACATGTGCCCAAGGTGATTGAAGTACAGCTTGCTTTTGTACATTTTAGAGAGACATGAGACACAAATCAATATATGTATAATGTACATTGGTTTTTTCCTGTAAGGCAGGACAAATCAAAATGGGGGCTTGCAGGTTAGAAGTAGATAAGAAACAATAGGTTGAATTATTTTCAGTCATTTATTAGCCTTCCACTGAATACACAATTTAGTTTGACTCAGTGAATCTTCATTTTTACATAAATGATAGTGAAGAGGAAGCAATCAGATATGTATTTGTCTCAGGTGAGCCTCAGAGGAATGACTTTGAATAGAATGGGAGGCAGGTTTGCCCAGAGCACTTTCCAGTATAGCAGCCTCATTGTCTGGAACATCACTCAAGGTTCTTCATCTTGTGGCCATGAAAATCAAAGACGTAGATACACGAAGGGTGAGGTTAGAGCAGAAGTTTAATAGGTAAAAGAAAAAAAATAGTTCTCTGTCACACAGAGGGATCCCAAATGGGTTGCCAAGCTACAGTAAAATGTAAGGATTGTTATAAATGTGCTAGTGGGGAGAGGGTATCTTATCAACATAGGGTGCAAAAACAATACCAGGTGTGCCATCTGCATAGGACCAAGTCTCTGGCAGCCCCACTTCATGCTTTTATTATGCAGGTGGGCACTTATCTTGGTCTCCTCCATGCTGCTTGTCTCCCTTCACCATGAACGTGTTAAAAAGGGGAGGAGGGGTTTCCTTGTCTGGTCCCAAGTACCTCCTGGCAGTTACAGGCATCCCAAACCCAATGCAAGGTTCCAGCTTTCTTATCTTAGTGTGCCCCCCAGAAAAGGAGAAGAATGTGCTCATTAAGGCCCACTGTTTTTACTGGGACCCATCCTATGTTTGTGAAGTTTGGTGATTACACCCAGAAATACCTTCTCTGTGGCAGAGTTGCTTATCTGTGTTTCACAGCCCATCTTTCAGGCTGCTCTTTGTTAGAAGTGATTTCTTTGAACTGTGTGTGATTAGAAAGGAGGTAATTTCTGAACTGATTTTCGTTAGAAGAATAGTTTTTTCCAGAGACTCTTTATTCCCAACTATCAACCTAAATAATTTATTTCTATCTACTGTAACACCAGCTTGACTCTTCTCTTTAACTTAGTGATTTTGGGATCTCAAGATTAATTTTCCTTTCACAATAGGCAGGTATAAAAGGAGTTCGTGTATATAATTAAGTTGCATGTATTAGTCAAGTTTCGTGCTGCTATAAGGACATACCTGAGGCTGGATAATTTATAAAAGAAAAAGGTTTGACTCATAGTTCTGCATGGCTGGGGAGGACACAAGAAACTTACAATCACGATGGAAGGGGTAGCAAACACGTGCTTCTTCATGTGGCTGCAGGAGAGAGAAGTGCCAAGTGAAGAGGGAAGCTCCTTATAAAAGCATCAGATATTGTGAGAACTCGCTCACCAACAGGAGAAAAGTGTGGAGAAAAGAGCCCCCATGATTCCATTATCTCCACCTCGTTCCACCCTTGACATGTGGGAATTATTACAAAACAAGTTGAAATTTGGGTGGGATACAGAGCCAAACCATCCCACTGATTGTATTTTATTTATCTATTAATTAATTAATTAATTAATTAATTTATTTATTTATTTATTCATTCATTCATTGAGACGGAGTCTTGCTCTGTCACCAAGGCTGGAGTGCAGTGACACGATCTCGGCTCACTGCAAGCTCTGCCTCCTGGGTTCATGCCATTCTCCTGCCTCAGCCTCCCAAGTAGCTGGGACTACAGGCACCCGCCACCACACCTGGCTAATTTTTTGTATTTTTAGTAGAGAAGGGGTTTCACTGTGTTAGCCAGGATGATCTCGGTCTCCTGACCTTGTGATCTGCCCGCCTTGGCCTTCCAAAGTGCTGGGATTACAGGTGTGAGCCACCATGCCCAGCCTGATTTTATTATTTTTTTAAGAGTTTAAGTTGTCCAGCTGTAAGAAAGCACAGTTTATCTTCTGCTGATTTCAAATCAGGAAAAATATTTTAAAATGAAAATAACTGAAAACGTTATTTTGGCGACTTGTGCAAAGAAAAATTTTTAAATGCAGTCCAAATTGTAGAAAATAATATAAACTGAAAAACAAGTGGACAAGGTTAGACTCTAATAACAGATGCACTGTAGTTTATTTTGAAAGAATAGTTTCTCTCTATAATTCCCTAATTTTATTAGAGACAAAATTATGGTAGGACCAATTTATTTGTAAAATAAGTTTTAGGCTTATTATACTTGCCCTGATTTTTTGTATAAGATGCAGCAAAAATAATCATTTAACATATTAGCTCTCTTTTTGGTTTTTTTGTTTGTTTGTTTGTTTGTACATAGGCTATTTTATTCATAAATTGACTTTGCTGGAAATTTTTTATAAGGAATCTAAGGGTAGAAACTTTAAAAGCCTCAAGCCCAGCCAATGTTTTATCTGTGCCATCAGATACCTATACAAGTTGGGTCATGTTCTCTTTCTTCAAGTTTCCAAGAGAACTTGGGATTCCTGGGTCTGTCAGAAAGTAAAATTACTTACTTACTACAGTTCAGAGCCCTGTTAAAAAAAAAAAAAAAAAAGATTAAATGCCAGTTTTCCCAACGGGCTTTTATCAGCACTACAGGTAGGTTCATTTTATAAAGTAAATCTGAAAAATATGTCATTCAATTTAAAGCCTTAGTAAAATGATCATTGTCTCCAATTTTGCCCTGTTGTGGAAGAAAGCAGATTTTTATTGAAGCTACGCAAATAACTATTTTGATATAAGAATACTCAGTTTCCAATTTTTGGAGAATTATGTAGAGAAGAAGAAATAATGTTTTTAATTTTTCTCACTAGAGTATATTATACTCAATTGTTAAAAACTGTGAATAGCTTAAAAGACAAAGTTTTCTTGATTCTGAAAACCAAAACATAATTAGCAAATGCTTTAAAGAATAAGCCATAAAAATTATTTCAGTCTCCTGTTAGTTCAGTTCATGCAATTAAGTCCTGTCCAGGTTGATATTAGATTAACAATAATCAGAAATGTGTCAGGTCTCATGAGAAATATGGAAGTTTTACTCTCTATACCAATGGCACAATTTATAAAATTGTCACAATCATGTATTTAAGAGTACTCCTCAAAGTTCTATAGAATATTATAAGCCACCTGATAAAGAATCAAAGTAAAACAATTGTGGATGACTGAAGTTTTGGAATAGCCATGAAGACAGAATTGAGGAGAAAATTTGGTTATTTCTGTGATAAACAAACATTTTACATAACAGTCACAAGTACTACTGATAAAATATACTGACATATCAAAATCACTTGAATCACATACAATTTTGAAACATATACTCCTTAATTTGTATAAATATACTCCAATTATATAGTCCACATTTATTTAAATATAGTCGAATACCACTGCAAATTTCACATTTCTTCCTGTATAATTTAATTATACCAAATAAGCTAAATACGTTTGTTTTCAGCTCCACAGGACCTAATATCAAAAAAGCATAATGAGGTCAAATGACTGAATTTAGAATTTTATTTTGTGAAGTTTGTCAAATATCAAAAGTTTACAACACTTGATATTATAAAATAGGATTACAAATTATTGTAAAGTATTTATTTAGCCAAGTGAAAACTCAGTCATTTATAAAAAAGCAAAAAAAAAATTTATTTTGAAAGAGAAGAATTAGTTTTCTAAAAAATAATCCCTTGTAAGAACAGCATGAGAAAAGTTAAAACTGTCTCTCAATTTGGAAAAATAAATCTATGAAATTATGATTACTTTTACTGTAAAATAAAATTTCCATAGATCTTTTATAAAGTTTTATCAGTTTTTTAAATTAAAAAGCAGATTAATTCTTCAAGAAACCATTGTAAATCTGACACAGGGACCCAGATGCTAGCCTTGTATTAAAGTGCATTTAATATTAATGTTTAATTTATAAAGAAACTATCAAGTAATTTTATCTCTCAAAATTAGCTTTTACAATCTTACAAAGCCACTTCTTCTGTAATAGTCCCTGGGCCTGGAGTGGTTTAAGTAGTTTCCATTTCTGGCCTTGTGTCTTAAAAGTGTGATTAATTTTTATTGTCATTTTCTTCTAGGTCTGTAGACGGGGCTTTAATTGCTATCAGTGTTTAAGATTCAGCAGGACTCGATGTACTTTTTATTTTTTATTATAATTACATATTTTTTCTGAGACAGAATCTCGTTCTGTCACCCAGGCTGGAGTGCCGTGGTACAATCTCGGCTTATTGCAACCTCTGCCTCCCAGGTTCAAGCAATTCTCCCTGCCTCAGGCTCCAAAGTAGCTGAGTATAGGCGTCAGCCACCATGCCTGGCTAACTTTTGTATTTTTTAGTAAAGTTGAGGTTTTGCCATTTTGGCCAGGCTGATCTCTAACTCCTGACCTCAGATATTCCGCCCACCTTGGCCTCCCAAAGTGGTGTGTGTCCTTTTTAGACCTAGGAGTCAAAGCTCAGTAATGTAGCAGCACAAGGCCTTTAAAAGTTATGCAGATAGTGGACTGGTGATGGTAGTTCATGCCTGTAATCCCAGCACTTTGGGAGGCCAAGGCAGGCAGAATATGAGGTCAGGAGATCAAGATCATCCTGGCCAACATGGTAAAACCCTATCTCTACTAAAAATAAAAAATTAGCCAGGCATGGTGGCACGTGCCTGTAATTCCAGCTACTCGGGAGGCTGAGGCAGGGGAATCGCTTGAAACTGGGAGGCTGAGGTTGCAGTGAGCTGAGATCACGCCACTGCCCTCCAGTCTGGTGACAGAGCGAGACTCTGTCTCAAAAAAAAAAAAAAAAAAAAAAAGTTTTGCAGATAGTTACATGAATGTAATAACATTAATTTGTATTTTCTTACAAACTCAGTATTCCTAAATAATTGGAAAACTTAATAACAGTTACATAGGAATTATTTCAATGAAATATAAAATTTGTTTTATGCCGGTTACCAAATGGCAACAGAAAAACCTTCCGCAGTGTGACTGTTTTTCCCTACGGGGAACTCCAAGTAGATAACCCGAAAGTCAGATCTAGTGAAAAAAAGTATTTGAATTAATTAGACAGGCGAAGAATGTGTCTGGGATTGCAAGTGAAGATTTTGGTTTCATAGAAAAATTTAGACATTTAAAGAAAAGCCAAGAGTGCAGAATGTTATACTGAAAGAAAACATTTTATTTAGAACTTTAAGATAAAGGATTTTTAGCATCAGGCAATAATAGCAGTTAGAAGTTAACAATAGTTAGAAGTTAACTCAGAGGCTAACTGCTGTAAGAACGAAAATTTTAAAGGAGCTGATGAAAGAGTTGAGACTCTCTCAAGCCTTCTCAAAGGGGAAAAAAATGGCAAGATGCAATAAAAGTTAAGCTTTTGGGTTAAAAAATTAAAATATCTTACAATTTTATTGAGTAAATCAATACTTCAAGACAATCTCGTTCTAACCAATCTTTAGTGTATTAGTACATTTTCATATGAAAGCCAGATCCCTATAAGGACTATTACAAATATTTCCCTTTTAATTATAGTCAACTCGATAATATGAAGTTTATTTTAATAAATTAGCTTTTTACAAACCTTATTTTGACTTACACAAACCGTTTATAGCATATTTGAACATCTTGTTTTATTCTAAACATCACTGTTTCTTAAATAAGCACAGTCATTTTTATTTTAGGGTAAAAAGTTACCATGCAAGATTCTTTTATTATTTTAACCTTTCTTACCAAAAGTACTCCTGTATGTCTGTCACTTTCTTTAAATCATTCTTATTTACTGGTTATTTTTATGATGTTTTATAATCAACCTCCGAATTAAATAAATTCTTTTTGTAAGAACAAATTTTTTAGAAAAATATTTTCTTACAGTATATATTTTGTAAAACAATTAGTAATGACCCAAACATTTAGTCAATATCTATTATTTAAACTTTAGATTTTTAAATTTCAGAACAAGTTCATTTAAAAGGTTTATTTTATTTCATTTACCAAATTTATTTTTTAAATAGCTTACTTAGATTATTTACAAAAACTGTAATACTCATCCTTTAAGGTACTTTTCCCTGTTAACCATGTTATAACCCATGAATTTCAGGTGTTTAAGTAAAAACCTTATGATTAAATAAATGATTATTTTCTAATAACTATTCACCTGTTTTTTATTAAAACAACAATATTAAACATCTTATTTGTCAAATTACAGTGATCATTCTGGTTTTAACTAGGTTTATAATTTTATAATCTTTATAAAAACTTGACATTGTATAATATCTAGCTGTGATTTTAAATATAAAATCACTTGATCAATTAATACAAACAACAAGGTATGCTGAAAATTGTCAAAATATCTCATTTTTTACCAATAATTTTAAAACCAACTTATTTATTAAATATTTACTTAAGTCACATGTGCTTCAAATGCATTGGGGCTCATTTACTTAATTAAAAAAATGTTATTTATTTTAAAGCCAATTTTGTACCTTGTAGCCACAACACATAGCAAAATACATATACAGACATATTAGCACATCTAAGCACACATACACACTAACACAAAGATACTAAAGCTTTTGAATGGCAACTCTAGCTATAGATTATTAATAAAAACTCAGCAGGTGTTTAAAAAAAATTTAATGTAAACAGTGATTGTTATCTTAAAACCAGTAGAAAAGCTCTGTAAACTGGAAAACAAAATATTTTTAAGCAAAAACATATCCTTATCTTTCTTTATAAATGTCACCAAAAACTTATTATACTCTCTTACTATTCTAATTCTTAGTAACCGTAATTCACAGTGAGAAACCTAGGATTACTTAATTTAACAAGACACGAGTTTAAGATTTTAAATTACTGAAGATAATTATGAGACTAAATTTACCAAATTAATATTTGTAAAGCATGTACAATTTAAAGCTGACTCAAAAAAATAGATGCACATATTTTTACAAAGTGGTTCATTAAACAGACTTAAGTTGATTGGTGGTTGATTAGATTACTGGCTGTAGAATGGAGCCATTTAAGAAAAAGGGCCAAAAAAGCATGCAGTTTTTAGTATATAAACTACAATTGTGTATGGAAATGTGCAAAGAAATTAGAAGCCTTCTATAGTAATGACCATTTCCTGTGAACTACCCTCAGCCACCCCTAACGCAGCTTTCAAAGCCACCCCTAACATTGCAGCTTTCATTCACTATTGCACACACCAAGAATGAATCCTCTCACAGTACAATGTAATTCTGGTAGCCTCCAAAGCCAAAAACATTACATAATACAAGAAAACAGAGCTTTATACCTGAGAAGAATCTGCCAGTGATTCTTGAAACCACAAAGGAAGCATGAAAACTCCCAACAGGTTAGTGGCAAGATCCGAAAGGAACTGCCCTCCCCGCCCCCACCCAGGCACCTGATGTGTAGCTGTCTCTTAAAGGAACAGTGGTGTCCTCAGTGCCTCCTGGTGTCTTCAGTGTGTCCTGAGTGTCCCCTGGTGTCCTGAATGCCCCCTGGTGGTTGTGAGCAACCCCTGGTTTACTGAGCACACACTGGTGTCCTGATAACCCCTTGCTGTTCTGAGCACACCCTGATGTTCTGAGCCCCCTGGTGTTCTGAGCCCCCTGGTGTTCTGAGCACACCTTGGTGTTCTGACAGCCCCTGTAGGTCCGGAGCAATCCCTGGTGTCCTGAGCCCTCCTTATGTCCTCAGTGCCCCCTGGAGGTTCTGAGCACCCACTGGTGTCCTGAGGGCTCCCTGGTGGTTCTCAGTGCCCCCTAGTGTTCTGAGTGACCCCTGCGGTCCTGAGTTCCCCCTGGTGGTTCTGAGCACCCCCTAGTGCCCTGAGTTCCCCCTGGTGTCCTGAGTGCCCCCTGATGGTTCTGAGTGCCCCTTAGTGTCTTGAGCTCCCCATGGTGTGGTGAATGTCCTCTGGCAGTCCTGTCCCCTGGTTGTTCTGAGTGCATCCTGTTGTCCTGAGAGCCCCCTGGTGGTTCTGAGCACCCACCTTCAAAAGATAAACTCAAGAGAGATTCAAGGAAGTAATTATGAAATATCAGTATGTAGCACTTTGCTGAGAAAACCTTCAACTCGTATTATTTTATGAAACATATGCATAACAAAACTTTGTCCAATTTCTCCACTTTATCACAGGATGAATTTTGATGCCACCTAGTTTAGAGTAGGGGCAAAACTTAAAATCATCTATAGGTCTGAGTGCCACTAACAACCAAAAAAAAAATTTTGGCCATTATGAAGTTCTAAGAGATGCCACAATCACAGTGTGGGCTCATAGGTGATGGTATTTTCCCTGAGCATATTCTGTGAAGAGTGGTTATGGTGGCTTTTCCTTCTAATGAGCAGAAGGCAACAGAGAAAGTAGAAACTAATAATCTTTATTAGTCTTGCTAGCAGTCTATCAATTGTGTTGATCTTTTCAAAAAACCAGCTCCTGGATTCATTGATTTTTTGGAGGGTTTTTTTGTGTCTCTATCTCCTTCAGTTCTGCTCTGATCTTAGTTATTTCTTGCCTTCTGCTAGCTTTTGAAGGTGTTTGCTCTTGCTTCTCTGGTTCTTTGAATTGTGATTTTAGGGTGTCAAGTTTAGATCTTTCCTGCTTTCTCTTGTGGGCATTTAGTGCTATAAATTTCCCTCTACACACTGCTTTAAATGTGTCCCAGAGATTCTGGTATGTTGTATATTTGTCCTCATTGGTTTCAAAGAACATCTTTATTTCTGCCTTCATTTTGTTATGTACCCAGGAGTCGTTCAGGAGCAGGTTGTTCAGTTTCCATGTAGTTAAATAGTTTTGATTGAGTTCCTTAGTCCTGAGTTCTAGTTTGATTGCACTGTGGTCTGAGAGACAGTTTGTTATAATTTCTGTTCTTTTACATTTGCTGAGGAGTGCTTTACTTCCAACTATGTGGTCAATTTTGAATAAGTACGATGTGGTGCTGAGAAGAATGTGTATTCTGGAATAAGTGCGATGTGGTGCTGAGAAGAATGTATATTCTGTTGATTTGGGGTGAAGAGTTCTGTAGATGTCTATTAGGTTCGCTTGGTGCAGAGTTGAGTTCAATTCCTGGATATCTTTGTTAACTTTCTGTCGCGTTGATTTGTCGAATGTTGACAGTGGGGTGTTAAAGTCTCCCATTGTTATTGTATGGGAGTCTAAGTCTCTTTGTAAGTCTCTAAGGACTTGCTTTATGAATCTGGGTGCTCCTGTATTGGGTGCATATATATTTAGGATACTTAGCTCTTCCTGATGAACTGATCCCTTTACCGTATTTAAAGGCCTTCTTTGTTTTGATCTTTGTTGGTTTAAAGTCTGTTTTATCAGAGACTAGGATTGCAACCCCTGCTTTTTTTTTTTTTTTTTTTTTTTTTTCCATTTGCTTGGCAGATCTTCCTGCATCCCTTTATTTTGACCCTGTGTGTCTCTGCTTGTGAGATGGGTCTCCTGAATACAGCAAACTGATCGGTCATGGCTCTTTATCCAATTTGCCAGTCTGTGTCCTTTAATTGGATCATTTAGTCCATTTACATTTAAGGTTAATATTGTTATGTGTGAACTTGCTCCTGTCATTATGATATTAGCTGGTTATTTTGCTCATTAGTTGATGCAGTTTCTTCCTAGCATCGTTGGTCTTTACATTTTGACATGTTTTTGCAATGGCTGGTACCAGTTGTTCCTTTCCATGTTTAGTGCTTCCTTCAGGATCTCTTGTAGGGCAGGCCTGGTAGTGACAAAATGTCTCGGTATTTGCTTGTCTGTAAAGGATTTTATTTCTCCTTCACTTATGAAACATTCCTTCTGAAACTACTCCAATCAATAGAAAAAGAGGGAATCCTCCCTAACTCATTTTATGAGGCCAAAATCATCCTGACACCAAAGCCTGGCAGAGACACAACAAAAAAAGAGAATTTTAGACCAATATCCCTGAAGAACATTGATACAAAAATCCTCAATAAAATACTGGCAAACCGAAGCCAGCAGCACATCAAAAAGCTTATCCACCATGACCAAGTGGGCTTCATCCCTGGGATGCAAGGCTGGTTCAACATATGCAAATCAATAAACTTAATCCAGCATATAAACAGAACCAAAGACAAAAACCACATGATTATCTCAATAGACGCAGAAAAGGCCTTTGACAAAATTCAACAGCCTTTCATGCTAAAAACTCTCAAAACATTCAGCACTGATGGAACGTATCTCAAAATAATAACTATTTATGACAAACCTATAGCCAATATCATACTGAATGGGCAAAAACTGGAAGCATTCCCTTTGAAAACTGGCACAAGACAGGGATGCCCTCTCTCACCATTCCTATTCAACATAATGTTGGAAGTTCTGGCTAGGGCAATCAGGCAAGAGAAAGAAATAAAGAGTATTCAGTTAGGGAAGGAAGAAGTCAAATTGTCCCTGTTTGCAGATGACATAATTGTATATTTAGAAAACCCCATCGTCTCAGCCCAAAATTTCCTTAAGCTAATAAGCAACTTCCGCAAACTCTCAGGATACAAAATCAATGTGCAAAAATCACAAGCATTCTTATACACCAGTAACAGACAAACAGAGAGCCAAATCATGTATGAACTGTCATTCACAATAGCTTCAAAGAGAATAAAATACCTAGGAATCCAACTTACAAGGGATGTGAAGGACCTCTTCAAGGAGAACTACAAACCACTGCTCAGTGAAATAAAAGAGGACACAAACAAATGGAAGAACACACCATGCTCATGGATAGGAAGAATCAATATTGTGAAAATGGCCATATTGCCCAAGGTAATTTATGGATTCAATGCCATCCCCATTAAGCTACCAATGACTTTCTTCACAGAATTGGAAAAATCTACTTTAAAGTTCATATGGAACCAAAAACGACCCCGCATTGCCAAGACAATCCTAAGCCAAAAGAACAAAGCTGGAGGCATCACGTTACCTGACTTCAAACTATACTACAAGGCTACAGTAACCAAAACAGCATGGTACTGGTACCAAAACAGAGATATAGACCAATGGAACAGAACACAGCTCTCAGAAATAATACCACACATCTACAGCCATCTGATCTTTGACAAACCTGACAAAAGCAAGATATGGGGAAAGGATTCCCTATTTAAAAAATGGTGCTGGGAAAATTGGCTAGCCATAAGTAGAAAGCTGAAACTGGATCCTTTCCTTACTCCTTATACAAAGATTAATTCAAGATGGATTAGAGACTTAAATGTTAGACCTAAAACTATAAAAACCCTAGAAGAAAGCCTAGGTAATACCATTCAGGACATAGGCATGGGCAAGGACTTCATGTCTAAAACACCAAAAGCAATGGCAACAAAAGCCAAAATTGACAAATGGGATCTAATTAAACTAAAGAGCTTCTGCACAGCAAAAGAAACTACCATCAGAGTGAACAGGCAACCTACAGAATGGGAGAAAATTTTTGCAATCTACTCATCTGACAAAGGACTAATATCCAGAACCTACAAAGAACCCAAACAAATTTACAAGAAAAAAACAAACAACTCCATCGAAAAGTGGGCAAAGGATATGAACAGACACTTCTCAAAGGAAGACATTCATACAGCCAACAGACACATGAAAAAATGCTCATCATCACTCGCCTTCAGAGAAAGGCAAATCAAAACCACAGTGAGATACCATCTCACACCAGTTAGAATGGCAATCATTAAAAAATCAGGAAACAACAGGTGCTGGAGAGGATGTGGAGAAATAGGAACACTTTTACACTGTTGGTGGGACTGTAAACTAGTTCAACCATTGTGGAAGACAGTGTGGCGACTCCTCAAGGATCTAGAACTAGAAATACCATTCGACCCAGCCATCCCATTACTGGGTATATACCCAAAGGATTATAAATCATGCTGCTATAAAGACACATGCACACTTATGTTTATTGCAGCACTATTTACAATAGCAAAGACTTGGAATCAACCCAAATGTCCATCAGTGACAGACTGGATTAAGAAAACGTGGCACATATACACCATGGAATACTATGCAGCCATAAAGAAGGATGAGTTTGTGTCCTTTGTAGGGACATGGATGCAGCTGGAAACCATCATTCTCAGCAAACTATCGCAAGAACAGAAAACCAAACACCGCATGTTCTCACTCATAGGTGGGAATTGAACAATGAGATCACTTGGACACAGGAAGGGGAACATCACACACCGGGGTCTATTGTGGGGAGGTGGGGAGTGGGGAGGGATAGCATTAGGAGATATACCTAATGTAAATGACGAGTTAATGGGTGCAGCACACCAACATGACACATGTATACGTATGTAAAAAACCTGCACGTTGTGCACATGTACCCTAGAACTTAAAGTATAATAATAATAAAAATAATAATCAAGAAACAGAAAAAAGTGGTCCAAATTATTTAACAAAAAAGCACTAGGAACTGACACAAATTTAAAGGAGATATATTGATTACCTACTAGAAAATTCAATGTAAACCTTATAAATATGTTCATTGAGCTAGGAGAAGAATTCACAAACAACGTAAGAATATTAACAGAGACAAAAAAGGGAGAGAGATGAGATACAATGATTTGTGGCTGACCAGTAGGGACACATTGTCCAGGTGCAGTGGCTCACACCTGTACTCCCAGCACTTTGAGAGGTCAAACTGGGTAGATCACCTAGGTCAGGAGTTCAAGACCAGCCTGGGCAACATGGTGAAACCTCTTCTTTACTAAAAAAGAAAAGAAAAATTAGCTTGGCATAGTGCTCCATGCCTGTAAGCCCAACTACTCGGAAGGCTGAGGCAGGAGAATCGCTTGAGCTTGGGCAGCGGAGGTTGCAGTGAGCCAAGATTGTGCCGCTGCACTCCAGCCTGGGTGACGGAGTGAGTCTCAAAAAAATAAATAAATAAATAAAAAACTGTAAGGATACATCTGAGCAATGTGTCCTTCAGCACTTTTGTCAGTGTGCAAGGATCATAGAGCGTGCTTACACAAACCTACATGAAATACCCTGCTACACCCAGGCTGTGTGGGAAAGCATAGTGCTCCTAGGTAACAAATCTGTATGTCTTGTAAGTGTAGTGAATACTGTGGGCAGTTGAATCACCATAGTAGATGTTTATACAGATGAACATATCTAAGCATGGAAAAAATGCAGTGAAATACAGTATTATAATCTAATGAGACCTTTGTCCTGTATGCGGCCTGTTGTTCACCGAAATATCATGATGTGCACGATTCTATTCAAGTTGCTGAAAATAAAAACAAAGCCAAAAAACTTCCAAATAAATGTATTACACTTGTTAAAGCTTTTCTTCAGTAATGCAGGATGTTTGAGAAGTTTCCCAAAAAAGCAAAAAGTGGACAAGTTCATCACCACTAGACCTGCCTTAGAGGTATGCCACGTGTCTCTGGTAGGTTCCCCGAGCAATGAAGTAGCTGCATCTGCTCCACTCTGGCATCTGTCTTTTGATAGATTTGTGTAGATTTATTTTCATTTATCCTATGTTATTTCCTTCTATAAATTCCATCACCCTTCCCTTTGTAATTCTGTCTACTAAAGCAACTCATATTTAGCTGAACATGCTGGGGTCATTGGAATAAATTTCTATTTTTCCTCCACCAAATCTAATGAGCTGTCTCCAGGGGCATCCATCTCCATTTTCTTTTCTGCCATTCCCATGGGATAATTTCCTTGTTCCTACATGAGTCCAGCCCTCATCTTCACATACATGAACTATCCAACCATCACACACCCAGGAACATCTTCAGGAAATGGAAGCTGCCAGCTGCCTATCAGCCTCCACCTGCACACTGATCATTCCTTCAGCTTTCACTCACGCTGGAGGGCTTTCCACCCAAAAGGGCCTTTCACACCCACTCCCAGTACAGTGCTGGGACCCTGTATACCTTCCAGATACAGGTACATATCCATGCCCTTTGTTGTTAATTTTGTTTCATTTATTTAAAATTCACTGGGAAATCACTGATGATGGGAGTGACCAGCCTGTCCATTCCCTTTCTGTCCACCGCCTGACAGAGCCACCTGTGAGGCTGATCACCCTAGTGTGCTGTGCTGACGGGGCCATCTGGACACACATAAACACCAGATGTGTGAGTTATTAGAGGAGCCCAGGGTCAGCAGGTGACTGTGCCCCACAGGACACAGGTCTGTCCTGCAGTAGAGCCTGCATGACCTGGAATCGTATGTGTGCATGACCCGTGGTCTCAGCAGATCAGCTGAGGTCAGCTTCAGGCAATTCCTGGGTAACCTGCCCTGGGTGCCCACAGAGGACAGATGCATGACAAGGATGTAAGGGAATGATGTGGGTTAGGGGAAGTGATGTTCAATTTTTTTTGAGGCTCTACTCTGCACCTGGACCTTATGGAAGACTACAAAGAAGAGAACAAGAGTCCAGCCCCCAATAGCTCCTGGTTTAGGGTCAGCTTTAGTGGGATTTTAGAGAGTAGAAGACACAGGCATGATGCTGGAGTAGTTTCCTGTGGGATACTTTGGGGGAAGCAGAAGGTGGGCAGGAATCAGGACTCCATCTGTCTGGTTCTCATTATCTACATGGATTCTCATAGTGGAAAGTGAGAGACATGACCTAGAACACAGGCCCCAGGGCTGATATCAGAGACACCTGCTAAGTAAATGACTCAGCAGATATGTGGTGGGGTTTTCTTCTTGGATATATTTTTCTTTATAAAAATAATTTGAGAGATGTGTCCAGCCTTGGTGGGCTGCTTCTCCCTCCAGGAGACGGAGCTAACACAATTGTATCTGTGAATCTGCTTGGCTTTCCATCAGAAGATACCACAGACTAGGTTGTTTCAAATAACAAATACTAATTTTCTTATTGTTCTAGAGTCTTGACGTCCAAGATCTAGGTGCAGAAAGGGTTATATTTTTGAGAGGCCTTATCCAGGCTTGCAAAGGGCCAGCTTCTCATGCAGTGCGTCCTTACATGGCCTCTCCTCTGTGTGCATGTGGAGAGAGAGGTATCTGATGTCTTCCACTTCTCATAAGGAGAAGAGTCCTACTGGATTAGGGTCCCACATTTATGGCCGCGGTTAACTTATTTGCCGTTTAAAATCCCTCTCTCCAAATACAGAGCCACTGGGATTGGGGTTTCAGCATATGAACTGAAGAGCAGGACACGATGCAGTCGATGGCGCCAATCAAGGGATGGTGAGAAGCCTTAGAATATTTTGCTTGTCAAGAAGGTAAAATGGGCCTTATGGGAATTTGTTGAAAAAAAGGTGCCAGTGACTATTAAAAGCTCAATGGTAAACATGGAAATTTCTCCCTCCTTTCTTGCCTGTAGCAAGGATGTGAGGAAGTAGAACCACAGATATCAAAGAAAGAGGAGCCCTAGGGACAGCTGAGGTGCTGGTGAGGAGGGAGAGCACTGAGCAGATGAGGAAGCCCCGCCCTCCCTGCACCTGCTCCTGACCCGGCCTCCTGCTCTGTGGGCCCCGCGCGCCCCCTGCTGGTCCTGAGCGGCACCTGCGCCCGCCCCCTCCGCCTCCCTGCAGGGAGGTTTGTGTCTGGGCTCACATTCACCTCCCCTCACTGTGTCTCTCGCACAGTAATACACGGCCGTGTCCGCGGCGGTCACAGAGCTCAGCTTCAGGGAGAGCTGGTTCTTGGACGTGTCTACTGACAGGGTGACTCGACTCTTGAGGGACGGGTTAAGGTAGTTGCTCCCACCACTACCATAGATACTCCCAATCCACTCCAGCCCCTTCCCTGGGGGCTGGCGGATCCAGCCCCACCAGTCACTGCTGAAGGAGCCACCAGAGACAGCGCAGGTGAGGGACAGGGTCTCCGAAGGCTTCACCAGTCCTGGGCCCGACTCCTGCAGCTGCACCTGGGACAGGACCCCTGTGAACAGAGAGACCCACAGTGAGCCCTGGGATCAGAGACAGCCTCCCATATCGTCATATCAGCATCCCCGAGACACTCACATCTGGGAGCTGCCACCAGGAGGAGGAAGAACCACAGGTGCTTCATGTTCTTGCACGGGATGTCCGTAACTCTCAGAGAGCATTTCCCATGTGAGCAGGAGCCTGAATTTAAGGAAATGTGTGGTGGTTTCCTGTGGGTGCCTAAGTGAGGATTTGCATGTGGGTGGTGCCTTTGTATAAAGAGGTGAAAAGGGATGAGGGAGGTCCCAGTCTTTTAGGCTCACCCTGGGATGAGGATGCTAGTTTTGCCCTTTGAGAACTCAGTTCTCTTCCTGGGACCTCAACTTGCCATGTCCTGGCTCCTCTTTTTCCAGGTGAGGAAGTAGATTGGAACAGCAGTTTAACGTAACGATCATGTGAGTTCAGACACACCAGGATTCACTTAATGTAATTTATAGTTCAGGACATCCATCATGTTTAGAGGGAATCTCTCTGTTCTAGGGAGTGGGGCATTTTTAAAAAATTTTTAAATTAAATAAAATTTATTTTTTTAGATGAACTTTCACTCCTTTGGCCAGGCTGGAGTGCAGTGGCCCGATATTGGCTCAACCTCCGCCTCCTGGGTTCAAATGATTCTCCTGCCTCAGCCTGCCGAGTAGCTGGGAGTACAGGCATGCACAACCACCCCTGGCTAATTTTTGTATTTTTACTAGAGACAAGGTTTCACCATGTTGGCCAAGCTAGTCTCAACATCCCGACCTCAGGTGATCCACCCGCCTTGGCCTCCCAAAGTGCTGGGATTACAGACCTGAGCCACCATTTTAACTCAAGCACTGGGAGCTGCCCTCTGAGACCTTTTGAATCCTAGAATTCTTTCTGAGACCTTAGGAAAAACTCGTGGGACATATCAATGTGTGACCCTGAGGATGTGCCCTGATCTCTGTACACTTCAGTGTGAAAGAGTAGATTGTGAATTGCAGTGAAAATTTCATTTGTAAACTCTATAATAGGTCAGCACTGGAGGATAGTCTCATCACCAAGATTACTGCAGTTACCTTTCCTGGAAACCAGAGAGGAACAATGTGACCCCTCACCTCTGAGAGCACGAGGAACCCTGGTCCTGTCTGACAGGCCACACATGTGACATGGGAGAAGACAGAGACATTCAAATCCAGTGTTTTCACCCATATATTGACCAAGCTAGCCTGATCTGTCTGTCTCTAAAAAGCCTTTTTCTTAACTGAATTGCATGAACATACCCTTGGGTATGGGGTATTGCAATGTGGGTATTTGGTATTTGTTTAGTGAATTATATAATTAACAGGCTACCTCCATGAATGTGTGTAACAGGAGAGTCATCAGAAGTTGGATGAGTCATAGTATCAGGACAAACCTGGACTCTCTTCTTGGGACCTGGACAAGTGGCCAATCTTCTGTGGGAAAGCAAAGGGGAAGAGACAGACCCAACACCCAGAAACAGGGTAGCTCCTCACTTACCAGCTGGTGTCTGGGCCTTTGGTTTGAACAGATGCAAAAGGAGCTGCCCTCACCTTCAGAGAAATGATGAACTTGGTATGAAATGGAGATTATTTTTCACTTACAGAGGAGGAAATGCCATAGACCTGTATATATCTATGTGGGTGTGTACGGGTTTCTTTCTAGGATGTGCTCATACACAGAAAGGGAGCAATTATATTTGCTGGAAAGAGAACCAAAGAGCTTATGAATTTGTAGGTGTTGTTAACCACACACGTGTCAGGTCACTACACCATGTTATAATGCTGGCAGTAAAACCTCCCAACATTGTCACGGAGACAAATGCAAAGAAATAAAGATTCAAATCAGATGCCTTTGATCCGTAATGAACAGACCAAGAGAAATCAACCATTATGGAAAGAGTGATAGTTAAATGTAGCAATAATTCCATCCTGAGGTGAGAGGGAAGTGCCATCTGACAGCTCATTTTCACGTCTGCGAAGACTTCAGAGCACAGACTAAGAGTAGAGTGTGAACTTAGGGCAAGCGGGGGCCAGATGTTTGAGGAAGATAGAGAGAGAGCTGGAGTCCTTGTGAGCCATTCGGAGAAGCAGCAGTGTGCCAGGGTATATTGAGTCCTCCTGAGTTAACAGGTACTCAATAGATACCAGTTTCACTGCCCTAATTTTGTTTTATCCTCAAGACTCTCTTGAATTTCTAGATTTGAACCTGGAAATGTTGATGAAACTCAGCATGACTAGGAATATTTCAGGGAAGATTTATGTTATGATGTGAGTGTGGTTAAAATTAGGTTATGAAAATTTCATTATCTAAAATGTTAGTGTCAGTATCTATTAATTTGCTCTTCTTTTTTTCTTTTTCTTAGAGACAGGGTCTTGCTGTGTCTCCCCAGTTGGAATGCAGTGTCATCTATGAATTTTGTAGTATAAAAATGATCACCCTGATTAATGTTACCCTATTATCCCCTTGAGGGATTTCGGTCCATGTTTGCCTGTGACATAGTTCCAGTCACAGATACAGGAGAGGTGGTCTGTTGAGGCAATTCTTCCTCCACAGAGGAGAATATAAACGATCATCTCCTCTCCTTGCTTATTCCATTTTCAGAATTGCATACGACCTTTGGGAATGCTGTTGCCATGTCTTACATGATGGGAGTCGACTGTGGCATGAAGGTGGAATGGAGATGTGTAATTTTGGAAAATACAGAACCTGGGCACATAAAGTTTTGAATTAACTGGGCCTGGAGCCACTCACATCCTGGCATCTGGTTCAATTGTTTGTCATTTTAAATTCTGGTTATTTAGCTGAAATTTCCTTGATTCCCTTTCTGCTAAAATATTCATTCATAATCATCTAAATAAATTAAATTGGAAAAAAGTTACTAATTTGAAAACTAACCCCATTTCTGCTGAGGTCAAAATTAGTTTGTGGTGCAGAGTGATGGGCACGGACATAGCAGATTACCGAGACTGAACTCACAGCCTAGGTAATTGTTATGTTTTATTTTAATTAAGAAACACTTCTGTGCGTTCTTTATATTTATTAAACTCCCATTGAGAAACTTCAACTAATGCGATATGTTGATGGATCCTACCCAATAATAAAACGAAAGGTTTTCAAACAGGAATTCCTATTACACAATGTTGTCTTTACTTTAGGACACATTTCTTCACCTTATTTGAAATTGGCCCAGATGCACTGATTAGAGAGTGTCACTTAAGAAACGACCAGTAAATGAGATCACATGTTTCTGGAGAAGGACATGGCTTTGGGATGCTTTGCAAACTAAGTGGTTTCTCACGTCTCCTGGAAAAAAAAAAGAAAACATTGAAATGGGCAAGTTAAGAACCTCTTAGAAGCACTTTTGCATCCCATATTCTTGACTAATATAAAGATGGAATTCAGTGCAGAAAAAGAGATAACATGAAAGCTAAAGAGAATGCTGTACAAGTTCATTGCGCCAAACCTGTCATCTTAACCTAGTGTACCATCTTATCTGAACCCTCAGGAGGTAAATTTCCTGAGAGATTCAAAGATATCTTTATAAATTATCAACACTTAGCCCCCGATTTTAGGTTAAAAAATTGGAAAACTCTTGGTTATCTACTTCACCCAAATAATCTGTGTCAGATAATTTCAAATGAATGCTAATTCAATTTCTCTGTTGAACTCTTTTACATAGGATAGCTGAATTGAATACAGTCTTTTTTTTTTTTTTTTTTTTTTTTGAGACGGAGTCTCGCTCTGTCGCCCAGGCTGGAGTGCAGTGGCCGGATCTCAGCTCACTGCAAGCTCCGCCTCCCGGGTTCACGCCATTCTCCTGCCTCAGTCTCCTGAGTAGCTGGGACTACAGGCGCCCGCCACCTCGCCCAGCTAGATTTTTGTATTTTTCAGTAGAGACGGGGTTTCACCGTGTTAGTCAGTGAATACAGTCTTAAATCAACACTTGTGGGAAACTTTAAGACACCTGAGGTTATGTCCTGCTCATGTGTAAATCAGTTAAAAACAAAATCCTGGAAAATCTGTGAAGTTGGGACCTGCCGAGGAACCCAGGCTCGGGGGCCTTTGGACACTTTTAGGTGGATTTTCTTCAGCTTCCACTCTCCATGGAATTTGAACAAGTTTCATTTACTGTGTGCTGTTTTTGTGAGTGACTTGAAGTAATTCTTTTTTTTTTTTTTTTTTTTTTTTTTTTGAGACGGAGTCTCACGCTGTTGCCCAGGCTGCAGTGCAGTGGCGCGATCTCGGCTCACTGCAAGCTCCGCCTCCTGGGTTTACGCCATTCTCCTGCCTCAGCCTCCCGAGTAGCTGGGACTACAGGCGCCCACCACCTCGCCCGGCTAGTTTTTTTTTTGTATTTTTAGTAGAGACGGGGTTTCACCGTGTTAGCCAGGATGGTCTCGATCTCCTGACCTCGTGATCCGCCCGCCTCGGCCTCCCAAAGTGCTGGGATTACAGGCGTGAGCCACCGCGCCCGGCTGAAGTAATTCTTTCACAAAAGCCTACAGCCTTTTCAATTGATAAACAGATTTTATGTTTTCAACCTGTGGCATGCTGATGTTTTCATCAGGTAACTGAAGCACACCCACTACAGGAAGCAACTGTTACAAAGCGATTCTGTAAGGTGTTTCCATTACTCAAATGCCAAACCGCTATTACCTTCAACAATATTCTGCAAATGTTGAAAAAAATGGCATTGCTACATTGAATTAATCACAAATTTTAAAACATTTTCTTACATTTAGTCTTTAAATTCATAAGCATGGAATGTTTATTTTTCCATTTATTTGTTTTATCTCTGATATTTTTCACCAGTGTTTTGCTGATTTTCTAGTAGAGATATTTCATCTCATTGGCTTAGCTGTCTGTATTCCTAGGTATTCCATTGTCTTGGTGGCTCTTGGGAGAGCATGTTCTTGATCCCACTCTCAGCCAGAATGTTGTTGGTGTGTAGAAATATTACTGTGATTTTCATACATTGATGTCATATCCTGAAACATTCCTAAACTAATGTATCTATACTAGGAGACTTTTGGCAGAGTCTTCAATATTTTCTAGGTATAGAATCATATCATCAGTGAAAACAGAGGGTTTGCATTTTTCTTTTTCTTTTATTTGGATGGCTTTTATTTCTTTCTCTTGCCTGATCTGGTGAATACTTCCAGTACTATGATGAATAGAAGTGATGAGAGTGGGCATCCTTGTCTTGTTTCTGTTCTTAAGGATAATAGTTCCAGTGTTTGCCCATTCAGTATGATGTTGGCTGTGCGTTGTCATAGATGGCTCATTAGATTGAGGTGTGCTCCTTCAATGCCTAGACTTTTGAGAGTTTTTATCATGAAGGGTTGTTAGATTTTTTTTTAATTTTCTTTTTTTTAATTATTATTATTATACTTTAAGTTCTAGGGTACATGTGCATAACGTGCAGGTTTGTTACATATGTATACTTGTGCCGTGTTGGTGTGCTGCACCCATCAACTCGTCAGCACCCATCAACTCGTCATTTACATCAGGTATAACTCCCAATGCAATCCCTCCCCCCTACCCCCTCCCCATGATAGGCCCCAGTGTATGATGTTCCCCTTCCCGAGTCCAAGTGATCTCATTGTTCAATTCCCACCTATGAGTGAGAACATGTGGTGTTTGGTTTTCTGTTCTTGCGATAGTTTGCTGAGAATGATGGTTTCCAGCTGCATCCATGTCCCTACAAAGGACACAAACTCATCCTTTTTTATGGCTGCATAGTATTCCATGGTGTATATGTGCCACATTTTCTTAATCCAGTCTGTCACTGATGGACATTTGGGTTGATTCCAAGGCTTTGCTATTGTGAATAGTGCCACAATGAACATACGTGTGCATGTGTCTTTATAGCAGCATAATTTATAATCCTTTGGGTATATACCCAGTAATGGGATGGCTGGGTCAAATGGTACTTCTAGTTCTAGATCCTTGAGGAATCACCATACTGTTTTCCATAATGGTTGAACTAGTTTACAATCCCACCAACAGTGTAAAAGTGTTCCTATTTCTCCACATCCTCTCCAGCACCTGTTGTTTCCTGATTTTTTAATGATTGCCATTCTAACTGGTGTGAGATGGTATCCCATTGTGGTTTTGATTTGCATTTCTCTGATGGCCAGTGATGACGAGCATTTTTTCATGTTGGCTTTTTCTGTTGGCTGTATGCATGTCTTCTTTTGAGAAATGTCTGTTCATATCCTTTGCCCACTTTTTGATGGGGTTGTTTGTTTTTTTCTTGTAAATTTGTTTGGGTTCTTTGTAGGTTCTGGATATTAGCCCTTTGTCAGATGAGTAGATTGCAAAAATTTTCTCCCATTCTGTAGGTTGCCTGTTCACTCTGATGGTAGCTTCTTTTGCTGTGCAGAAGCTCTTTAGTTTAATTAGATCCCATTTGTCAATTTTGGCTTTTGTTGCCATTGCTTTTGGTGTTTTAGACATGAAGTCCTTGCCCATGCCTATGTCCTGAATGGTATTACCTAGGTTTTCTTCTAGGGTTTTTATAGTTTTAGGTCTAACATTTAAGTCTCTAATCCATCTTGAATTAATTTTCGTATAAGGAGTAAGGAAAGGATCCAGTTTCAGCTTTCTACTTATGGCTAGCCAATTTTCCCAGCACCATTTATTACATAGGGAATCCTTTCCCCATTTCTTGTTTTTCTCAGGTTTATCAAAGATCAGATGGCTGTAGATGTGTGGTATTATTTCTGAGGACTCTGTTCTGTTCCATTAGTCTATATCGCAATGGAAGAACATACCATGCTCATGGATAGGAAGAATCAATATCATGAAAATGGCCACACTGCCTGAGGTAATTTATAGATTCAGTGCCATCCCCATCAAGCTACTGATGACTTTCTTCACAGAATTGGAAAAAACTGCTTTAAAGTTCATATGGAATCAAAAAAGAGCCCACATTGCCAAGACAATCCTAAGTCAAAAGAACAAAGCTGGAGGCATCACCCTACCTGACTTCAAACTATACTACAAGGCTACAGTAACCAAAACAGCATGGTACTGGTACCAAAACAGAGATATAGACCAATGGTTGTTAGATTTTTATCAAAAGCTTTTTTCCTGCATCTGCTGGGATACTCACATGGTTTTTGCTTTTGATTCTGTTTAGTAGAGAATGATATTTATTGCTTTGCATAAGTTAAAGCAGCCTTGCATCTGCAGAATAAAACTTACTTGGTTGTGTTGTGTCAACTTTTTGATATACTACTGGATTTGATTTCCTATGTTGAGAATTTTTAAGCCGATCATCATGAGAAATATTCTTATTGAGTTTTCACCTCTTGTTCTGTCTCTGCCATATTTTTGCATAAGACTGATGCTGGCTTCATAGAATTAGTTGAGAAGGAGCCCCTATGCCTTGATTTTCTTTGTAGTTTCAGTAGAATTGGCATCAGTTCTTCTTTGTATGTCTGGTAGAATTCAGCTGTAAATTCATCTTGTCCAGGTCTCTTTTTCTTCGTAGGTTCTTTGCTACTGACTCAATTTTAGAAGTTGATATTGCTCTATTTAGGGTTTCAATCTCTTCCTGATTCAATCTTGGAAGATCCTGTGCTTCCCAAAATTTATTCATTTACTCCAGATTCTCTAATATGTGTGCATAAAGTTGATAGTAGTCTGAGAATTTTTGTATGCTTCTGGGATCAGTTGTAGTATCATCTTTGTCATTTCTGATTCTACTTATTTGGATCTTCTTTTTCTTTATCTTTGTTAATCCAGCTAGGTGGTCTATCAATCAATTTTATCTATTTAACAAAGAAGAAACTCTTAGGTTTATTGATATTTTGTATGCATTTTTATCTGAATGTGATTAGGTTATTCTCTAATTTTATTATTTTTTTCTGCTAGCTTTGAGGATTTTTTTAGTTTTTTTAGGTGGAAAGTTAAAATTACTAATTTGAGACCTTTCTAACTTCTTGATCAAGTCATTTATGGCTATACACTTTGACGGTAACCAAAGAAATGATCAGATTCAATGATATTCCTATCAAACTACCAACATTATTTTTATAGCATCAGAAAAACACTATTTTAAAATTTATATGGAATCAAAAAAGAACTTTAAAAGCCAAAGCAATCTTAAGCAACAAGAATGTAGTCAAAGGTATCCCACTATAAGGCATCAAATTATACTTTAAAGCTACAGGAACCAAAATAGCTTGGTACCTGCACAAAAACAGACACATAGACCACTGAAAGAGAGTAGAAAACTCAGAAATAAAGCTGCACACCTACAACCATCTGATCTTACACCAGGACACTAATAACCTGCAATGAGGAAATGTATCCATATTCAATAATTGGTGCTGGGATAACTGGCTAGCCATATGCAGAAGATGCAACCTGGATGTCTAACTTTCACCATTAACAAAAATAAACACATAATCAATTAAAGATTTAAGTATAAGACCTCAAGATATAAAAAATCATGAAGACAACCTAAGATATACTCTTCCCAAAAATTTTTTTGGCAAGAAATTTTTGGCAAAGTCCCCCAAATCAATTACAAAAAAAAATGGAAATTCTGTATGTGGCAGGAAATTCTGTATGTGGCACCTGATAAAACTAAGGAGCTTCAACAGAGTAAAAGAAACTATCAAGAGAATAAACAGAGCCTACAGAATGGGAGAAGATATTCACAAACTATGCATCTGACAAAGGGCCATTATCCAGATTCTATAAGAAATGTAAATCAACAAGTAACAACAAAATAACCACATTTTAAAAATAGGCAAATTACATGAGCATAAACTTCTCAAAAATACATAGAGTGGCCAGAACATATGAAAAAATATTTAGCATCACTAATCATCAGAGAAATGCAAATCAAAACCGCAATGAGATGCCATCTCACACTAGTCAAAATCAGTACTACTAAAAATTAAAAAAAAAAATGGATGCTGGCGAGACTGTGGAGAACAGGAAACACTTATACAGTGTTGGGTGGAATGTGAATTAGTCCAAGCACCATAGAAAGCAGTCTGGAGATTTGAAAAGTACTTAAAGCAGAGCTATCATTTGACCCAGCCATCTCGTAAGTGGGTATATACACACAAGAAGATAAATCATTCTTCCAAAAAAAATACACCCACTTACATTGCTATGGTATTCTTAATACATAAGACCAAAAAAGCAACCTACATGTCCATTAATGGTGGATAAAGAAAATATGGTACATGTACACCATGGAGTACTATGTAGTCATAGAAAAAGAATAAGATCATGGCTTTTGTGAAACATGGGTGCAGCTGGAAGCCAAAATTCTAAGCAAACTGATGAAGAAAGAAATGATGAGGGTTAATGGGAGATGAAGCTGACGTTGTGGGTGTATCTGTGTGTAAAATGAGAAAAGAAATCATCTGGACACATAGACTATTAATATAGCCAAATCTGGAGCCACTCGTATCCCAGTTTCCATTTAATTAGGTTTTAATCTTCCACATTTTTAGTAAGCTAAATTTGCTTTTCTTTACTCTTGGCTAAAAGAGCCACACATCCTGATTTAGAAGCATTACAATCAAAACGTCATATTTGAGACTTACAAGTCCCAAGTTAGGTCAATGTTAGCATGGGATTCAGTGTGATTGATAGGAGACATGGCTGGATACTAAGAATGGGCTCAGAGTTATTTTACCTAAATTAGGAAAATTTGTTCACATCCCTTGTTTAGACTTCCATGGAAACCTTTGATGTAATATCATTTCTGATCGATTATGCCTCAATAATTAAGCTGGAGGTTATGAATCAGTAATTTATATTAATAGTGTAAACTCCATTTAGAATATATTTCTCTACCTAGTGTAAAGTTAGCTCAAATGGCAGAAATTATTGCACTCAGCAGAGCTTGTCAATGAGTCCAAGATATAGACTAAAAACATATATTTCAACAGTAGTGCATGACTTTGAAGTGATCTGCACACAAAAGATTTCTCACATCTTTCAGAACACACCAAAATGGACAAGAAGGGAAGGAATTTTAGATGCACTACTACATCCTATAGACCTGACTAATACATCATTGGAAGTAAAGGCAATAAAAAAGTAGCATAAAAACTAAAATATATCTGTAACTATATCTGTCTATATATCTATCTGTGCATCTATAACACTATCTATGTACCTATGTATGTATGTGTGTATGTCTATCTAGTTATCTATCTGTCACCTATCTAATTATCTATAGTAGTGGATCATTATACAAAGCAAACAGCCTTAAAATTTTTTATAATGCTGTCTAAAAATGGAAGGAATTACCATTACTCAGACAACGCAGAATATATCCTGTCTACAATTTTCTGGAAATGTTGATGAAAACTGTAACCCTTAAATTAAAATGTTCAATACTTTAAGAAAATCTCGACCGAGTGTGGTGACTCACACCTGTAATCCAGCACTTCGGGAGGCCGAGGCAGGAGGATCACTTGAGGTCAGGAGTGTGAGACCAGCCTGGCCAACATGATGAAACCCCATCTCTACTAAAAAAATACAAAAAATTAGCTGAACATGATGGTGCATGCTTGTAATGCCAGCTACTTGGGAGGCTGGGCAAGGAATCACTTGAACCAGGGAGGCAGAGGTCACAGTGAGCCGAGATTGCACCACCGCACTCCAGCCTGTGCAACAGAGTAAGACTCTGTCTCAGACAACAACAAGAACAACAATTTAAGAAAGTCTTGAACTTCCTTGGCCAAAGATTCTCCCCCTAGTGTTATGGTATTGGAGTCAACTCCTTCCGAATACATCGGTTAATTTGGTGGCTGAAAGGATCACACTTTTAGAGACTTTACACTCCGTGCTCACTGCTGGCTCACTGCTGTCTTACTGCATGCGTGCATGTGTTACAAAATATTGAAAATGGTTTCTGTATTATACCAATTCCATTCACCAACAGACTAAGGCTGCTTTGGTACTACATCTTTTCAACAGTCTCTCCTGTGTCTATTGCAAATAAAGTCAGGAGAAAATACTGCTCCTGAACCTCATTGCAAGGACTCTTGCCAGGTACTTTTAGCCAAAACAAAGGAGTGACTTTTGGAATGTCAATACTTACGGTCATATTTATAAACTTTGAACTAAAAGTAAAATTGCAGACACCCCACGAGATTGAATGGTCCCCCTCTTGGCCAAGGGGGCACCAAAAACACCTAAAAGCTGAGTTCCCAGCTGGGCAGAACGAGAGATCAGACACACCACGTTATACCCACTCCCCTTTGTGGTTCAGAGACAACACGGACCAACATGTTAAAATGGAGATCATAAGACTGATGGAACAGACTCTCTGTGGCAATAAGATGCCAAGTTACAAACAAGACCTAAGGCCATGCCAGGTGGGGGTTACTATCCTCACCCCAACTCTTATAAAAGAATAAACTGTGCTCTAACTGCCAATAGGGTATTATTTTTCCCTAGCAGTGAAATGAGCACTGACCCTGAGACAAGCACGATTTATCTAATTGCAGCTCATCCCCTGACTAACTGACCCCTGTTCCACAGCCATAACCCCAGCTTTGATTGGACGTCAGACTGATTTCAAGAACTTTCTCCTGATCAGAGACCACTGACCACGGCCTGGTTCTGGCCATTTACGGAGGGTGCACACTGAGGGCCTTGGTGTCCCTGCTTCAGCTTTTGGCACATAGGGCCTAATTGTAATGCATTTAAATGCTAAGTCCCCACTGCTAAGTGAACAGGGGTCACATGTCACATGCATGTGTGTTCAGTATGCATGTGTCAGGACCACCTCCATGAATAGCCATAGCTCCTTCTGTAACCTGTTGAATATGTCTCCAATCCATTAAGCATAAACCTTCCCATCTCCTTCCTCCACGGAAGTGCCTGTCTCTGGTCTTTGCAGGAGGCAAAGCTTCCCAGCTTGTGGGATGACTATAACCCTTTATAAAAATATATAGTCTCACTTTCCAAATTTATATATTATGTGATATTACAGGTAACACAAGTAAAGAATAAATTCAGAATCCCACCCAGTTTTAAGGCTACTCTGGTTAAGTAGCTTTACCAGAGTAAGGCTAACATTCTCATAGATCCTGTGAGGCCTGGACACATTGATACAGGTAACTGACTTAAGACGTTCAGAACAAGCTGATGATCTTGAATAGTGAAAAGCTTCCACCCAGGACGTTGGTCCAAGACTCCTGTCTAATTCCTTCTCCATTTCTTCCTCTGAATTTTTATTATGTGCTTAGAGTCAAACAAATTCTTATTTTTTGCAGACATGTTTTCTGTCCACCATACTGGACCCTTATCTTTTATTGTTCACTCACTTTCTTAAGCTGCGAAGTGAAATAAGTTGATAGATATTTTACATGCCTCACTACTGATTACTTAAGGCTTATTCCTCCTTCTTTGCCTTTTTCCTGACATAAGAAATCTAGTAAGAAATCATGGGGGCTTCTTATTTGATGCCAGTGTGAGGTTCAAATCACACAACCCTCTTTACTTGAGCAATAACTCTCACCCTTTTCCCATCAGACAATTGTGATAAAATTCTCAGCCAGCCTTGTTTCCTGCTCTATTGAGCCAGCTTGGACTTTCTTAAGATGCCTTTATCTCTCCAAGCAGACACCTCAATAATAAAGTTGGTGAATCCAGTTTCACTTGGGGTGTGAGTGTGGCACCATCAGACTCAACATCCACACTAAACATGGGTGGGGGTCTCCCTTCCTTTGTACGTTGTCAACTACATTTGGAGCTGTGAGCTTGGAGTCCCGACAAGGACCACCATGGGGCTTTTCTTCTCTCTCACTGGACGTAACTCCCTAAGCCCTGATGCCCAGCGTGCACTTTATCTTGCCTGCTTCACCCTGGTCCTTTGAGTCCTGTTGAGCTGGGCTACAGTGTTGAGTCTGACACTGCAGCCTCTATACATTTGGCTAATTTACTTCAGAAGCATTGATAATTTATAGACATTTTGGGACAAAAGTGACTAGAGGTGATTCTGCCTTTGGTGCATATAAGAAAGTTTTTCTTTTATTAAAACAAACATTTCTAAATCAGAAATTTTGGAGGTAACCAAAGAATAATGAATCCAGTGGAGTTCCCCAAGAGGAAACTGTCATGTGGAGAGGAACTCACAGCACCGCCAGGAAAGTAGACCTTCACGTCCATCTGCACCTGCCTCTGAGGCTGGCTGTCCTGCTCAGTGAATCTTCAGTGCCCCCATGTGGTCCTGTGCCCATCTCACAGAGGTTTGTGTCTAGGTGCACACTGACTTTTTCTCTAGGTGTTTTTCCCAAATTGCAGACAGAGTAAACCGTGGATCCGTGCATCTCAGAGAACTCAGAACAGCAGGATAACTCTCTCTCTCTCACACACACACACACACACACTACCCTTAGGCCAACTATTTTCAACCTGCTGAAAACTAAAGACAAACAGAAATGCACGACAGCAAGTAAAGGTTAGCAGAGAAGGCATGCTTTGCAAAAGAACAGAAGAAAATAATGACAGCATTTTTCTGTTGAAAATCTTACAAGCAAGAGGACAGTTGATGGTATCTGTAAAATGTTGGAAGAAAAAAACTCATCATTTTACAACCAGTGAAGGTTCCCTAAAAAGTTAAAGAGTTCTATTTGTTAAGTCAGCATGAGTCTATAGGCTCATAAAACCTGGAAAATTAATTTGAAAAAGTATACAATTTGGAAGGGTTTTAATAACATGAAGCAAAAAAATAAAACACTTACACACAAAAAATCTACAAAAATTTAGTTAGGTCAGCCATTATATTTGTTCCAAGATATTCTCCCTTTCTTCCCCAGCCCAGCTCAGGATGACATATACTTCACCACAGATGGGTACAGCCAAAAAGACCGGCATTCTTCTCCTTGGCTCCTGTTTGAGAACGCTGTTCCCCGGGGCCAGACATTGGTCCTCTGACCCTGTGCACAGCGATTCATTGCTGCAGCTCAGTTCTGGACAACAGCTACTAAGAAGCAGAGACTCACTTCTTCCATGCAGCCCCACTCATGGATGGAGGCTCTGCCCTGGGCACAGAACCACTGAGAACACTGTGTCCCTGGGTCTCAGCCCTGCTCCTACGGCAGCAATTCCGCCTACCCCAGCCAAACAGGAGTGGTGTTCTGAGAAGGTGAGAAGTCTGTCCCCCGCCCTCCACTGAGCTCTCAGCTCCTATACTAAGGGAGGAAAATGCTCGCTTTTGTTATCACTTGCAGAACCTTGGGGAGGGACTCTGTCCCAGGAGAGAAGGGGACTGAAATTTAGTCATAAAATATGGTTCTGAACCTGGTCACAAACATCCTAACTCATTTACAACAAACTGTGGAAAAGTTCAAAGCCTGCCAGTGCTCTCAAAAACAGTGGAGGGTGTGGTGGAAGGTCCTTGGAAGGAGATGGGTTGATGCACGGGAGATGCAGACTAAACTGCAGGGCTGCTGGCTGGCAGGAGAGAACCAAGGAGGGGGAGAGCTAAGGGACGTTTTCTTGTGGTTGGAACAAATGCTGGACATTGTTCAAAGGAGCCCATGTTTGTTTGGTTCAGTCAGTGAAGCAATTCAAACCTCAGTTCGTGACTGAAAATAGTGGGATTTTCCATCTGCAAGTGGCGGAGCTCAACATCTGGGCCTGGTCAGGAAAGAGACAGAGAAAGCCCAGCCCAAACCACTGACACCTGAGGATGACTGTGGTGCTGACAGCTGTGTCTCTTTGATCTTTGAGACTGACTTCTCTCACTTAGTGTCATGTCTGGAGTTCACCTGTAATGGTTTGTGTATGGGTCATTTGTTATTTTTTATTGCTGATGGTATTCAATTTATAGATGCTTCCTACTTTGTTTACCCATTCAAATTTTATACATTTATGTTACTTTTAGTTTCTAACACAGACACACATGCACAATATCTTGAATACTTGAAAAGAAGTTTTGTGTGAATATAAGCTTGTATTTCTCTGAAGCAAATATTCAGGAGTGGGATATTGAGGTCGTGTGTTAAGGGTATGTTTGATTTTAGAAAAAACTAAAAATTATTTTATGGAGTAACTATTTCATTTTGCATTCCCATTAGCAATGTTTCAGACTCTAGGAACCTGGTACGCTCACCAGCATTAGTATTATCTGTATTTCTTCTTAATTTCAGCCATTCTAAAAAGTGTATAGTGGTGTTGCATTGTGGGCTTGACTTGAATTTCTCTAATGGAAAATCCTGTTGAGAGCCTGTTTATGTGCTCATATGTCATCTGCACATCGTCTTTGATGAAATGTCTGCACAAACCTTTGCCTATTTTATCCATGGGTTGTTTCTTGTTTTTTTGTTTGTTTGTTTGTTTTTTCACGGTTGAGTTCTGAAAGTTCTTATTATAATTACATTAGTGGTATGTGATTTGTGAACAGTTTCTCATCTGAAACTTGACATTAATTTTCTTATAGTCACTTGAGTCGAAAAAGTTTTTAAATGTACTGGGGTCCAACTGATATTAACTTCATTTACGAATCATATTTTAAGTTTTAATTTTTAAGATCATAGGTCAACTGTTAATTATTTTATATTTTTCATTTTATTTGTTTGCATATTTATTTGTATAAATTTAAGGGCTATGAATGCAACTTTTATACATGGATATATTACATAGTGGTCTTGGCTTTTAGTGTACTATCACCCAAATAATGTACATTGTACCCATTAGGTAATGTCTCATCATGCTCCCACCTTCCACCCTCCCATCCTTCTAAGTCTCTATGTTCATCATTTCTCTCTCCATATCCTTGTGGACACATTGTTACCTCCCACTTATAAGTAATAACGTGTGCATGTGACCTTCTGTTTGTGAATTAGTTCCCTAGTTATATTGTCCCCCAGTTCTATGCATCTTGCTGCAAAAGACACAATTTCATTCCTTATTGTGGCTGACTAGTACTGAATTGTGCACACATGCTGTATTCTTTCATAAAATCATCTGTTGGTGGACAGTCAGGTTGATACATGTGCTACTGAGAATAGTTTTGTGATAAACATAGAAGTGTGGGTATCTTTTTGAAATAATGGTTTATTTTGCTTTGGGTATTTACCCAATAGTGGGATTGTTGGATCAAATGGCAGTTCTAGCCAGGTGAGGTTGCTCATGGCTATAATCCCAGCATTTTGGGAGGCTGAGGCAGGTGGATCAGGAAGTCAAGAGATCAAGGCCATCCTGGCCAACGTGGTGAAACTCTGCCCCTACTAAAAATACAAAAATTAACTGGGCGTGAATGGTTCATGCTTTCAGTCCCAGCTACTCTGGAGGCTGAGGCAGAAGAATTGCTTGAACCAGGGAGTCGGAGGTCGCAGTGAACCAACATCATGCCACTGCACTCTAGCCTGGCGACAGAGCAAGACTCCGTCTCAAAAACAAAAACAAAAACAAATGGCAGTTCCATTTCTTGTTTTTTTCTGGGAAATCTCCATACCATTTTCCATAGAGGTTGTCCTTGTCTACATCCTCATCAATGTGTCTAAGGGTTCTTTTTCCTTTCCATCTTCACCAACATCTGATATTTTTGAAATTTCAGTAATAGTCATTGTGACTGGTGTACGATGATATCTTACTGTGGTTTTAATTTGCATTTCCCTGATGATTAGTGATGCTGAGCATTGTTTATATATTTAGTATCCATTTTATGTGTTCTTTTGAAAGTATCTATACATGTCATTTGCTAATTTTAATGAGGTTATTTGGTTCTTGTTGCTGTTGTTGTTGTAGGGTTGAGTTGCTTGCAAATTCTTCATATTAGTTCCTTGTCACAGACAAGCTGTGCAAAAATTTTCTGTCATTCTGCAACTTGCCTGTTCACTCTGCTGCTGTGAAAACAATGCTTTAGGTTAATTAAGCTCATTTGTCTATTTTTTTTCTTTGCGTGTGCTTTTGGGGGCTTGGTCGTAAATTCTTTACCCAGGTCAATGACCGGAAGAGTTGCCCTGGTGTTTTCTTTGAGTGCATTTATAGTTAAGGTCTTACATGTAAGTCTTTAATTCATTTTGTGTTGAGTATGTATGTGTTGAGGGTGGGGGTCTAGTTTTGTTCTTCTGCATGTTGCTATCCAATTTCCCCAGCATTGGATATATTATTTTAAATTTTATTATTATTTTTGTTAGTTTGTTGTGTTTGTTAATTTTTGTTAACTTTGTCAAAGATCACTTGGCTATAGATTGTGTGGCTGAATTCTAGGTTCTGCACACTGTACCCAAGAGCCTTGATTCTCCTGAGGCCTCGGTACTGACCTGCTCACAGTTCGAACTCTGTAGACTCAGTGGTGTTTCTGAGTGTAGTGATTCGTTGTCATGCGATGGCTTTCCTAAAACTGTGGACAATTCTGTTTTTATGTTCAACATTGAGCTAAAAATTTCATAAGAAATGTGCCGTTGAATTTTCCATTTCTTTTCCACATTGCTCCTCAGACTTACTAAGATGGGTTTGTGATGTCAAGATGAGGCATTTTTCTTTCCAAGTGTCGGATTTTTAACTTATCTGGGTATTTATGGGCTCCCTGTGTGGAAATAAGCCTCATGCATCACACCTATCCTATGACATTTTTAGAAATGTATTTGTGCACTGCCAGTGTGAGACAATCCATGATGAGGGCACATTCCATCTGTCTTATTGTTTCATGAAAATACTTGACGAAGGAACTTCCACTCTACAAAAAAAGATGTTACCTGGATTTTCACAATTCCTCCTACTCTCTTATCTCCACATTCTTCTTTGACATAATGTCTGCAGTTTAAGAATGGCATATGCTATAGGCATTTGTATTTGGTCCCATAAAGTGGTATGAGCCTGAGAAACTGGTGGCCACACACCAGTGATGCATCTGGCTCAGGTAACAGGAACTTTTCATGCTGAATCTTTGTCAAACGGGATACAGCCTCTACTTGCATGAACCACTAACAGACAACATGCCATTCCTTAGTAAAGAAGAGGGGGGAAGACAAGGCTCTGAGTGAGATGGGGATAGGAAACCCAGGCCCTGGCAGGAAATGGTATCTCAGCCACTCTTTCCTGTTCTGCAGAGGTGGGGAGGGAGCATCCCTGAGAAGCAGCCTGGGTTCTTGTACAGGAGGCGCCCTGGGCTGTGTCTCTGTGGTCTCCGTGCACAGTAATATGTGGCTGTGTCCACAGGGTCCATGTTGGTTATTGTTAGAACCACCTGGTTTTTGGAGGTGTCTTTGGAGATGGTGAGCCTGCTCTTCAGAGATGTGCTGTAGTATTTATCATTATCCCAATCAATGCGTGCCAGCCACTCCAGGGCCTTTCCTGGGGGCTGACGGATCCAGCTCACACCCGTTCCAGAAGTGCTGAGTGAGAACCCAGAGAAGGTGCAGGTCAGCGTGAGGGTCTGTGTGGGTTTCACCAACGCAGGACCAGACTCCTTCAAGGTCACCTGGGACAAAACCCCTGTGGGGAAAGCATAAAAAGATGAAGCCCATAAAGGAAAGAACAGATGTTTCACCCCTGAAGGAGTCCCTGACCACAGCACTCACAGGACGGGACGGTCAGCAGCAGGAGCGTGGAGAAAAGCGTGTCCATGGTGGGGCACAGGAGTCACTGAGCCAGGCCCTGTGCTCTGCTTTTCAACCCAGAGGAGGGTGGAGCTGGTGGAGATTTGCATCTCCTCATCTGAGCCCTACTCTATGGGGTGCACTCAGGTCTCAGGACTCAGTAGGGGAGTGCATCTGTGGTGAGGCGCAGTGAGCCCTCAGGTGTGGGCGTCCACATGTGCTCTCCATGGGGGACATCGTCTCATTTCAGGACCATGGCTCTCAGTCAAGGCTTGAGGCTCCTGCTCCTAGAGACGGGGTCTTCTTGGATGCTCACCCAGGGGGCATGTATCCTTCTGGTTTTAGTCCTAGAGGATGAGAGTAGAAATCAAGAGAGCTGATGTTTTCCTCACTTCAAGAGAAATGAGGGTGGGCATCTGGGAGAGCAGGGGGGTCCTCACAAGCATTCTGATCAAAATCCTCTTTGATTAGGGGAAAAAGTGATGATTTTTTAATTGGAGAGGATAAATAAAAAGAAAACATTTAAAATTATACTGTGTAAAGAATTGTGTGCTTATCAGTGTGTCTGCACACAACTGCATTCCTATAGGCATGTTCCAAGAATAATCAATGTTGTCCTTGTGCCCTGTCAGCTCTGTAGAGAGAGTAGCCTGCAGGCATGACTTCCCTTTTCTCAAACCATGATTGAGCAGATGCTTTGAACAAGGGAATTGGAAGCTTCTTGAGGGAGCAGCTGACTGGTTGTTACAGCCTCGCTCTGCACCTGCACTGGATGTGGTCTCCGTGCTCATAAGGCCATGGGGACTCCCTTCAGTTCACATTGTCCTCATTACTACATAAAATAGTGGACAGACACTGAACATTTCGAGAGCAATGCACTAACACATACACACCTCCATGCTAGCCATTCTGAGATTCATAAATTAGTGGAAGATAGTCATTTGCAGTGCTGCCATAAAGTAGTATCATTCTATAACTCATAGCCTTGTTGGGAAACCATAGTTCTGCAATAATTGAAGTCTGGTGATTTACGCTGGGCTCTATTGTTGAGAGATTTGGTTGTCGACTGGAGAAAACAAGACTAAGGGGCAGTGAGATGAAATAATTACACACGCACAACCTTCTCAGATTCAGAGAATGGCCTGGATGTAGCTCATGGAAGGGAAGAATGTGGGGAAAAGAAAGAGAGATCAGACTGTTACTGTGTCTATATAGAAAGAAGTAGACATAAGAGACTTCATTTTGTTCTGTATTTGAGATGCTGTTAATCTGTGACCCTACCCCCAACCTTGTCCTTGCAAGAGACATGTGCTGTGGTGACTCAAGGTTTAATGGATTTGGGGCTGTGCAGGGTGTGCTTTGTTAAACAAGTGCCTGAAGGCAGCTTGCTTGTGAAAAGTCATCACCATTCTCTTAATCTCAAGTACCCAGGGACACGTACACTGCTGAAGGTCGCAGGGACCTCTGCCTAGGAAAGCTAGGTATTGTCCAAGGTTTCTCCCCATGTGATAGTCTGAAATATGGCCTCGTGGGGAGGGAAAGACCTGATCGTTCCCCAGCCTGACACCTGTGAAGGGTCTGTGCTGAGGAGGATTAATATAAGAGGAAAGAAGGCCTCTTGGCAGTTGAGATAGAGAAAGGCATCTGTCTCCTGCCCGTCCCTGGGCAATGGAACCTCTCGGTGTAAAACCCGATTGTATGTTCTATTTACTGAGAAAGGAGAAAAACGCCTTAGGGCCGGAGGTGGGATGTGCTAGCGGCAATGCTGCCCTTTATGCACTAAAAAGGTTTATGGAGATGTTCACATATGCACATCAAGGCACAGCACTTTTCCTTAAACTTATTCATGTCACAGAGATCTTTATTCATCTGTTTTTCTGCTGACCTTCTCCCTGCTGTGACCCTATTGTCCTGCCACTTCTCTTTTTCGAAAAGATGGCAAAGATAATTATCAATAAATACTGAGGGAACTCAGAGACCAGTGCCAGCGCGGGTCCTCTGTATGCTGAGCGCCGGTCCCCTGGGCCCACTTTTTCTTTCTCTATGCTTTGTCTCTGTGTCTCATTTCTTTTCTCAAGTCACTCGCTCCACCTAACGAGAAATGCCCACAGGTGTGGAGGGGCAGGCCACCCCTTCAGAAGAAAGTGACATTCAAGTTTATAGACAATAGTCATTGGGTTTTTACATAACTGACCTCAGAAAAGCTCATCTGTAACGGCCTTTCTCTTGCCTTTGGCTGTAATAGTGTTTCGGAGTATGGGAAATTATTAAGATTGGGCTAAGGTGTATGAATTTACATTTGCCATCCATACTAGGAAATGAATTTTCTTGAGTTAATTTTTAGAGTAAAACAACCATGAATTATCTAAGATATGTACTATAACCTGTGAGTAAATATACTGAGAAAATAGGACTGTGCTAGTACTAAAAATTAATATTAGAAGTTAAGATGAAATGAAGTGAAATTTGGCTAACTGAATCATGTTTCTCAGTGCCCCTTAGTCTTGCTTTTTGCAGTTGACAACCAAATCTCTCAGTAGAGCCCGGTGTGAATCACCAGCCTTTAATTATTGCAGCATTATGGTTTTCCATCAACATTATGAGTTGTATAATGATCCTACTCTATGGTTTTCCATCAACATTATGAGTTGTATGATGATCCTGCTCTATGGTTTTCCATCAACATTATGAGTTGTATGATGATCCTGCTCTATGGTTTTCCATCAACATTATGAGTTGTATGATGATCCTGCTCTATGGTTTTCCATCAACATTATGAGTTGTATGATGATCCTACTCTATGGTTTTCCATCAACATTATGAGTTGTATGATGATCCTGCTCTATGGCAGCAGTGCAAATCATCAGCTTCCACTAATTTATGAATCTTGTACTGACCTGCTTATTATTGTATTACTTTATGATTAATTGGTTCTAGAAAGTCATCGAAAAAATTCAACCTCCATTTCTTATAGAAATTCTCAACAAACTTTCTATACAAGAAACGTATCTCAAAATAATAATGTCCAGATATGCAAATCCCACAGCTTGCATTATACCAGGACTGGAAAAATTGAAAGCCTTTCCTCTGAGATGTGGTACAACACAAAAATGCTCTTTTCCACCACTTCTACATAGTACCGTAATTCTAGCCACAGCAATTAGACAAGATAAAAAAAGAAATGGCCTGACATTTGGAATAGAGGAAATAAAATTGTCTGTCTGTAGACCATATGATATTATATAATAATAAAAAATTAAACACTCCTCAAAAAACTATTATAATTGTAAAGTTGCAGAATACAACATCTACATACAAGAATTGGTGGCATTGCTAAATGACAACAGCAAAACATCCGAGTAAGAAATCAAAAAAGCATTTCTTTTATAGTAGCTAAAAAAATATACCTAGGAATGAGTATTACCAAATAAGTGAAAGATTTCTAAAGAAAATCAGAAATGATTGATGATAAAAAAATAAAGTGGGCACAAACAAATTGAAAATATATCTGAAATATTCCATGTTCATGGTTCAGAAGAATTAATAGTTTTAAAATGTCTATATTGCCCAATATTATTTACAAATTAGATAAATTCTCTATCAAAATGCTAATGGCACTCTGCACAAACATAGAAAAAGCAATTCTAAAATTTACAGGGAGACACAAAAGACCCAGAATAGCCAAAGCCGTTTTGAGCAAAAACAACAAAATGGAAGGCTTCATACTATATAACCTCAAATTGTGGTACAAATATTCAATAACCAAAGCGGTATGGTAGTGACACACACACACAAAAACCCACATAGACTATTGGAACATAATAGAAAATCCAGAAATTAATTCATACATTAAAAGCCAATTTATTTTCAACAAAGTTCCCAGACATACATTGAGAAAGGGACAGTCTCATCAGTAAGTGATTCTGAGAATACTGGAAATGCTTTTGCAGAAGAATGAAAGTAAATTACTATTTCTCACCATATATAAAAATCAAATGGATATGATTTAAAGGCTTTAACATAAGATCTGAAACTAAGAAACAACTAGAAAAAAACCTTTATGAAACACTAAAGGACATTGGTCAGTGAACTCTCTGGTATCTCTTCTCATAAAGGTAGGAATCACATCATGATGTATCCTTCCTCATTATCTCAACTAGAAATAATTGCCTTCCAAAGACATGTTGAAATATCAACTCCCTGGAGGTTAAGGATTTATAATATAAATTTGGGGAAACACAGTTCGGTCCATAATATTCTTTATCTACTTCTCCCAGAAATTCATGCTGATTTGACATTCACAATTTATTTATTCCATTCTAACAGTTTCATTGTTTTTAACTCATCCAAGCATCAACTTTAAACTCAATATTTAAACCATATCTTAAACTTTAAACTGAATCAGATATAAGTGAGGTTTGAGGTATAATTATTTTTGAAACAAATTCCTCATCTACTTGGAACCTTTAAAACCAGGTATTTTATTTTGGCTGTGATAACATACTATTATAGAATGAGTGACTTAAGCAACACACATGTGTTACTAGCAGTTCTGAAGACTGGGAAGCCCAAGACAGATGATCAGGTGTCTGCTCAGGGCTTCCTTCCTGGTTTGCAGATGGTTGTATATTTATTGTTATGATGGAATACATCAAGACAGAAAATCTTTCTCATATATTTTTATTAGAGTACTAATTCCATTTATGATGTCTTTATTCTTTTCACCTAATCATCTCTCAATGGCCCACACTTTTAATACCATCACATTGGGGATTAGGATTATACAATACTAATTTTGGGCTGATATACATGCTCAGTTCAGAGAACCAGAAATGTTATGTAATTTCAAATTTTAATGGTGAATTGGGCATGGAATAGACAGTTTCATTGCCACAGGAAAAATAGGGAAAAATGGGTGGTATGTCCCCAGCAAATACAATACATAGAAAAACAAATTGCTGTAGGCTTTAAGTCTCCAATGTAATCTTCTCTGGAACAATCTTTTTCCTTTTTCCTTCCCAGCTTACTGGGGCAGCAGAATCACCTCCAAGGCTTCAGGCAGAGGCACTGCTCCTGAGGCATTGCAAGGCCAAGGGCCCATCTCAAAGGCCTCATGCAGCCCTACACACAGGGCATGCTGGGTGCTCCCAACCCAAGCCTCTGTTGGGTGGTTTCTTCCCCAAGGTTTTGGAAACAGTCTTTCTGGCCTGATGAAATAAAGGCAGTGATCATGGTGGTTCTAAATAAATTTAAAGTTTATTTTTCTCCTTTCTGGAAGAATGGCGCACATTTGCAGCCAAGTAACTCTATTATCCTAGCCTGTTAAATCTGAAAAATCTAACCATATTCATCAAATTTGTCTTGTGTCAATCCTCATTCTTTAAAACCTGAAATGTTTCTATTCATATAATAACATAAGCTTCTTACTGAGTGATATTCGAGCCACATACTTAGTGTTCTTTGTAAAGTACACTTTCTAATTTTTACAGTATGGATAGGTTGAGAGCTTTCTAAACCCTGAATTTTTGTATTCTTTTTGGTTTATTTTTTTCTGATATTAATTTATCTTTCTCTCTTATTATAAGCACTCAGGAGAAACCAAGGAATCTCTTCAATACTTTATTTAGAATTATTCTCAGCTACACAAGTTCTCACTACTCACAAGTTCTCTTTCACTAAATATTATAACACAGTCCAGGCAAGTTCTTTTTAACAACTTTATGATAAGGATCACTATTCCTCCATTTTCCAGTACCACTCTACTCAAACTGGCTGCAGAAATTTGCATGAGTAATGAGGAGCCCAGTGGGAAAAAATGTTTCCAGGGCGTTTCAGAGATCTTTGTGGCAACCCCTCCCATCATAGGCCCACTAACCCAGGAGAATAAAATGGTTTCACTGTCCAGGCCCAGGACTCCACTGCTCTGTGCAGCTTTGGGGCATGGCACCTTGCATCCCTGTCTTTCTCGTGCCAGCCATGACTAAAAGGAGCCAAGGTATAGCTCAGGTCATTGCTTCAGAGGGTGCAAGCCCTAAGCTTTGGTTGCTCTCATGTAGTTGAGCCTACTGGTGCACATAAGGCAAGAGTTGAGGTTTGGGAACCTCCTCTTAGATTTCAGATGATGTATGAAAATGCCTGGATATTCATTCAGAAGTCTGATGCAGGGGCTGAGCCCTAATGGAATACCTCTACTAGGCCAGTGTAGAAGGGAAATATGGTGTTGGATCCCCCACATAGAGTCCCCACTGGGACACTGCCTAGTGGGTCTGCGAGAAGAGGGCCACCATCCTCCAGACTCCAGAATGGTAGATCCACCAACAGCTTCCATGGTGTGCCTGAAAAAGTCATGGGAACTTAATGCCAGTCTATGAAATCAGCCATGGGGGCTGTACCATGCACAGCCACAAGGGTGGAGCCTCCCAAGTTCTTGCAATCCCACCCTTTGCATCAGTGTGTCCTGGATGGGAGACACAGAGTAAAAGGAAATTATTTTGGAGCTTTATGATTTAATGACTGCCCTGATGGGTTTTGGACTTGCATGTGGCCTGTAGCCCCTTTGCTGTGGCAAATTTCTCCCATTTGGAATGGGAGCAGTTACCCAGTGCATGCACCCCCCATTGTGTCTTGGAAGTAACTGACTTCTGTTTGATTTTACAGGTTTATAGGCCAAAGAAACTTACCTTGTCTCAGAGGAGACTTTAGACTGTAGACTTTTGTGATAATGCTGAAATAAGTTAAGACTGGGTGGCCGTAGAGAAGGGATAACTATATTTTGCAATGTAAGAAGGACATGAGATTTGCCATGGACCAGAGGTGGAATTATATGGTTTGGCTCTGCGTTTCCACCCAAATCTCATGTTAAATTTTGATCCCCAAGTGTCATAGGAGGGATCTGATTGGGAATGGTTGGATCATTGGGGCAACTTTCCCCTTAGCTGTTCTGGTGATAGAGTTCTCACAAGATCTCATGGTTTAAAAGTGTAGGCTGGGTGAGGTGGCTCACGCTTGTAATCGCAGTGCTTTGGGAGGCTGAAGGGGCTACATCATGAGGTCAGGAGTTCGAGACCAGCCTGGCCAATACAGTGAAACCCTATCTCTACTAAAAATACAAAAATTACCTGGGCATGGTGGTGCGTGCCTGTAGTCCCAGCTACTCGGGAGGCTGAGGCAGGTGAATCGCTTGAACCCAGGAGGTGGAGGTTGCAGTGAGCTGAGATCGTGCCACCACACTCCAGGCTGGGTGACAGAGCAAGACTTTGTCAAAAATAAAAATAAAAATAAAAATAAAAAGAAAGACAAAAAAGAGGCTGGGCGCAGTGGCTCATGCCTGTAATCCCAGAACCTTGGGAGGCCGAGGCGGACAGATCATGAAGTCAGGAGTTCGAGACCGGCCTGGTCAATACTGTGAAACCCTGTCTCTACTAAAAATACAAAAATTACCTGGGAGTGGTGGTGCTGCATGCCTGTAGTGCCAGCTACTCGGGAGGCTGAGGCAGGTGAGTCGCTTGAACCCAAGAGGTGGAGGTTGCAGTGAGCTGAGATCGTGCCACTGCACCCCTCCAGCCTGGGCAACAGAGCTAGACTCTGTCTCCAAAAAAAAGAAAAGAAAAAAGTTTGGTGCATCTCCCCTTGCTCTTTCTCTCTCCCCTGCCAACATGTGAAGAAGGTCCTTGTTTCCCCTTCACTTTCCATAATGACTGTAAGTTTCCTGATGCCTCCCAGTAATGCTTCCTGTTAAGCCGGTGGAACTGCAAGTCAACTAAACCACTTTTCTTCATAAATTTCCCAGTCTCAGGTAGTTCCTTAATGTTAGTGTGAGAATGTATTAATACATGAGTTTGAACAGTTCTGGAGATCAAACATACAGAAATGTGACTATACTAACGAATATTGTATTATAAACATATCTTTTGCCAGAAGAGTAGATCTTAGGTGATTTTTTCACACACACAGTAAATTGAAGGCATAAAATGATCACTCTCTGAGAAGATAGGCATGCCAATTACCGTGATCACGATGTGCATTTCCCCAAGTATGTCAATACAGTAAGTGGCGTACCTTAAATACATACAATTTTATTTGTCAGAGATAGCTCCATAAGACTGAAAAGTTATAACGCATACTTATGTTTCTACATATTTTGTCAATAGAAACATGAGAATATAAACAGAATAACTTGTACAAAGGTATGTATAACAGATTTGTTTATGAGATTTATATTGGAAACAAATTTAAATTCCATCAACAGGAAAATAGATATACATATCGTTACTTATTCACGTAATGAACTGATTTATTTACTTAATAAACTGTCATTTATTAATGTCATAGGCTGATTCAGAGATAAAATATCTATCTGTCCATGAGTACATACATATGTATATATAGGATGACAAAACCTTGATAGATGCAATTACATGAATGAATCTCACACATAGCAAAAGTAGAGACTTACAAAAATGATCTACAATATTTTATTCCATTTATATGAAATTCAAAACAAGAAAAATGGACCTATACCAACAGAAATCAGAACATTTTTCTATTTGCATTTCTCTGATGATGAGTTGTTGTTGTCAGTTACTACGAGGTGAACAAAGTGAGACGAACGCAGAAATGAAGACAAAGACAAAAAGATATGTTTTGAAAGAAGGGGTCAGGAGAGGTAACGGTTGGTCAGCTGCTTGATTTATCACAGTTATACATAATTGCTTTTTTTGTACAACAGCCTTCAGATGTTCTTACAGATAATCACAAGGAACACTGTGCTGGTGGGAGTGACAAGCCTCAGCAATCGTTCTGGCGGCAGACGCAGTTTGTCAGCTTTCCATCATCCTGCTTTCATGAGAACAGTTTTCTGTTTACTCGTACAGTCTCCAGTGGTATACTAATTTGGTCACAACCCCCATTTTCTCTTCAGCCTGTAACAATTAGTGATACTAAACATTTAAAAAATATATTTGCTGGTCACTTGCATGTATTCGTTTGAGAAGTGTCTATGTCATTTGCCCACGTATTAGTCCAATTTCAAATTGCTGATAGAGACATACCCGAAATTGGGAACAAAAAGCGGTTTAATTGGACTTACAGTTCCACATGGCTGGAGAGGCCTCAGAATCATGGTGGGAGGCAAAAGTCACTCCTCATCTGGCGGTGGCAAGAGAAAATAAGGCAGAAGCAAAAGCGGAAATCCCTGATAAGCCCATCAGATCTTGTGAGACTTATTCACTATCAAGAGAACAACATGGGAAATATCGTCCCCCATGATTCAATTACCTCCCGCTCGGTCCCTCTCACAACACCTGGGAATTCTGGGAGATATAATTAAGGTTAACATTTGGGTGGGGACAGAGCCAAACCGTTTTTAATGAATTGGCCCATTTTTAATGGAGTTGTTCGTTTTTTGCTTCTTGATTTGTTTTAGTTCCCTATAGATTCTAGGCATTGCGGCTTTGTTGGATGCAATGTTTGTGAATATCTTCTCACATTCTGTAGGTTGTCTGCTTACCCTGCTGATAATTTTGTTTGCCTGTTTGTTTATCTTGCTGTGCAGAAACTCATTAATTAGGTCCCACTCGTCTATTTTTTTGTTGCAATTGCTTTTGGATACTTAGTCAAATTTATTTTTGTCAAAGCTGGTGTCGAGAAGAGTATTTCCTAGGTTGTCTTCAAGGATTTTTATGGTTTGAGGTCTTACATTTAAAACTTTCATCAATTTTGAGTTAATTTTATATATGTTGAAAGTAGACGTCTAGCTTCAATCTTCATTATACGGCTAGCCAGTTGTCCTACCACCATTTATTGAACAGGGAGTCCTTTCCTCATTGCTTATTTTTATCAGTCTTATCAAAGATGAGGTGATCATAGGTGAGCAGCCACACACCACTCAGAATGGATATCACTAAAAAGTCAAAAAACAGTGGATGCTGGTGGGGCTGTGGAGAAAAGACAACACTTATACACTGATGAGGGGAATATAAATTAGTGTTGCCACTTTGAAAAGCAGACTGGAGATTTCTCAAAGAACTTAAAACAGAGATCTCATTTTACCCAGCAATCCCACTACTGGGTATACGCTATAAAGTAAGCAAATAATTCTACCAAAAAGACACATGCGTGTGTATGTTCATTGCTGTGCTATTCACAGTGGTGAAGACATAGATCAACCCAGATGCACATCAATGGTAGACTGAATACACAAACCGTAGTGCATTTGCAATATATAGTACTGCACAGCCATGAAAAAATAATGAAATAATGTCCTTTGCAGCAAAATGAATGGAGCTGGAACACTTAATCCTAAACAAATTAATTCAGGAACAGAAAACCGAATACCATATATTCTCCTAAGTGGGACCTCAGCATTGAGCACACATGGACGTAAATACGGGAATGATAGACACTGTGGACTGCTGGAGAGTGGTGGGAGGGGGTGATGGAGTCTGTATTCTAAACCTCATCATCACTCAATAATCCCATGTGACGAGTCCACGCATGAACCCTCTGTATCTAAATTAAATTTGAAAACAAAATCCTTATGTGAGAGCTGACTGGAAGCACTGAAGAGGATACTTGTTTTGGAGATGGACCTGCTCCTCATCCTAACTTAGGTGCTGGAGATAAATGTGTGCACGTGTGTCAGAAACCTTCAAACTGTACATTGAAGATCTCTGCATTTTTGTATATGTTAATTTTATTTCATAAATATAGAAAATAGACATTTGCATGAAAATATTTTATAATTGAAATTAAAATCTTAATAAAATGTAAAGAAAATTCAAATAGAAAATGTAAATGTGACTATTACAATAATTATTAAAATGCATTCACCTATATCTACTAAAATAAAATCCCAGAAATAAAAAAGATAAAGTTGACATATGGAAATGAAAAATTAATAAACGCACATGTCACAGATAAGTAAAACATGGCTAAAAAAATGTGGAACATTTTATATTATTAGTTATACATTTTATATTATTAGTTATATATTATATATACATTTTATATTATGAGTTATGCATAATATAACATTTTATATTATTACTTATTAAACTAGTGATATAATATTTTAACCTGGTTTATTAAATTACTAATATTTTGTGTAAAATCATAACTGGGACAGCCGACAGGAAAATAACAATATTTGCAAGCACATGATCTAAATGTTAATATATTCTCAATGTTGGCCCAGGTCTTACACCTCAAATTTGTAATTATATCGTGGACTTGTTTGAGTCCTTGGAAAAATTAATTTTAAGAGATGACTTAGAGTAATCATCTCCAATATGGAGTAACTAGTATCTCTTCTGCAAAGAAATTCAGATAGTACATGTAAAGTCCTGATAAGAAACTGTCCCATGGAAAAGGGCTTATCCTATTTGGTTGTGATACATTTACTGTTAAAATTATCACCTTCATGATGTTTTAGAAAAGTAAAGCAAAGCATGATGAATTGAAGTGTGATGTTGCTTGTTTGGTACAACAGCAGGATGAGGATAATGAAGAGCCCTGTGATCCTGAGGAGATGGCCTAATCCAAGGACAGGTGCTGTGGACTCACAAGGGTCTCCTGCTTCTGCCTGTCCTGCAGCCACTCCCAGAAGCCTTCAGGATACAGGGGTGGGGATGGGCCCCTGAGACGACCCAATGAGATCTGGGAGTGAAGAAAAACTTAATGATCTGGGATAAATTTTAAAAATTAAAGTAAAAAAACTTATTGTAAATTCACAAATTGTGGTTGTTTATATTTACAAGGTAAGAAGCAAGGTTATGATTTGTGAATACAATATGGAATAACTAAGATAATTAAGAAATAATTGAGATAATTATCATTCATCACCTCAAATTCTTATCATTCATTGTGACAACCTCATTTGAAATGACCAATATTTAACAGTAGTTAAATGAACAAATATAAATCAATTCATGTAAACAATTAAAAATAACCAAAATCAATTGTGAAATACTCTAATAATTTATATTTAGGTCATCATTAAGTTTGATCCTTTATGACATATTTTTAGAATCATTTTATTGTAATGTTTAATATGAATGTCTACACACATGTGCGTATTGTATTTATACATTTTCTTTATTTGTTTTGTTTTTTGTTTGCTCTGTTGCCCAGGCTGGAGTGCAGTGGCGCCATCTCAGCTCACTGCAATCTTTGCCTTCCAGGTTCAAGTGATTCTCCTACTTCAGCCTAGCGAGTACCTGGGATTACAGACGCGCACCACTGTGCCCGACTAATTTTTGTATTTTTAGTAGAGACGGAGTTTCACTATGTTGCCCATGCTGGTCTCGAACTCCTGGCCTCAAGTGATCTGCCCACCCAGGCCTTCCAAGGTGCTGGGATTACAGGTGTGAGCCATCGCACCCGGCCTGTACATCTTTCTATGGGTTTAAATTCATGTCCCTATAGCTATGTAGTTGCTGATGTCAACAAATGTTAATAAAACTCTGGAAAATCAGTGCAAATAATTAAGAATGTTTATTTCTTGAAAGTGTATACATATATATAATTTTAAAATTACTGAAGTTTAAATAATAACTATAATAAATTCATAATAAACACAAGTAATAAAATATCACAGCCTAGAATGCTCCAGAGTGCGGCAAACACAAATCTGACTTCTCCAGCTAATGAGAAAGGAAACCTCCCCCTGCACCTGCTCCTGGGACCTGTCCCGTCCTCAGTGGGTCCCGAGCGCCCCCTGGTGGCCCCGCGCGCCCCTGCAGGGAGGTTTGTGTCTGGGCTCACATTGACCTCCCCTCACTGTGTCTGTGGTGCAGTAATACACGGCCGTGTCCTCGGTTTTCAGGCTGTTCATTTGCAGATAGGTGACGTTTTTGGAATCATCTCTTGAGATAGTGAATCTGCCTTTCACAGACGCGGCGTATTCTGCTGTCCCACCTTTAGCTTTATTTCTAATGAAACCTACCCACTCCGGCCCCTTCCCTGGAGCCTGGCGGAACCAGTCCATGTAGTGGTCACTGAAGGTGAATCCAGAGGCTGCACAGGAGACTCTCAGGGACCCGCCAGGCTGGACCAACCCTCCCCCAGACTCCACCAGCTGCATCTCACACTGGACACCTGCAAACACAGAGACAGAGAAACAGTGGATATGAGTGTCACGCATAACCACTGTTTCTCTCACTCATGTCCCCTTACACTCAGTGTCTCTACTTCTCCATGAATTAACCTTTTAAAATAGCAACAAGGAAAACCCAGCTCGGCCAAAACTCCATGGTTGGTGGTCTGTGTTCAGTGCTGGTCACCAGGTGGAAACTCCTGGGAATCCCAGGCAGGGGCTCCTCTCCCAGAGCTGTAGGGCTGGGCTGGTTTTCATCAGAAGAGGGAGAACCGTATTTGCATGTCTCCTACTATATAGCAAGCTCTGGGGTGGGACGCCTGAGGAGAGCACGGGGCCCAGATAAGTTGACTGTGCCTTGCAGGAGTTTGCTGACTAGGATGGTATTTGGAAAATATGCTGTATCATTATAAAACTATGCTGTGATAAACGCTTTGAACGGATCATCCTTTTTTAGTTTTACCTATTTGTGTAAATTATGTTTTGTTGGAGCGAATGGTTTCTGCAACTACAGATGCTCAGGATGTGTCTAAGAGCTCATGTCTGGGATGAGTAAGCCCTGATATCTGAAACTGTGCTCCTCATCACTGGGCACAACTACTCCCTGAACCAATTCCAGGACAGAGCTGGAGGTGCCTAGTGTGGTTTGTGGATCCTACTTTCTGTAGTGAGAACAAGTGTGATTTTGCTGCATTCTAGCGTTCACCTAAAAATATGGTGAGAACTAGGGTTCAGGTAGATAAATTCTTAAATATTTCCGAAATGTAATATACTTTTTTTCTATCTTTCTATCACTTCTTCTATGTCTAAGTTTCCATTTGTTGCTTGCAGTAAATTGTGTAAGTTTTAGTTTACAGATAAACTTCCACATATTTAAAGTGTACAGTTGATAAACATGACGTAACCGGCATCGTAATCAAGGTGGACAAGAAAATTCTCAACATTTCCTTTTATTCTTCTGTATTCTTCCTCCTTTTCCCTTTCTTTCTTCTATAATTTCCCTGGTCACTACTAATCTTTATACTGTTGCAGATTCATTTGAATTTATCAGAATTTATAAAAATGAAATAACATAGTATATATTCTTATTTGTTTGGCTTATTTTAGCTAGCATAAATAATTTGATATTTTACCTTATAGTTGTGTATATCAGACATTTACTTATTGTAAATGTTGGGTAGTATTCTAGCAAACAAATTTTACCATAATTTTTTTACTAAGCAACTGAACAATATTTCAATGTTTTATTATTCTGGGTCTTAAAAAAATCTGCTATTATGCTTGGATATGTACATAGAAAATGAATATATTTTTCTTATTTTTGAAACTGCATCAACAATAACATAAAAATGGAAGATGGAATTTTGGAAATTTTCTTTAATACTTCCGATAATTATAGTTTCAAAACAAACAATAAATCTGAAGTTTAGGGAGAAGCAAGTTGTTTTAGAGAGTAACAAAGCCAGGGTTTGAAATTACCTAAGGCAGAATCTAGAATATGAAATACAGGTTATTGCAAGAAAAAATACAAATCTATATTATATTGCTTGAAATTGACTGTGCTAAGTGTTTTGTAGTGTGAAATTTTAAGGGACCATATACTGGAAAACTAACCTATTCTCTTGAAACCCTTTCCCCAAGAAAGGGGACAGTCACAAAAATCTTCATTTCTTGAAGTTTCTGTCTGGGAGTAAAGAAGAACCCACACTTCTAAAATGTATTCAGACCCAATTCCCTTATTTCCACTACAGAATGAAGAATTGACTCTGCAAAGGCAAGCCACAGAAACCAGAATCGTAGGGGCACTGTTTCAATCCCTCAGGAACTGAGATGGGAACAGAGGTCCCCACCAAAGATCTATTGAGAAGCAGCTCCCCTGTCTTTCTTATGGAATCAGAGCCTTAATCTGCAGGGCAGGGCAGCATATCTGGAGGGTGATGACACCGATGGAGAACACTGGAGCTGGGTGGGGAACAACTGGGGAAAACAGGACTCTACCCCAGGGGAAGAGGCAAGAACACACAGACCAGCATCTCATCTGGAGGAGGGTCAGGAACACTCAGAAGGTCATGCCCAGACTCCGGGCCACAATGCCTTCCTAGGAATATGGATCAAGGAGTACAGACCTAGGAGTATATACTCTTTTCTCTAATGCGATTCACCAATTTAGAAATTATCAGTTAAATAAAACACTTGAATGCACCTGAGGGAGCTGAAGGAGATTCTCTCAAGGACGGAACAAGGTGAAGAGACAAAGTCAAATGGAAAAGACAAAGAAGGTATAATTGGAGGATCTGTAGTCTCTGGTGAACATAGAAGAGCAGACTTCAATTAGTTTTTGAAATCTTTATATCAGTCTTTAGTAATTTATATGATAAAGTGATCAGTCTCATCAAAGGATACTTATTATCTTCATCAGGGAAGAGTGTCCATGGGGCCAGGTGGTGCAGTTCTAGTCATGGGGGCAGGGGAGATGGTCTGTTGAAGTGCTCCTTGTCCTTCAGACGAGAATTGCAAAAATGTGTCTTCCTCACTTCCAGACAATATTTAATATGTATGTGTGACCCTTGGGAATGTTGTCACCATGTCACTGCATGATGGGGGTCACCTGGGGTTGTGAAGCTGACTTTCTGGATGCATCAGTATGGAAAATTGAGAAAAGAAACTTCCTGGGCACATGAGCTGTCAGATTATTCAATCCTGCAGCCACCTACATCCAGGTTTCTTGTTTCATCAGGTTGTGATTTTCCTCATTGTTTGGTCAGCCTAGGTTGTCTTCTTCACTCTCTGCTAAAAGAGTTACACATAATAATCTAGAGGCATGAAGATTAACAAGTAACTAATTTGAAAATTAGAACAAGTCCCAAATGAAGTCAGTTACTGCATGGTTAATAATGTGATAGAGAGGGGACGTGGCTGGATACTAAGAGTGTGTTCACATCTATTTTATTAGATTACCAAAATATTTTGTTTATCTCTTAGGTACTGTTCCCCTTGAGAGTCTTGATTTAACATTGTTTCTTGATGAATAATGCTTAAATAATAAACGTGGTGGCTATTAACTAATAATTTATATCACTAGTACAAATTTTCATTTAGGATAAATTCCTCTACCTGATGTAAAATCAGCCCATACGGCAGAAATTATTGCACTTATTGGGGCTTGTCAATTAACCAAAGACCAGGATTTAATACAGATGTTCTACAATAGTCAGAATCTTAAACTGTGCTGCAGGCAGAGAAGTTTTCAAATCCTCTGGAAGCTCCATCAAAATGCACAACAAGAAAAGACACTTTTAAATGAATTCCTACATTCTAGAGACCTGACATATGAATTTGAAACCAAATGCAAGGAAAGAGAAAAACAACAATGTAGTAGGGAAACTAGAATAATGATCGGATGCATGATTACACCAAACATTCAGTCTTAACCTGGTGTCTGATATTATCTAAACAAAAAGGCGTTGCCATTGTTCATATCATACAGAATCAATCCCACTCACAATATTCTGGTTATGTTAAAAAGACATCTTTAAATTAAAAAATTATAAAAATTTTAATAAAATATCAAAACTCTCTTGGCCAAGGGTTATCCCACTAGCACTATGGCATTACGGTCCACTTCTAAGGTCACATCAGTTACTATCCTAAGGCTTGGTAGCTGGAAGGTCCGTACATTTAAAGATTTTGTTATATTGCATGCATATGTTGCAAAATATTTAAAGTGATTACTGTGTTATATTCAAGAGAATCACTAAGAGTCTAAGGTTGCCTTTTTACTACCTTTTTAATAGTATTTTGTGATCTTCAGCCATGAAATTATGTCTATTGGAAGAAACATCAGGACAAAATTGTGCTGTTTAACTACTGATAAGATATCTTATCAGTAATTTTTTTTTTTTTTTTTTTTGAGGCAGAGTCTCGCAGCTCTCACCCAGGCTGGAGTACAGTGGCCCCATCTCAGCTCACTGCAAACCTCCACCTCCCTGGTTCAAGTGATTCTCCTGCTTCAGCCTCCCAAGTAACTGGGACTACAGGCATGGGCCACCACGCCCAGCTAATGTTTGTATTTTTAGTAGAGATAGGGTTTTGCCATATTGGCCAGGCTGGTCTCGAACTTCTGACCTCAAGTGATCTGCTTACCTCAGCCTCCCAAAGTGCTAGGATTACAGGAATGAGCCGCCTTGCCAGGCCTTTATCAGATGCTTTTAACAAAAACACTGAAAAAACAAAACAAAACAAAACAAAACCCAGGGAGTTAATTATTGGGTTAATATTTCACAACTACAAATCAATTCAGAACAGATGTGGTGGCTCATGCCTATAATTTCATCACTTCAAGAAGTAAAACAAGGAGAAGCACATGAGACCAGGAGTTCAAGATCAGCCAGGGAAACTTTGGGAGAGTCCATTTCTGTGATAATAAACTTTTTAAATCAGCTGGGTATGGTGGTGCACCTCTCTAGTCCTGGATACTCAGGAGGCTGAGGCAGGAGAATTGTGTGAGCGAGAATTTTGTGATTACAGTGAGCTATGATTGTGTCACTGCACTCCAACCTTTGTGACAAAGCGAGACCCTGTCTCTAAACATAAACAAAAACAAAACTCAGTTAAGAATTTCACACAATCGTTAGATTACTCCAATAGAAGATATTGAATTGAGCATCCTCAGAGATCCTCTGGTGCTTCTGATGTTTCCGAGCAGGCAGCTTACCTCAGACATCCAGAATAGGCTGATGCTCTTAGATAGTAAAAAGTCTGCACGCACGACATTGAAACAGGACCTCTGTCTAACTCCCACCATCCTCTTTCATGTTCTTCTCTCTTTCTCCTTCTTTTCATTGTTTTCGCATGCTTATGAACAGTCTTCTCATTATTTGTAGACCTGCTGGTTGCCCACCCATATTGGACATTGATCTCTTTTTTATTCACTATTTTTATAGTTGCTACACAGAATTAATCATCAGATTATTTTTTGATGCCTGACTGCTGATAACTTAAGGTTCATTCCTCAATTACCTCCTTTTTCTTAAACCAAACAATGTGAATCTAGTTAGAAATCACTCATTTGATGCTGTTTGGAGGTTCAAATCCCACAAACCCCTTCGTATGAATGAGAAACCTAACTCTTCCTGGACTACCAAACCACTAAAAAACACTAAATCCACTGAATCGGTCTTTTTTTTTTTTTTTTTGCCATATTAAGCCAATTTAGACATTCATGAGAGACCCTCACTACCCTTGGCAGGTTAATCACCTCTTGAGCTAATGTGACATTCACATTGTGACATTCACATTGCATTTTAGTTGAGATCTCTTGGCCTTTGTATAGCATCATATACAACGAATTCCGTGAGCTTTGTGTCACAGCTCCCATCGGCAGGACACACCTAATTCCTGAACCACCTCCGTGAGCTTTGTGTCACAGCTCCCATCGGCAGGACACACCTAATTCCTGAACCACCTCCAGGTCAGAGCTGGACATGCCTGGTGTGATTTCATAAATCTCCGTCATGTAACAAAAATAACAAATTTATTGTGCTGTATGCTAGTGTTTCCCTAAAAATATAAGCAGTGTCAGAGTTCATTCATGTGTATATTCAGAAGGGTCTGATTTTTCATATGTTATATATAAACAGAATATATAATACATAATTATGTACAATATATTATATATGATGTATAATACATAGCTATATCACATATATTTTATACATGTTATATATAATTAACTAAACCTTTAATTCTGTGTTGAGAAATTAAAAAATTTTTCAGGTTGATGAGTGAAGTCACCATGCCATTCTTCTGTGATTTTCCTTTTTTATTTCTCATATATTTTATCTGTCTTTGTCTAACTCATTTTCTACCAAATTATACGTTTGAATTTTTAATATTTTAATGAGGTGAAATGAGCAAATAATAATTATTCCATAACGTGTGCAATTTGACAAATAATGACATAAGTATTACCTTTATTAACATAGAAAAAGTCAATTGCCCTCAAAATTTTCTCTTGTTTTTCCGTAATTCTTGTTTTTTACACCTTCCCTTTTTCACACCAGGTTTATAGTCAACAACTGATCTTCTTTATGAAACTGTAGTTCACATTTTATAGAATTTATAAAAGTGGGATCATATGTGTACTTTTGTTTGGCTTACTTTTTTCATCATAACTACATGTGAATTTACCCACACTGCTGAGCGTATCCAACAGTACGTGACTGGAATAGAGGGTGTTGTTCCAATGAATGAATTTACCACAGTTTGTTTACTGATTACGCTGCTGATCAGTATTTGGATTGCTTCCAGTATTTGAGTATTATAAAGAAAGCTGCGGCCGGGCGCGGTGGCTCACACCTGTAATCCCAGCACTTTGGGAGGCCAAGGCGGGCAGATCACGAGGTCAGGAGATCAAGACCATCCTGGCTAACATGGTGAAACCCCGTCTCCACTAAAAATACAAAACGTTAGCCGGGCCTGGTGGCGGCGCCTGTAGTCCCAGCTACTCGGGAGGCTGAGGCAGGAGAATGGCGTGAACCCGGGAGGCGGGCGGAGCTTGCAGTGAGCCGAGATTGTGCCACTGCACTCCAGCCCGGGAGACAGAGCAAGACTCTGTCCCAAAAAACAAAAACAAAAACAAACAATCAATAAACAAAAGAAAGCTGCTACTCAGCTACTCAGCTTAGAGAAGTACACAGCTTAGAAACATGTTCTTATTCTTTCAACATGAACAACAGCTAAACAAGAAAAGCTGCACTTTAAACCTGATGTCTTCAGTACATCAGGTCATTGAAGTTAAAGAACTCTGTGTATGTCAGTTTGTGTGTGAGAGAGAAGCAGGGAGAAAAGGAGACAGAAAAGAACAGAGATCCTACATAACTGACCATAATTTATGAGGTGCTCAAGTAAAAACAGAAACTTAGTTTTAATGTAAAAAGTCTGCATAAGAAGGAAAGGACAACTTCATGCACCTACATATGGTTTTATATTTTTAGAAATATCATTTTGTGATAAGACAAACAATCACATACATTAGGATAAACATAGTGGCGGGTGTTCAGCGGTGAAATACGACGGTGATGCAAAACCCCATCTGCAGCACCTTTTCCCTCCTATTGCACCTGCCTTCATGTGTTCTGAGCGCCCCCTGGTGTCCTGAGTGCCCCTTGGTGATCTGAGCACCCCCTGATGTTCCTGAGCTGCCCTGCAGGGAGCTTTGTGTCTGGACTCACAATGACTTTCCCGCACTTTGTCTTTTGTCTAAAACTCCATGGTTGTGTACTCCTTGCTCAGGCAGCTTCACTGTAAAAGAAACCTGTTTTTTTGGACATGGGTCTGGAGATGGTGACTGGACTCCTGAAGAGTGGGTTGGAATTTGTGCTCCCTCACGACCTGTCCACCTGATCCACTCAAGTCCCTTCCCTGGGGACTGGCAGATCCAACTGCAGCAGGAAGCACTGGTTGTGATGGAGAATTCAGAGACAGCACAGGTGAGGGAGTGGCTCTTTGTGAGGTCTTCACCAGGCCAACAGTGCACTGAGAAACAGTTGTTGGCATGCGTGGATTCTAAACAACATGTTGAATTCACAGATACACACATTTTGAGGAGAATGAAGAGCTCACTTTTGTCCAATCTGTGGGTATCCTAAAGCAAATCGTAGATTCTGAGGTTAGAATCAGATAAATATATGGTCACATTCCCCCCCAAACTTTCAACCAAATAAAAAAGAGAAACTGCTGTCAGGAGAATGGGCATTGGATTATTACCTCTATCTATGATAATGGTGATTTTCAGAACAAGGGTGACCCATGATAACCTAAAGGTGTCCTAATTCTGAATCCACAATTAGACCTGAGCGGCAATCACTGGCAGGGGAGGTCACCCCACAAGGAGAAACATCTGACTCTGAACATTTGCATCTCTGAGGGCCCTGAGTTGTACAGGAACAGCTCCTACTTCAGATTCAAAGTAAGGACAGACTGTCCTTTATCTTCAGGAGGTGAATATTAGTGTGTGGAAAAAAAGAATTTTCCTGCTTAAGATTTTGGTGCCTGGACAGAAACAAAAGAATATAAGAAATAAATGGCTTCAGCATAGGTAGAAGAATTCCTTATAAGAAAGGCAATACTGTGCCTAGATCTTAGATAGAATTCAGAAACAATAAACCTGGGATAAAGTAGAAAATTACAATTGTTTGCAGGCTGCATTCTTGCTTTCCTATGTTATCTAAGAGAATCAAGTAAAATCATGGTTTTTATACGAAAATGCATCAACAGTGTGTTGGCCCAGAGAATGCACCACCCATCTCTTCAACATCAAGGAGTCCCATGGACCAGGCAGGTACTCAGCTGCCACTCTGTGACAGTCATCAACTGGTCTGTGCCAAAGACAACCATCCTGGAAGCTCCTACCAGATAATGACTGTGTACAGTGAAGACACTGAGGTGTGGTTGCTGCTGGGCACATGGGGGACTCCTGGCGGGCGACTGTGCTCAGGGAGGAATCAATGGCACTGATGGGCTTAGCTTGGAACACTGGGTAGTTAGGAAGCTCCATCAGCTTCCCACCCTTCTGCATCACTAGTTGTAAGATTGGCATCATGGGCTGACAGTGTCTACAGCCTCACCTGGCCTCCTCTGCATTTTCCTACCTTCATCAATTAAAACTGCCTTTGTGATATGTGAGAGTATTTCCTCCTATAATAGCAAACTTTTCTAACTCAGAAACTTCATGGTAGGAGCAGAACCACAAATAAACAGAGGATCCCAGGAGAACTGTTAGAGTCGGAGAAATCCACAGACCCTCCCCGAAAAAGCAGACCTTAACCTTCATCTTCACCTGAGCCTGGAACTGCCCCTGTATTATTTGGGTGCTGAGTGCCCCCTGCAGCCCAGCCTCCTTCTTTCTCCCTGCAGGAAATTGTGTGTCTGGGCTCACACTGATGTCCCATCACTTGGCATCTTTCACACAACAATACAGGGCCAAGTCCGTCTCTCAGACTATTCATTTGCAGATACAGCGAGTTGTTGGCATTGTCTCTGGAGACGGTGAATCTGCCCTTCCCAGAGTCTGCTTAGTATGTCTTTCTTCCATTGTACTTTGCATCTATTACTCACTGCAGCCCCTTCCCTGGAGCCTGGCCTATTCAGCTGATCCAGCAACTACTGAAGGTGGATCCAGAGGCTGCGCAGGAGAGTCTCAGGGACCCCCACGGGCTGTACCAAATCTCCACCAGCAGCAACTCACACCGGACACCTGCAAACAAAGAGACACTGTGATCAGAAGCTGCCACGTATTCCACCCTTTCTGTCGCTCCTATCTACTCACACTCAATATCTCTAGTTCTCCATCTATCACCTTTAAAAACAACAACAAGGAAAACTCAGCTCTGACAAAATCCCATTGGGAGTCACTTGTGTTCACTTCTGATCACCAAGTGGAAACACCTGGGAACAAGGCTGGAGCTCTTCTTTCCTAGCTACAGAACATGGGCTGGGCTGGTTTTCATCAGAAGAGGGAAGGCCCTCTTTGCTGGTCTCCTCCTCTATAGCAAGATCTGGGGATGGACGCCTGAGGGGAGAGCAGGGCTCAGAGCAGATGTGAGACTCCTGGAGGAGTTTAGAGGCAATGGCAGCATTTGGGAAAGTTTAAATTCTTCTTACGTGACTGTGCCATTAAAATTACTAGGTAATTATTATTATTTTTACATATTTGTATTATACAAATACAAATATAACTGCATTAAGCAAACTTCAAGAGTTATAAAGAAATAAATAAGAAACAATAAGAAAATAGAAGGCTTCAATGTCTTACTTTCAATAATGCATAGAACATCCAGAAAAAAAATTATTAAGAAAACAATGGACTTGAACAACACTATTAGTCAAAGTAACCTAACAGACATCTACAGATCATTTCAACCAACAGCAGCACAATATGCATGCTTCCCAAGCACAGACTAAATATTCTCCATGATAGGTTGTATGTTAAAGGAAAAAAATGTCTCAACATTTACATAAGTAATGCTAAAGTTCTCTAACTTTCTCAAAAATTGGTGTGGCACCAACCTTTCAAACACTTTCTATAAGGCTACAATTACCATATTACCACTAATAGACAAGGGCAAGAGCAGAAAAATAAACTACAGACCAATATTCCTAATATACACAAATAAACCACTTGCCCAATAATGATCAACTATATTCCACAAGACTAAAAGAATCGTGCACTATTACCAACTCAAATTTACTTTTGAGATGCAGCAATAATTCAATGTCCTCGAATCAATGTATGTGGTATACCAAATAAAGAGAATAAAAGAAAAAATTCCATTAACTTCTCACCAAACACAGAAAATTACATTTTAAAATGCAAAGTTTCATGATAAAAACTCTAAACACAGTAGTAATACAAGATAATAGCCTGTAAATAATAAAAGTCATTATGAAAAGCCATAGCTATTATCCTACTTAATGGTGAAAGGTTAAAATATTTTATCCCAATATCTGTAACAAGGCAAGAATAAACTTGGAGTCATCTTACTTTTAAATTTCAAAATTAATTTAAAATTTGAGTAATAAAAACTGGATGTTATTGGCATAAATGCATGTAGAAAGCTCAGAAATAAACTGATATATTGATGGCAAACAAATTTTCAGTGTGAGATAAATACGTAGGAAAATACAATAGGCTAGATGTAAAATACAATAGATGTAAAATACAATAGGCTAAATAGGACTATATCCAAGAATATATAATGGCTAAATCATAGTCTCTCCCAAAGAGGGGGTCAGAAAAACTGGATTTACACATGCAAAGAATTAAGAATTTTACGTCAGATTTAATTTTAAAAACACTCTAAATGGGTTAAAGTGTTAAATGTATAGACCGCAATTGTAAAATTTTCTCTCCCGCAAAAAAATTAGAAATGGTTTTCTAGATTTTACATTAAAAGCATGGACAACAAAAGCAGAGTTGAACAAGTGAGACAACATCAAAAGAGAAAGATCCCGCAACGCAAGGAAAAATTTCCAACCTACAGAATAGGAGAATATAGTTGCTAGCCATGCATCTGAAAAAGTGAGAATAGCCAAAATATACATGTAGATTGTAAAACTCAGCAAAATTATAATAGCCTAATTGTAAAATGCTCAGTTTTACAACTTAAAAAATTTTAAGACCATAGATCTCGTGTTGAAGGTCCTTCTCCATGGGCAAGTATACGTTTTATGGTGCAATTGGCTAAGTTACATTTTGCAGTTATTCAATCCAATACTAACCTAGGGGGTGTTGTAAATATACTTTATACATGTTATTAAAAGTGTCATCGGTTGCCTCTAGGTTAGATAGACTGTCACTGATAACCTGGGTGTGCCTGATTCCATCAGAGCAGAACCGGAGTAGGTGAAACTCCATGGTGATTCACACTTCAGCTCTCTCTGACACTTCGAGGTTTCTCCTACTGATGACTTATCTCATGGACATTGTACATCCCTAGCCACCCCCCAAAACTGTCATCCTCTACATCTCACAGAAAGGTGGCCTGTCCATCTGTAGCTTGTCAAACCTGAAAAACAAACAGAAATAAACTCTAAAATAAAATAATATTTATTTGAGGCTGGCCGTCACAATGGGAATATGCATGGTTGCATTCAGGTAGGTAAAGGAAGACAAGGGTTTTGAAAGAAAAATGAGGAGGGTTAGATGAGCAGTTTTGAGACTATTATTCCGGGTTAGAAGCATGAACAAGGGTGACATCAGTGTAAGGTTGAACAGGCAGATGCTGGGCAGATGCACTTGGAGAAGTAATTATTTTATGGTTGCAGTGGCCTTTGTGCAGGGTTGTGGTTTTGCAGTCTATTTACGATAGTTCTTGTTATCAGGGATGAGTGTGTGAACCCCCCCTCATGACCTTCTCCAGCTTCATTCGTCAGGGTTTTAACACTAGTGGCTCCATTTTTATTCTGACAACTTTGACACCCACTTTATACCACTGCTGCTGAAGAAGGTGACCCCATGGCAGTTTGCACAGCACAGAATCAATTCCACATCCACATCTCATGTTGATCAAGCAAACTTATCCCCTGCAGTTCCCACTGGCCATTTGCATTCCCAGATGAGTCTACACACAACACAGTGTAGGGTCCTGAGCAATGGGAGTGAAGACAGTCTAGCTGCAGGAGCCACAGCCTGAGACCCACCTGAGCTCCAAGAAGAGCTTGGGCCGCTCTAGAATTTAGACCACAGAAACCACATTTTATTTTTTCAGGGAGCAGGAAAAGCCAATGAAAGAGGAAGAACAACAACTAAAACTAAAAAAAAAAAAAAAAAAAAAAAAAAATAGATGGCAGGCAAACGCAACACTAGATCCGTGCTGATTCTGATTTACATGCTTCAGTGTCAGGAGAAGGATCAGACATGAAACCTGTGAGGTTCTACATGACGCAGACCCTGGCCCAGCCTCTCTCTTTGTTGTAATCAGAATCCTAAAGACTATTCTCATGAGGGAATCTTTCTGAAGTTCCTGTCCTGAGTCTGACTGGAGAAGGCTCACCAGGAAGCCCTGCAAGGCAACCATGGTTGAGAAGTTTTCACCTCTGTAAGCATCAGTCTGCATTTTGTGCATATGAGAATAGGTTCTCATATTAAAATAATCATTTTAAAAATATGTAGAGATGACATTGGTAAGCACAGAATTCTGAACTTAGAGAGGTTCACCAGAGAAACTGCAAAAAGAAAGTCCCACATCCTGATAGAAAATCAGCCTCCGTCTGCACCTGCCTCTGGGGTTGACTCTGATCAGTGGGTCCCGAGCGCCCCCTGCCGCTGATTCCCCCCCCCACCGCGTCCCTGCAGGGAGGTTTGTGTCTGGGCTCACACTGACTTCTCCTCACTGTGTGTCTTTCGCACAGTAATAGACAGCCGTGTCCTCGGCTCTCAGGCTGTTCATTTGAAGATACAGTGTGTTCTTGGCATTCTCTTTGGAGATGGTGAATCTGCCCTTCACGGAGTCTGTGTACCATGTGCTACCCCCACCAGTATTAATAGCTGAGACCCACTGCAGCCCCTTCCCCGGAGCCTGGCGGATCCAGTACATGTAGTAGCTACTGAAGGTGAATCCAGAGCCTGTACAAGAGAGTCTCAGGGACCCCCCAGGCTGTACCAAGCCTCCCCCAGACTCCACCAGCTGCACCTCACACTGGACACCTGCAAACACAGAGACACCAAGGTCAGAAACTGCCACCCATAGCCACTGTTTCTCTCACTCATGTCCCCTCACACTCAATATCTCTAGTTCTCCATGAGTCACCTTTTAAAACAGCAACAAGGAAAACCCAGCTCAGCCTAAATTCCATGGTGAGTCTTCTGTCTTCAGTGCTGATCACCAAATGAAAATCCCTGGGAATCCCAAGACTGGGGTTCCTTTCCCAGAGCAGCAGGGTCAGGGCTGGGCTGGTTTTCATCAGGAGAGCGGGGGACCTATTTGCATGTCTCCTACTATATAGCAAGCTCTGGGGTGGGACGCCTGAGGAGAGGGCTGGGCCCAGGGTGGATGAGAATGTCCTTGGGGGTTTTGATGACAATGATTATATTTATGAAAATGCTGTCTTACTGTGAAATTGTTCTGTGATAAACATTTAACAACCGTCATGTTTTTACTGTGTTTACCTATGTGTATATATTATGTTTTGTAGGAGTCAGTGGTTTCTTCATTTACAGATGTGAAAGTGAACCCACACATGGAGGGGCTGTGTATTATGTGTCTAAGGGCTTATATCTGGCATGAGTGAGTCCTACTATCCTGGCCTATGCTCCTCACAGCTGGCCTCACTTTTTCTCTTAACCAACTCTAGGAAAGAGCTAAACATGCCTAGTGTGGTTTGCAGAATCCACTTCCTGTCACAAGAACCTGTGTGATTTTGCTGCATTTACCTAAAAATATGGAGAAAGGGTTCAGGCAGGTAAATGTTTAGGTATACCTGACATTTAACATATTTATTTGTTCCTTCCTATCATTCCTTCTTTGTCTAAAATTTCAGTTGTTTACTTGTAATAAATTTTATAAGTTTTAATTGACAGATAATAAAATTCACATTTAACCTGTACAATAGTAAATGTTGAAAAAAATTCCTATTTTAAAGAAGGTGACAAGTCAGCTCCCCTCAGCATTCCTCTTGGTCTTTTATATGATTTTTGTTTTCTCTCCTTCCCTTCTTCTACCATTTCTTTATAAAACTACTAATGTTTTCATATGTCTTTAAACTAGCTTTTATTTTCTAGAATTTATAAGAATAAAGCAATATAGTATATACTCTTATCTATTTGGCTTATTTTTCTCAATAGAAATATTGAGAATTAAAGCTTTTGGTGGTGTTTGTTTATTTCTTATATATAGTGTGTAGCATTTCAGCAAACAAATGTAGCATAATTTGTTTTTCCACTAAGTTGCTAACTGAACTTGTATTTTTTATTACTCTGAGTCTTACTAATAAGTGTGCTACTCAGCTTGGTAATGTACATCGATGGAAAATTATATATAAATTTTATAAATATATTTCTTTTTACAAAACAATAACAGATTAAACAAGAGAATGTGCTGTTTGGCAAATTTTCTTTAGTTTTTCAGATAATTAAAGTTATGTGATAGAAAACAAACCTGTAAACCAAAGACTATCCAAGACTAATCTCAATAGATTTAGGAGGTTCATTTTTCCAAGATTAAGGACATGCTAGTGACACAGCCTCAGGGAGTCCTGATGATATGTGCCCAAGGTTGTGGGGCACAGCTTGGTTTTATACAATTTAGGGAGACAGGAGACATTAATCGATATATGTAAGATGTACATTGGTTTGGTTCAGAAAGGCAGGACAACTCGAAGTGGGGAGAGAGCTTCTACATCATAGGTAAGTATGAGACAAATGGTTGCATTCTTTTAAGTTTCTAATTAGCCTTTAACTGAATGCACAATTTACAGGAATAGTCATATAGACCATAGTCTGCGTTGGCGAAACAATAGAGCAAAGATAGCAATCAGATGTGCATTTGACTTACGTGAGCAGAAAAATCACTGTGTCTGTCCTTGGTCCACAAGGGTTTTCCTTGTGACCAAATTTTGAAGGAGGTGTGTAGCTTTGTAAAACCTTAGCAGCTATCATTTTAGGGAAATAATGGAGGGGGTTTGCCCCAAACAGTTTCCAGCTTGACTTTTTCCTTTGGCTTAGTGATTTGGGGGTCCCAAAGATTTATTTTCCTTTCACAAATATGGAAATCTTGGGAGAAACAAGTTCTTGTAGAGAGAAACAAAGCTATGGTGTTAAACTGAGGCAGAGGCTGCCATATGACATATAGCCTATTACAAGATAAAGCTATAAACATGTGTTGGATTGCTTAAATTTCAGCGTGGTTAACGTGTTGTTGTGTGAAATTCTCAGGAACCACATACTGAAGGGCACTGATAAAGTGAATTATATATGGCCTGAGAAGGACTCCGTACTTCTATGTTTGAGTCTTTGTGGACAAACCGTAACCTGCCTGAATAGGGAGACAACATTGAAAACCTGACATAGGAGTATGCACCTGTAACAATAGCTGAGTCTTAGCCAATTCCAGCAGCCATACTTCAACCACTCATACACTCTTGAGTGTGCAAACTGTGTTTAAATAAGGCAAATTCCAACCTGTAACCAATCCAGCTGTTTCTGTACCTCACTTCTGATTTCTGTACATCATTTTTTTTTAAATCTATAAATCTTCTTCCACCACATGGCTTAACTAAAGTCTTTTTGAATCTACTGTGATTCTGGGGGGCTGCCTGATTCACGAATCATCCGTTGCTCTGTTAAACTTCTTTAAATTTAATTCAGCTGAAGGTTTTCTTTGATCAGCATTCCTATTCTGTTGAATCCCTTTGCCCTAGAATGGGGACAGTCAGAAGAGTGTTCCTTTCCCAAAGTGTCTAAGAGAGAGGGAGAGCCCATACTTCTGAAATGCATTCAGACCCACCTCCCTCATCAGCATTACAGAACTGAGGAATTACCTACCCTGCAGGGGCCCGCTACTGAAACCATTATTCCAGAGGCACTAGTGGAGCCCCAGAGGAAATGAAATAAAAATCGAGGTTCTGACCAAAGTTTCATCGAGAGGCACCTCCATTCTGTCATGGAATCAAATCCTTACCGTAGGGCATGGCAGGAGATCTAGAACGAGATGATAACAGTGGAGAATATTGGAGCTGTGGGAGGGAACAACTGGGAAAAACAGGAGAAAATATACATATTTAACTCAGTAGACTTCAAGCTATTTACATGTTAATTAGGCAGAATATTTCATAGCTAATGAACTGATCGATCATGAGAAATAACAGAGAGATGACACATGGAGAATGCAACAGTGGGAAGCTGAGGTTCAAGTTCTGATGTTTGTTTACTGATACTTGTCCCCTGGCTTGTCCAGAACTTCATGAGTACAGAACTCCTCTAATAGAGAAGCAAGCTCTCACAGGACATGGTCCTCAAAATGATCTCACTTTCAAGCCTCAAACTTTTTTTGGGTTTTGCCCTCTACAGGTTGAACTCCTGGCGTGAGTGTGTCTCTCAGTATTTGCGCACATTGAATTGATAAAATTATTTTTGTTCTACATCTTCCAACTCCTAAGATATCTGAAAACTCTAAAATTTTCTCCTTTCAAATTTGGTTCTCACTGATTCATTGGGTTACGTAAACGCTCCACGTATGATGGGATATGGAAAGACACATCAGTAGTTTTTGCTAAATTTTTTATATTTTATTTTATTTTTATTTTATTTTCAAAAATAAAGATGAAGCCTCACTATGTTTCACAGGCTGATCTCAAACTCCTAGGTTCAAGTAATCTTCCCACCTCAGCCTCTCAAATTGCTAGGATTATAGGTGTTAACCACTGTTCCTGAACATTAATTACTTATTTTAACTTTTTAATAGTATTTTTGTTCTGAAATGAGTGTAATTCAGGTGCTGGGAAAAATTTTCCTCTCAGACTCCTCTGCAGCAGCTCCAGGGCTGACTTCTGTGTTGAGTGGGTTCCGGGCCTGCCCTGCAGCTCTGCCCTCACCCTGCAGGGGAGGGTGCTGTTTGGGCTCACAGAGCTTATTCTCCCAATGTTGCTCTCCCAGAATGAAGGGGCTCTCCCCTGTTCACAATGCTGTTTTAGCAGCATCTTATGGCTTTGAAATTATCTCTTGAAACAGTGAGTTGTCATTACTATACCCAGTAAACTGCAGGGACAGCCCAAGCACAGATTCTATGAAACCACCAGAGAGTCTCTTCCCTGGGACTGTCAGATGCATGACACAGTCAAGGGCCACGAGGAGTCCAGAAACTTTCAGAGAATTCATAGGAGCCTCTTATTTCTTTTAGAATTCTCTGTTCAAAGGTCATGCCAAATAGTATCTTCAGAGAGAGAACTACATGGCTCAAAGCCCACAAAAATTAAAACATACTTGTACACACATACACACACACAAGCACACGCACACAGTAGTATATCTGATTCTTACAGTAATTGACTCCTAATTTGGGATATTTCCTAGTAGCAACCAAAGGTTTCTGAGACAGATCACAATCAAATTAAAATAAATTTTGCCAAAGTTAGGGCATGCCTGGAATGAAAATTAATGTAATCACACAAAAGAGTGTGTGGTTAATGTTGTTCCCCAAAGATGATTTTTAGGCCTTTCAATACAAAAAGGGGGAGAAAAGCTGGCTAGAGGGGAAAGAGGGATGGGATGAAAATTTATATGTTAGGAAAAAGAAGCACACAGGGAAATAGAAAATTATGTACTTTTCCTGCACTAAGTCAGCACTTTACATAAATTAAAGGAACAAAGAGTAACTATCTGTGAAGATATTTAACTTTTTTATCTATAACTATTTTCTTAAGAATGAAAGGAAAATCAGTTTCTTGTGTGGATCATCTTTACGTCCCCCCCTCATGACATAATGAATTGAGATCACAAGTTTTTATCTTCCTTTCATATTTTCCCCACCTTTTCCTTTTCAAAATCTTTCAGAGGAAGCATTTTACAACCAAATGAGTTTCTAGTTTCCTGTTTTGTTTTATCTTTCATGGGTAGGACGGATTATTCCTAGATAAACAGGTCCCATGTTGTTAGTATAGCCAAGTCTCGAGCCACTCATATCCCAGTTTCTCTTTCATTAGGTTTTAATCTTCCTCATTTATAGTAAGTTAAATTGCTTTTCTTTACTCTTGGCTCAAATAACCACACATCCTGATTTAGAGGCATTACAATCAAAACGTTATATTTGAAGCTTACAAGTCACAAGTTAGGTCAAAGTTAGTGTGGGATTCAGTGTGACAGATAGGAGACATGGCTGGATACTAAGAATGGGCTCAGAGTTATTTTACCTAAATTAGGAAAATTTGTTCACATCCCTTATATTAGATTTCATTGGAAATCTTTGATCTAATATCATCTCTGACAGATTATACCTCAACAATTAAGCTGGAGGTTATGAATTAGTAATTTAAATTAATAGTGGAAGCCTCCATTTAGAATACATTTCTCTACCAAGTGTAAAGTTAGCTCAGATGGTAGAAATAACTGCACTCAGCAGAGCTTGTCAGTAAGGCAAAGGCACAGACAAACACATATATTGCAAGGGCAGCGCATGACTTTGAAGTGATCTGCACACAAAAGGATTCTTACATCTTCTAGAACACATCAAAACGGACAAGGGAAGGAATTGTAAATGCACTCCTAAGTCCTAGAGATCTGACTAATACGACACAGGAAGTAAAGGCAAAGAAAAAAGTAGCATAATAACTAAAATATATCTGTGACTCTATCTATCTATGTATTTATGTGTGCATCTATATCTCTAAGGAGGTACGTATGTATGTATGTATCTATCTATTCATCTATCATCTGTCTACTTATCTATAGTAGTGGATCATTACACAAAGCAAGCAGCCTTAAAATTGTTTATAATACTATCTAAAATGGAAGGAATTACAATTACTCATATAACACAGAATAAATACTGTCTACAACTTTCTGGAAATGTGAAGAAAATTGTAACCCATAAGTTAAAATTTTCAAAACTTTAAGAAAATCTCAGCTGGGTGTGGTGGCTCACGCCTGTAATACCAGCATTTTGGGACGCCAAGGTGGGAGGATCACTTGAGGTCAGGAATGCAAGACCATTGTGGCCAACATGGCAAACCCTGTCTCTACTAAAAATACAAAAAATGAGCTGGGTATGGTGGCACACGCCTGTAACATCAGCTTCTCAAGAGGCCGAGGCAGGAATCGCTTGAATCAAAGAGACGGAGGTCACAGTGAGTCGAGATTGCACCACCACACTCCAGCCTGGGCAACAGAGTGAGACTCTGTCTCAAACAATTAAAAAAAAAAAATTTAAGAAAATCTTGGACTTCCTTGGCCAAAAGTTCTCCCCCTAGTGTTATGGTACTATAGTCAACTCCTCCAGAATACGTCCGTTATTACCCTATTATTTGGTAGCTGAAAGATCATACCTTTCGAGACTTTGCACTCAGTGCTCACTGCTGTCTTATTGCATGTTTGCATGTGTTACAAAATATTGAAAGTGATTTCTGTATTATACCAACTCTATTTATCAACAGGTTAAGGTTGCTTTGGTATTACATCTTTTCAACAGTCTCTCATGTGTCTATCGCAAATAAAGTTATCAGAAAATACTGCTCTTGAACCTCATTTCTCTTGAAATTGACTCTTGCCAGGTACTTTTAGCCAAAACAAAGGAGTGACTTTTAGAATGTCAATACTTAGGTTCATATTTATAAACTTTAAACTAAAAGTAAAATTGTAGTCATCCCACGAGATGGAATGATCCCCCTCTTGGCCAAGGGGGCACCAAAAACACCTAAAAATTGAGTTCCCAGCTATACAGAACAATGGATCAGACACACCACATTATACCCACTCCCCTTGGCGGTTCAGAGACAACACGGACCAACACTAACGTTAAAATGGAGATCATAAGACTGACGGAACAGACTCTCTGGGGCAATAAGATGCCAAGTTACAAGCAAGACCTAAGGCCATGCCAGGAGGGGGTTATGTTCCTCACCCCAACTCTTATAAAAGAATAAACTGTGCTCTAACTGCCAGTAGGTTATTTTTTTTCTAGCAGCTAAATAAGCACTGACCCTGAGACAAGCACGATTTAATCAATTGCAGCTCATCCCCTGACTAACTGACCCCTGTTCCACAGCCATAACCCCAGCTTTGACTGGACACGAGACTGATTTCAGGAACTTTCTCCTGATCAAAGACCTTTGACCACGGCCTGGTTCTGGCCATTTATGGAGGCTGCGCTCTGAGGGCCTTTGTGCCTCTGCTCCAGCTTTTGGCACACAGGGCCTAACCGCAGCACATTTAAATGCTAAGCCCCCACTGCTAAGTGAACAGGGGTCACATGTTACATGTATGTTTGTTCCCATATTCATGTGTCATGACCACCTTTATGAACATGCATAGCCCCTCCTGTAACCTGTTGATTGTGTCTGTTTAGCCAACACGTTCAGTATAAAGTTTCTGCCACACCGCTCCTCCTCGGGAGTGCCTGTCTCTTGTCTTTACTGAGGGCTGTGTTCCCAGCCTGTGAAATGGCTGTAATCTTTTATAAAAACTACAGGCTTATTTTTCCAAATTTGTAGATTGAATGATTTTTCATGTACTGCAACTGAGGAATAAGCTCATAAACCCGCCCAGTTGTCAGGCTGCTCCAGAAAAGGACATTCCCATATATCCTGTAAGGCCTGAGATCTATTGAAGAAGGACCTGACCTGAGACCCCCTGAGCAAGCTGATGATCTCACAGAGTGAGATCAGGACATTGGGCCAAGATCCCTGTTCAATTTGTTCTTCTCCTTCTTTTTATTACGTGCTTATACTTAAAAAAAGTATTTTCTGTAGACCTATTTGCTGTCCACCCAGAGTGAACACTTACCTTATTTTTCACTCATTTTCTGAAGTCGCTAAGTAGAATAAGTCATCAGACTCTATTTTGATGCCTCACTACTGATGACAGGATTTATCCTCTTCCTTCACCTTTGTCTCCCGCACATGGGAAATCTAGTAGAAAATCATGGAAGTGCCCTCACTGGATGCCAGTACTAGGTTCAAATTACACAAGTTCCTTCCCCTTAGTAGGAAGCCCCACCATTCCTTCAACACCAAACCATTATAAAAACCCTGAGACAGCCTTCTTTCCTGCTCTACTGAGCCAGTTTGGACTTTCTTGAAAGGCCTGTACTGCCCTCAGCAGACATCTCAAAATTGGAGTTGGTAAATCTTTCCATATTCACGTGGTGTGTGAGTGTGGCACCATCAGACTCGACATCCACACTAAACATTGGTGAGGGTATCTCTTCCTTTGCACGGGGTCACCTACAATTGGAGCTGTGAGCTTGGGTCCTGACAGTGACCACCACAGGCACTTTCTTCTCTTGCACTGGATGCTAACTCCCTCCGCCCCATTGTTCAGCATGCACCGTAACCTGCCTGCTGCTTGCTGGCCCTGTCAGTGCTGTCATGCTGGGCTGCAGGGTTGAGTTAAACGAAGTGTATTTTATAGATTTAGCTGATTTACTTCAGAAGCATTGATAATTAATTGACATTTAAAGACAAGATTAAGTGACCATAGGAGACTGTCTTTTGCACATGTGGGAAGGTTTTTCTCTTATTAAAACAAACATTTTCATTTCAGAGACTTTGGAGATAAGCAAAGAATCATGAGTCCAGATGAATTCCTCAAGGGAGGATGTTTTGTGGAGAAGAAGCCACAGTGCTGACAGGAAGCCAGACCTTAGCCTCCATCTGCACCTGCCCCTGAGGCTGGCTCTTGTGATCAGTGTGTCCTGAGCACCCCTAGGGTTAGAATCCTGTGCCCACTGCAGTGAGGTTTGTGTCTGGACTCAAACTCACTTTCCCTATACTTTTTTCCTCAAAATTAGAGAAATTTTAAGTCATAGATCAGTGCAGGTCAGAGAACAGCAAATAGCAGGATAAGTCCTTGACATACACACACACACACACACACACGACACACACATACACGCACACACACACTCTTAGGTCAATCATTTTCAAATTACTAAAACACACAGACAAATGGAAATACATACCAGCAAGTGGACGTGAGTAGAGAGCATACCTTGCAATAGAACAGAAATGAATAATATCAGCATTGCTTTGGTTATAACCATATAAGCAATAGGACAATTGATGGTATGTGTAAGTGTTGGAAAAAAAGTCAACCCATTATTTTATAATCAGTGAAGGAAACAGTTCCACATCTCACATGACAGTATAAGGAGTCTGACATATTCATGCCTCCATGAAACTGGTGAGACTTATTTTGAAAAATTGACAGGTTTGGAAAGGCCCTATCAGCATACAGAAAGTGAAGGAACATTTATTGGAGATAATCTACAAAAACCCAGTAAGGTCAGCCATGATATTCATATTTGATCAAAGATTCTTTTCCTTCCTTCTATGCCCCAGCTCAGCATGATGTAAATTTCACCACAGATGGCTGCAGCCAAGTAGACAGGACTCCTTCTGCCCAGCTCCCACCAGAGCACACTCTTCCCCCGGGGCCAGGACATTGGCCCTCTGACCTTGCCCACAGGTCATGCTGCTGAGGTTCAGTCCTTGACAAGACTTACTGAGAACCAGAGACTCACTTCTTCCACACAGCCCCACTCATGGATGGAGCCTCTGCCCTGGGTGCAGCCCCACGGAGGACATGGGCTGCCTGGTTCCCAGCCCTACTCCTATGGCAGAGGGTCCACCCCAGCAGGATCTGCATGCTGATAAAGTGGAACGCTTCTCCCCCTCCCTCCACTGAGCACTCAGCTCCTACATTAAAGATGAAAAATGCTCCTAATCTCCACCTGCAGAACCTTATTTAGGAGCTCTGTCTGTCTCAGGAGCAGGGGGTGTGGTTGCTAAAATTTAGTCATAAAATAGAGTCCTAAATGTGGTCTTGAAGGATCTGATTTCATTTACAACAGTGTGGAGAATTACAAAGCCCGCAAATGCTCTCAAAAACAGTGGAGGCTGTAGTAAAATGCGCTTGGAAGGAGATGGATGGATGCAGGGGAGATCCAGGCTAAACTGCAGGGCTGCTGGCTTGCAGGAGAGAACCAAGAAGAAAGAGAGTGGGGAAGAGTTCTCCTGGGGTCAGTACAAGTGTCAGGCACTGTTTTTTCAAAGGCGCCCGTGTTTGTTTGGTTGAGTCTGTAGAGCAATTTAGACCTAAGTGCATTGTTGAAAATATAAATTTGCAACTGCAAGTGGTGGAGCTTAACATCTGGTTCTGATCAGGGAAGAGACAGAGAGAGCCCAGCCCAAATCAGTGACATGCGCGGGTGACAGTGATATCCGTGACTGTGTCTCTGGGGATCTTTCAGGCAGGGCTTCTCTCACTCAGGAGAAAGTCTGGAGTTCACCTCCAATGCTTTGTGTCAAATATTGAAAGACACTCATGTTGTTTTTAGTTTCTCACACACACACACACACACAATGTTAAATATCTGAATACACGTGTGTGAACATATTATTTTAATCCTTTGTACCACATACTCAGGAGTGAGATTTCTAGGTCACAGATTAAGGACATGTTTAATTTGATAAGAAACTGTGAATGGTTTTCCCAGAACCTGTTTCATTTTGTACAAGCAATATTTTAGTCTCTAGGGTCCTGGCATGCTCACTGACACTGGTACTGCCAACATTTCTTCTTTATTTTTTGTCATTCTAAAGCCTAGAGTTGTGTCTCCTTTTGATCTTTATTTGCACTTATCTAATAGAAAATCACGTTCATATGCTGATGTGTCATCTATACATCTTCTTTGATAAAAGGTTTGCACAAACCTTTGCCTATTTTTAAACAGATTGCTTCTTTTTACTGTTGAGTTTTGCAGGTTCTTATTATAATTACATTGGTGGATACATGATTTGCAAATATTTTCTCCTCTGAAGCTTGTCCTTCATTTTCTTGATAGTCACTTGAGTAGACAATGTTTTAAAATTCGATGAAGTTCAACTAATATTATTTTCATTTATTGATCATAAATTTTAATTTTCAGGATTATTGATCAACTGTTAATAATTTCATATTTTAATTGTATTTGTTTTTATTTTATATGTATAAATTTATGGGGAGTGACTGCAATTTTGTTACATATATATTGCATCATAGTCTTGGCTTTAATGTATTCATGATCCAAATAATGTACATCGTACCCCTTAAGTAATTTCCCACCATTCTCCCACCTTTTGCTCTCCTCTCTTTCTGAGACTTCAACGTGCATCATTGCTTTCTTTGTGTCCCTGTGCAGATATTACTTAGCTCCCATTTGTAAGTGAGAACATGTAGTATGTACTCTTCTGTTTCTCAGTTATTACACTTAAAATAATGACCTCGAGTTCCATCCATGTAGCTGCAAAACACATGATTTTATTCCTTAATATGGCTGGATAGTATTTAATTGTATATATGTGACATTTTCTTTATAAAATTATCTTTTGTTAGACACAGGATAATTCCTTAGATTGATGTCTGTGCTATTGTGAATAGTTCTGCAGGAAAACAAAAGTCTGATTATCATTCTGATATAATGATTTATTTTTCCTTTGGGTAGTTACGCAGTGGTGGGGTTACTGAATCAAAGGTAGTCCTACTTTTATTTCTTTGAAAAATCTCCTTACTGTTTTCCACAGAGGCTGTACTCATCTACATCCTAACCAACAGTGACTGACAGTTCCCTTTTCCTTCAATCCTCACCAATGTCTCTTATTTTTGCCTCTTTAATAAAAGCCAGTCTGACTGGAGTAAGATATCTCTTTGCTGTTTCAATTGCATCTCCCTGATAATTAGTGGTGTTTAGTATTGTTTACATATCTATGGTCCAGTTTTATGTGTTGTTTAAAAAAATTCCTACTCTTGTCCTTTCTAATGAGGTTGTTTTTTGTAGCTGTTGTTGTGGTGAAGTTGTTTCAGTTCCATGTAAATTCTGCCTATCAGTCCCCTGCCAGATGCAATGTGTGCAAATACTTTTTATCATTCTGTAATTTGTCTGTTCACTCGGTTTCTGTGTGGAAGCTCTTTAGTTTAAGTTCCATTTGTCTATTTTTTTTTATGTTATTGCTTGTGCTTTTGAGGTTTTAGTCATAAATTATTTACTAAGCCCAATGTCCAGAGGAGTTCTCCTGGGGTTTCCTTGAAGTACGTTTGTAGTCTGAGGTCCTATAATGAAGCCTTCAGTCCATTTTCTGTTGGTTATGTATATGTTGAGATGTTGGGGTCCAGTTTCATTCTTCCGCATATGGCAGTCCAATTGTCCCAGCAACATGGCATGAAGAGCGTGTGCTCCTCCCCGTGCATATTTTTGTTACCTTTGTCAAAGATCACTTGGCCGTAGATTGTGTGGCTCAATTCTGGGTTTTGCACAATGTGCCTGAGAGCCTTGATTCTCCCGGGATATCAGCACTGACCTGCTCATTGCTGAAACTCTCTTAGTTTAGTAGCTTTTGAGTATAGTCATTTGTTGCCATGGGATGATTTTCCTAAAATTGTGGACAGTTGTGTTTCGTGTTCAAACATGAGCTAGGATTTTCATAAGAAAGATATTGTTGGATTTCCCATTTCTTTTCCACATTGCTCCTCAGACTCACTGAGGTGGGTTTCTGAAGTCGAGTTGAGGCACTTCCCTTTCTAAGAGTTGGATTTTTACTTACCTGGGCTCCTTGTGTGGAAATATTTATGGGCTCCTTGTGTGGAAATAAGCCTCCTGTGTCACACCTACCCTGTGACATTTTTAGAAATTTATTTGTGCACTGACACTGTGAGACACTCCATGATGAGGACATATTCCATCTATTTTATTGTTTTATAAAATTACTTTATGATTGCAACTTTCTCTCTACAAGAAAAGCTATTATCTGGATTTTCACAATTCCTCCTGCTCTCTTATCCCTACATTTTTCTCCAATGTCATTTCCTGCAGTTTAATAAAGGCATATGTTCTGCTGATTTGTATTCTGCCCTTTGGGGTGGTATGAGCCCAAGAATCTGGTGGCCACATAACAGTGATGCATCTGGCCCAAGTAACAGAGATATTTCATGCTGAATCTTTGTCAAACAGGATACAGCTGCTGCTTGCATGAACCATTAACAGGAGACATGAACCATTAACAGGAGACATGCAAGAAGGAGGAAGACAGGGCTCTGAGTCTAGTGGTGATGGGAAACCCAGGCCCTAGCAGGAAATGGCATCTCAGCCGCACTTTCCTGTTCTGCATTGGTGGGGAGGGAGCACCAATAAGAAGCAGCCTGGGTTCTTGTACAGGAGGCGCCCTGGGCTGTGTCTCTGTGCTCCCCGTGCACAGTAATATGTGGCTGTGTCCACAGGGTCCATGTTGGTCATTGTAAGGACAACCTGGTTCTTGGAGGTGTCCTTGGAGATGGTGTTCAGAGATGTGCTCTGCTCTTCAGAGATGTGCTGTAGTATTTATCATCATCCCAATCAATGAGTGCAAGCCACTCCAGGGCCTTTCCTGGGGGCTGACGGATCCAGCTCACACGCATTCCAGAAGTGCTGAGTGAGAACCCAGAGAAGGTGCAGGTCAGCGTGAGGGTCTGTGTGGGTTTCACTAGCGCAGGACCAGACTCCTTCAAGGTCACCTGGGAGAAGACCCCTGTGGAGAAAGCAGAAGAAGATGAAGCCCACAAAGGAGTGAACAGATGTTTTATCCCTGAGTGAGTCCCTGATCACAGCACTCACATGAAGGGACGGTCAGCAGCAGGAGCGTGAAGCAAAGCGTGTCCATGGTGGGGCACAGGAGTCACTGAGCCAGGCCCTGTGCTCTGCTTTTCAACCCAGAGGAGGGTGGAGCTGGTGGAGATTTGCATTGCCCTCATCTCTGCCCTACTCTATGGGATGGAGTCAGGTTTCAGGACTCAGTAGGGTAGTGCATCTGTGGTGAGGAGCAGTGATAGTAACACGATCAGTGTAATTCAGATGGCATTAATCTAAGGCTGGACAGGTAGTTTTGAGGAGATGCCTTGGCAGAAGTCATGATTGGGAGGTTGTGTTGGCCTTTGTGCAAGAATTATTTTATGATAGTCTTGTTATCAGGGATATGTGTGTGAGAATTCTCCCTACACTTCCCTGACTCCGTTTGTCAGGATTTTAACACATGCAACTCCATTTTGATTCTTAAATATTTCACAATCTTGTCCTAAAAGCACTGGTGCAGAAGGACAGTTTATGTAGTAACCAATTAATTCTACATCCACCTCCCATTTTAACCAGCCAAGCTTATTTCTTTCACTACAAATGGCTACTGCATTTCCAGGGAAGCCGAAAGTACCTTCAGCCTCTTCCACATGGCTGCAGTAGCCACAGCCTGAGCCCAAACTGATTACAGGGAAGGGGCTTCAGCCCTGGAGTTGAGATCATGGTGACCACGTTTACCTTTTCCAGGGAGCAGGAAAATCCAAAGAATAGTGAGAATGACAACTAAAAAGAAAGAAAATCAATTAGAATCAAAAGAAGCACCAGATCAGTGTTGATATTAATTTGCATACTTTAGCGTCAGGAGAAGGGTCAGACATAAAAACTGTAGTGGTCCCCATATTCTATATGACTCTGACCATAGTCCACCATCTTTAGGCTGGTATCACCATCCCTAAAGACTATTCTAGTCAGGGAGACCCAGTAAGTTCTCTGCTGTGAGTGAGATTGGAGAAGATTCAACAGGTCCCACTGAGCTTCTACACATCTCCATTTCTGGCGACCATGGTTCAGTGCTTTTCATCTCTGTGTCAGTTTGCATTTTGTCCATGGGAGAATATGTCCTCATAACACAATATTTAAAAAAAATTTAGAGATGGCATTGGTAGGTAGGCACAGAATTCTGAAATTAGAGAAGTTCCCTGGAGAAACTCTCAGATGGAGAAAGTTTTTTTTTCCATCCTTGCAGGAAAGCAGTCCTAAACTTTCTGTGCACCTCCCTCTGGGATTGATTCTGATCAGTGAGTCCTGAGCGCCCCCTGCAGCTAATTTGCCCATGTGTCCCTGGAGGTTTGCGTCTGTGCTCACACTGGCCTTTCCTCATGCACTTCTGTTGCACAGTAATATAGTGATGTGTTCTTGGTTTGCAGATTGCCCATTTGCAGATACAGCATCTTCTTGACATTGTCTGTGGAGATGACAAATCAAAGAAAAATAAATATTTTGTAGGACAAATAAATCCTGAGAAAATCTATTCCCAGCACAATAATCTTTCCATAGACATTTTAGCAGACTTTCTAGGTGACTAGCCATATTATATATATCCATTACCTGAATCTATCCAAAAAAAATAAAGATTGTCAACAATGGAAAAATGAGGTTTAAATTTTGTTTTTGCATTTGTATTTCTTTTATTATATAAATGTGTAAAGCAATTATAAAATTCCAATACTCCATTTTTACAGCATACATTACTACAAATTGAGAAAATTTAAAAGGGATAGAAAAGAGAAAATAGACAAATACGGTTATAATATCTCTGTTCTATATGTAAAGGGGTATTACATTTTTGAATTAGAATTCAATCATAGAAATGTCTTATTGTTACCCTTATGATAACCTATAAAATATTAGTCATGTAATAATTAATAATAAGTTAATAGAAACAATATATATTATTGTAAAAAGATAAATTAAAACAAGAATAATTGGATAAAAGAGTAGTATCATTAAGAAATAATTCCTCATAGTCAACTAAAAAATTAGGACCCAGCAATTCTCTCTCTCCAAGAAAACTTCTTTAGATATTCATGAATAGAAAAAATAAGGATAGAAAAATATATACCATGAAAATATAAACCAAAGAAAACTTGAATAGCTATATGAATTTCAGACCAAATAATCATAAAATGAATACCTTTGTGACTCAAGTGAAATATTACATAGAATAATAGGATCAACTTTCCAAAATACATTTAAAATGGATGTGGAACAGAAAATAGACTAACATACATAGAAGATGGAGAAATCAGCACTCATTGTGATCGACAAAACAAGCAATGATTAAATAATAAAGATAGGAGTGTCCCAAATGGCACTTTCAACCTACTTGATACATTTGTATCTATAAAATATTCACCTGGAAAACTTCAGAAATACAAACTGTGATTTACCAGAAGAGAATAAAGGAACATGACAACTGAATTCAAAGTGATGAACTTGATGGAGTCTGGGAACAAACAAATATACAAAAGCAACAGCAAAGAGAGATTCCGTCTCAAAAAGAAAAAAAAAAAAAAAGAAAGAAAGAAAAAGAAAAGAAAAAGAAGATATCCACTAAAAGGGACAAACTATGAAATATTTAAAATAGTTCATTTTGAGATATATATGAGTGGCCAAGGCCCATGACACCACTCCAGGAGTTCCTGAGAATATGTGTCCAAAATGGTTTGGTTACAGCTTGATTTTATATATTTTAGTGGGTCAGAAGTTACAGGTAGATGTTAATCAACACATGTGAGCTATACCATTTATGCAGTCCAGAAAGGCAGGAAAAGATGATGCCTGGGCTTTCAGGACATAGGTGAATTTAAAGATTTTCTGATTGGTAATTGGTTGAAATGTAAGGTAATACACTCCTCACAAATGAGTGTCTAGATTAAGACAAGGGTTTGTGGAGATTATAGTTCTTATTATGTAGATGAAGCCTCCGGGTAGCAGACTTCATAGAGAATAGATCATTAGGTCTTCCTGTTTGTCATGTGATGTTATGCTAGAATCAGGTTGTAATTTTGTGTCTTTTTTCTATAAAGAGTGTTTATAGCAAAAATGTAGTTTTGTCAGTCTTAAGATCACTGACATTCTTCACAGAATTAGAAAAACACTACTTTAAATGTCATATGGAACCAAAAAGAGCCTGTATAGCCAACTAAGCAAAAAGAACAAAGCCGGAGGCATCATGCTATCTGACTTCAATCTATACTACAAAGCTGCAGTAGCCAAAATCCCATGGTACTAGTACCAAAACAGATATATAGACCAAGGGAACAGATCATAGAACTCAGAAATAATGCCACACATCTACAACCATCTGATCTTTGACAAACCTGACAAAAACAAGCAACGCTGAAATAATTCCCTATTTAATAAATGGTGTTGGGAAAACTGGCAAGCAATATGCAGAAAACAGTAACTGGACTCCTTCCTTACACCTTACACAAAAATTAACTCAAGGTGGATTAAAGACTTAAACATAAGACCTAAAACCATAAAAACCCTAGAAGAAAACATGGGCAATACCATTCAGGCAGGACATAGGCATGGGCAAAGACTTCATGACTAAAACACAAAAAGCAATGGCAACAAAAGCCAAAATTGACAAATGGGATCTAATTAAAATAAAGAGTCTCTGCACAACAAAAGAAACTACCATCAGAGTGAACAGGCAACCTACAGAATGGGAGAAAATTTTTGCAATCTATCCATCTGACAAAGGACTAATATCCAGAATCTACAAAGAACTTAAACAAATTTATAAGAAAAAACCCAACAACCCCCCAAAAAGGTGGCAAAAGATATGAACAGACACTTCTTAAAAGAAGACATTATGCAGCCAACAAACATATGAAAAAAGTTCACCATCACTGGTCATTAGACAAATGCAAATCAAAACCACAATAAGATACCATCTCACACCAGTTAGAATGGCAATCATTACAAAAATCAGGAAACAACAGATGCTGGAGAAAATGTGGAAACCATCATTCTCAGCAAACTATCACAAGAACAGAAAACCACTGTATGTTCTCATTCATAAGAGGGAGTTGAACAATGAGAACACATGGACACAGGGAGGTGAACATCACACACTGGGGCATATCAGAAGGTGGGGGTGGGGGCCAAGGGGAAGGGTAGAATTAGAGGAATACCTAATGCAGATGACAGGTTGATGGGTACATCAAACCACTATGGCACCTGTATACCTGTGTAACAAATCTGCATGTTCTGCACATGTATCCCAGATTTTAAAGTATATATATAAAAAAAAATGCAGTAGTGGAACTGCTGGATCATTTGTTAGTTCTGTTTGTACTTTTGAGGCACCTCCACACTGCTCTTCACAGTGACTGTACTAGTTTACATTCACTCCAGCAATGCATACGAGTTTTCTTTTCTCTGTGTCCTTACCAGCATTTGTTAGCATGTTTTTCTTTTTTGACAACAGCCATCTTAACTGATGTGAGATGATACTTTCTACAATTCTGCAGGCTGTTTGTTCACCAAGTTGATTATTTATTTTTCTTTGCAGAAGATCTTTAGTTCAGTTGAGTCCTGTTTGTCTACTTTTTTTCATTGCATTTCCTTTTGAAGTCTTAGTCATATTTTGTTTACCTAGGCCAATGTCCCGAGAACTGTCCCCTATATTTTCTTCAAGTATTTTTTTTTTTTTTTTTTTTTTTGAGACGGAGTCTCGCGCTGTCACCCAGGCTGGAGTGCAGTGGCCGGATCTCAGCTCACTGCAAGCTCCGCCTCCCGGGTTCACGCCATTCTCCTGCCTCCGCCTCCCGCCTCCCGAGTAGCTGGGACTACAGGCGCCCGCCACCGCGCCCGGCTAGTTTTTTGTATGTTTTAGTAGAGACAGGGTTTCACCGTGTTAGCCAGGATGGTCTCGATCTCCTGACCTCGTGATCCGCCCGTCTCGGCCTCCCAAAGTGCTGGGATTACAGGCTTGAGCCACCGCGTCCGGCCCTCTTCAAGTATTTTTATAGATTCAGTTAATACATTTAAATATTGAATCCATATTCAGTTAATTGTTGTCTATGGTAAGATGGAAGTCTGGTTTTATTCTTCTACATGTGGCTGTCCAATTCTCCCAGCACCACTTACTGAATAGAGGGTTGTTTCTCCAGTGTATATTTTTTGTCATTTTTCTCAAAGAACAATGGGTTGTAGGTATTCGGCTTTATTTCTGTGCTCTGTATTCTATAACATCACTCTTTTTCTGTAACAGTACCATACTGTCTTTCTTACTATATCTGTGTAGTGTAATTTGAAGTCAGGGAATGTGGTGCTTCCAGGTTTGTTCCTTTTTCTTATGATTTATTTTGCTATTCAGGGCTCTTTTTTGTTTCCATATACATTTTAGGATTTAAAAAAATATATGTAATCAATTATGTTGGTTACTTGATAGAAATTTCATTGAACCTGTATATTGCTTTGGGCAGTGTATTAGTTCATTTTGCATTGCTATAAATTAATATCTGAAGCCAAGTTATTTATAAAAAAAGAGGCTTCTTTGGCTGACAGTTCTGCAGGCTGTGTGAGAAGCATGGCACCAGCATCCGCTTCTTGTGAGGGCCTCAGGGAGCTTACAATCATGGTGGAGGGGAAAGAGGAAGCAGGCTGTGTCACATGGTAAGACAGGAGACATGAGAGATTTGGAGGGTTGCCAGACCCTTTTTAATAATTGGATCGCAAACTACCTAATACAGAAATAATTTACTAATGGCCACGGGGTAGATACCAAGACATTCCTGAAAGATCTTTCCCCATGACCCAAAACCTCCCAGTATGCTCCAACTCCAACACTGTGGATCACATTTCACCATGAGATTTGCAGGCAACAATCATCTAAGCTGTATCATTTCACTCTTGTGTCCCCTGATCTTATGTCCTTCTTAGGCTGCAAAATCATCTTTTTAAAAAATATATATAGTTCCCAAAAGTCTTAACTTGGTCAACCTCAACCTGAAAGTTCCAAAGTCTCATGTGAGCCTTAAGGTAACTTCCCCCAAGCTGTGAGCTTGCAAAATGTTTTAAATAATTATTTACTTCCAAGGTGCAACAGTGCCACAGGCATTGGGTAAATATTGTCAACACAAAAGTAATAAATTGGTGAAAGGGATGGCCAACAGCACCCCACCCCCCCACACACACCTAAAGCCTATTAGGGCAGATATTAAATCTTAAAGCTACAAAATAATCTCACTTGACTTTATGTTCTTCAACCAGAGCACACTGGGACAAAGGCGGTCCCAATAACCTCAGGCATCTCATCCCTATAGCTGGGCACAGCCCATGGTGCTGCTTTCACAGGTTAGAGTCAAGTGCCAGAAGCTTTTCCAGGCTGAGGTGCAAGCTGCCTTTGGCTCTACCATTCTGGAATCTTGAGGGTGTGGCTGCATTCCCACAGCTCTACTACGAAGTGCCCTAGTGGGGACTCTGAATGGGGGTTCCAACTCCATCTTTCCCCATCTTCAACACTGTCCTAGTGAAGGCTGTCTGTGGTGGCTCCACTTCTGCAGCAGGCTTGTTCCTGGGCATGCAGGGCTCTCTACACATCTGAAATCTAGGTAGAAGCTACCCAGCCTCCTTCACTCTTGCATTCTGCATGTGTGTCAGAATGCACTTATCCAGGCACCATTTACTGAATATAGAGTGTTTTTTCCCAGTTGCTTGTTTTCGCCACCCTTAAAAAAATACTAAATTGTTATATTTCTGTTTTCTATTTTGATCAATTTTTTTCTGCATGTCTGCTCTTGTACCAGTACCAAGCTGGTTTTGTTACCATGACATTACGGTGTAAAGTCGGTATCATGATGCGTCTGGCATTGTTCCTTTTGCTTAGCATTGCTTTAGCCATTCAGGATCTTTTTTGGTTCCATATAAATTTTCAATTAGTTTTTTTTCTGATTCTGTGAAGAACGATGGTGATAGTTTTATGTAAATAGCATTGAATCCATGAATTCCTTTGGGCAGTATGACAATTTTTACAATATTAATTCTTCCAATCCATGAGCATGAAATGTTTTCCCATTTATCTGTGTCATTTATGATTTATTTCAGCTATGTTTTGTAGTTCCCCTTGTAGGGATCTTTCACCTTTTTTATTATCTGTATTCTCAGGCATTTCATTTTCTTTGTGGATATTGTAAGTGGGATAGGATTGTGTTCTTGATTTTACTCTCAGCTTGGATGTGGTTGGGGTTTAGAAATGCTGGTAATTTTTATCCCTTGATTTTGTATCCTGACACTTTAATAAAGTTGTTTATTCTAGAATTATTTCGGCAGAATTTTTAGGATTTTCTCGGTGTAGAATTGTATCATCAGCGAAGACGGACGGATTGACTTCCTTTCCTATTTGGATCCTGTATGAGTCCATTCTCACACTGTAAAGAAACACCTGAGACTGGGCAATTTATAAAGACGGTGTTTTAATTGGCTCACTTAGTATGATGTTGACTGTGGGTTTGTCATAGATGGCTCTTACTATTCTGACGTATGATTCTTTGATGGCTAGTCTGTTGAGGGTTTTTATCATGAGTGGATATTGGATCCTATCAAAAGCTTTCTCAGCATCTATTGACGTAATCATATGGTTTTTGTGTTTATTCTGTGTATATGGTGAATCACCGTCACTGTGGATATTGAACGAGCCTTGCATCCCAGGGGTAAAGCCCAGTTGATCATGATATATTGTATTTTAAAGTGCTTCTGGATTCCATTTGCTAGTATTTTGTTGAGGACTTTTAGGTCTATGTTCATCAGGAATATTCATCTGATATTTTCTTTTGTCATTGTGTCTCTTCCTGATTTTGTGTGCCAAGGACACACAGTAGAGGAAAGACAGTCTTTTCAATAATGGTGTAACAACCAGGCATCCATATGCAAAAGAAATAAAATTAAGCCTTCTCTAACTCCATATAAAAATCAACTAATAATGGGTATAATACCTGAAAACATAAATTCATAAATGACAAGGAGGAAAAAAAAATCTTCCTGCCATTGATTCGGAACTGATTTCTTTGAATTTAATACCAAAGCACAGGAAAAACTATATGCAATTATGTATCTGACAAGAAGTTCTATCCAAATGTATAAATAAACCATACAACTCAATAGCAAATAGCAAATGACCTGATTAAAAAAGGGCAAAAACCTGGATAGATTTTTTTTCAGAAGACAAACACATAGCTAATAGTAAATGAAAAGGCTCTCAACATTCCTCATTATCAGGGGAATTCAAATCAAAAGCACAATGCGATATCACCTCACACAAGTTAATATGGCTATTATCAGAAATGAAAAAGACAACAAATGTTAGCAAGAATGTGGGAAAAAGGGAACATTTTGTGGTGTGATTGATTACAAGTTGAAAATAAAGCTATCATGTCATCTGCTGATTCCACTTCTTGTTATATATTCAAGGGAAATAAAATTATTTTGCCAAAGACATATTTATTGCAAGATTATAAATAACAGTGTGGATTTGTAAAATAAATTAATGACTGTAAATTGGATGAATGTATAAAGAAAATGTGTATACTTAAATAGGAATTTTATTTGGCTTTGAAAACAAGGAAATTCTGACATTTGCAGCAACACGGATGGGCCTGGAGGACATGATGCTAAGTGGAATAAGCCAGATGCAGAAAGACAAATGCTTCATGACCTCATTTACATGTGGGATCTAAACTATCCAAGTTCTTGAAAGCAGAGGGTAGGATAGTGGGTCCCAGGCCTGTGAGGAGAGGGAAATCAGGTGATGTTGGTCAAAGGTTACAGTTTCAGTAGTGCAGGGTGAATGAGTCCTGGAGATCTAATATACAGCAATGTTCCTATAATTAATACTGTATTGTAAAAATGAGATTTGCTAAAAGGGTAGATCTTAGGTGTTCTCATAAGACACATACACACACACACAGTAAAAATAAAATGGTAGTTCTATGAGATGATAGATATACAAATTACCCCAACCATGATGAGCATTTTTCAATGTGTATCTGATATGGTTTGGATCTGTGTCCTGGACCAAATTTCATGTTGTATTATAATCCTCAATCCTGAAAGTGGGACCTGGTGGGAGGTGACTGGGTCATGGGGTGGGTCTTTCATGAACGGTTCAGCACCAACTCCTGGTGCTGTTCTCATTACAGTGCGTGGGTTCTCACAAGATCTGGGTGTCTAACAGTGTGTAGACCTCCCCCACTTCCTGTGGCTTCCGCTCTGGTCATGTGATGTGCCTGCCCCTCTTTGTCTTCTGCCATGATTCTAACTTTCCTGATTCTCCCCGAAGGAGAAGCCACTGCACTTCCTGTACAGCCTGCAAAACTGTGAGCCAATTAAATATCTTTTTATTTTTTTTAATTTCTGAGTCTCAGGCATTTCTTTTTAGCCATGTGAGAACGGACCAACAACACATCAAAACATCAAGTGGAGCACCTTAAATATATACTTTTTAAAAATGTTCTATTATACCTCAATACAAGTGAAAAAAATTAAACTTATAATAAAGAAATGCATACTTCATATTTTCCCAATAAAAATGAGAGAACATAGAAAAACTTACGTTAAGATACTTGCAACAGCTTTGCTTACAGTATTCATAAACTGGAAACAAATTTAAAGTCCATCAACAGAAAAACAGATCAATGTATTGTCATTTATTTACTTAATGGGCTGACTCAGATATAAAATCTCTGTCCTTTCTCTCTGTCTCCATATATAGATGAAAACTTTGAGGTTTCATATCAGAGTCAGTTCATTAATTGAATAAATGACAATATGTTGATCTAATTTTATACATTAAATTGCATGAATTAACCTCAAATATAGCAAAAGTAGCCATGACCAAAAAAAAAAAGTCTATGTTAGATTCCATTTATATGAAGTTCAAAGCAGAAAAACATGGGTCTACAGTGCCAGAAATCAAAACATTTTCCCATGCAGGAGTTGACCGCAGGCACAGCGGAAGACCTGTGTTGGGGGATGGACTTGCTCTTCAGCTACCTGGGACCTGTCCTATCTTCAGTGGGTTCCGGGCGCCCCCCGGTGGCCACGCGCACCCCTGCAAGGAGGTTTGTGTCTGGGCGCACACTGACCTCCCCTCACTGTGTTTAGTACAGTAATACAGGGCTGTGTCCTCGGTTTTCAGGCTGCTCATTTGCAGATACAGCGTGTTCTTTGAATCATCTCTTGAGATGGTGAATCTGCCTTTCACAGCCGCAGCATATTCTGTGGTGTAACTGTTAGCTTTGTTTTTTATTAAACCTATCCACTCTAGCCCTTTCCCTTGAGCCTGGCGGACCCAGTGCATGTAGTAGTTACTGAAGGTGAATCCAGAGGCTGCACAGGAGAGTCTCAGGGACCCCCCAGGCTGCACCAAGCCTCCCCCAGACTCCACCAGCTGCACCTCACACTGGACACCTGCAAACACAGAAACACCAAGGTCAGAAACCGCCACACATATCCACTGTTTCTCTCACTCATGTCCATTCACACCCAATCTATTTCTCCATGAATCACCTTTTAGAATAGCAACAAGGAAAATCCAGCTCAGCCCAAACTCCATGGTGAGTCCTCTGTGTTTAGTGCTGATCACTGAGTGGAAACGCCTGGGAATCCCGGGGCTGGGGCTCCTCTCCCAGAGCTGCAGGGTCAGGGCTGGGCTGCTTTTCATCAGCAATGGGAGGGACCCCATTTGCATGTCTCCTACTATATAGTGAGTTCTGGAAGGGATGCCTCAGAGTGGGCTGTGTCCCAGAGTGGATGTGAGTGATTATATGTCATAAATAATTAATTCTCATTGACATGTCTACTTTTAGATGCACATGAATTATGCTCCGTGAGAGTCAAATTTTCCTTCATTTACAGATATGAATGTAAACCCCCAAGCATGGAGGGGTCATGTGACATATCTAAGAGCTCAATCTGGTAAGAGCTATTCTCAGTGTCTGGCCTGTGTTTCTCAGGGCTGGATCCAACTGCTCCCTAAATTAACTCTAGGACACAGCAAGAAATTTCCAGTGAGGTTTACAAAATCTTCTTAATATAATGATATCATGATATAATTTGGTTGTATCTTAGTGTTTTTCTAAACAATACAGAAAAACAGGATTAATTTGCGTGTGTATTCAGAAGTCTATGGCTTTTCTTGTATTATTTTTCTCTCTGTCTTTTTCTACAAAATTATACTTTTATTTTTAATAAGGTAATATTGGCAAATTATAATCTTCACCTAATATGTTCTCAATTTGACAAATACTGACATAATCATCACCATTCACAGAGAAAACAAACCAATTCACCTCACAATTTTCTCTTTTTCTCCTGCAATTTCCCCTTCCTCCACCTTCCCTCCTCTTACCATTGAGAAGTCAGTTAGGGATCTTTTCTATGTAACTTGCAATGAGTATTCACTGTGTACAGTTTATAAAACATAATCACATGTATGTGATTTGATTAATTATACTCATCATATGTACTTGTGAACTGAACCACGCTGTTGATCGTATCCAACACTAATTGATTGCAGTAGTAGGTACTATTCCAATAAACGACTTTTCCACAATTTGTTTACTGATAAAGCTGCTGATTAATATTTAGATTTTCAGTTTCTGTGTATTTCAAATAAAGCTGCTGCCTAGCTTAGAGAAGCACACAGCTGAGAAACATGTTCTTAATCTTACAACAACATGAACAACAGCTAAACTGGTTAAGTTGCAAAAGAACCAATTTGCTTTAATATATCAGGTAATTAGTTATAGCACCTGCGTGTTTGTCAGTGTATGCGAGAGAAAGAAAGAGGGAGGAAAGGAGACTGAAAAAAGATAATTATTAATTTATGAAATCTTCAAGTACAGGGACTTTATTCCTAATGAATGGGCTCCACTTAAGTTCAAGTTGAGGTTGAAGAGCCTAACATATGGCTATATATTTATAATATAAATATTATTCTCTAAACACAAAAACACTCATGTAGGGAAAAGAGAGATCAGACCATTACTGTATCTACGTAGAAAGGAAAGACATAAGAAATTCCATTTTGACCTGTACCTTGAACAATTGCTTTGCTAAGATGAGGTTAATTTGTAATTTTGCCCCAGTCACTTTGCCCCAGCCACTCTGCCCCAACTTTGAGCTCACAAAAACATGTGTTGTATGGAATCAAGGTTTAAGGGCTGTGCAGGACGTGCCTTGTTAACAAAATGCTTACAAGCAGTATGCCTGATAAAAGTCATCACCATTCTCTAGTCCCAATAAACCAGAGGCACAATGTACTGTGAAAAGCTGCAGGGACCTCTGCCTTGGAAAGCTGGGTATTATCCAAGGTTTCTCCCCATGTGATAGTCTGAAATATGGCCTCGTGGGATGAGAAAGACCTGCCCATCCCCCAGCCCGACACCCATAAAGGGTCTGTGCCGAGGTGGATTAGTGAAAGAGGAAAGCCTCTTGCAGTTGAGTTAGAGGAAGGCCACTGTCTCCTGCCTGCCCCTGGGAACCGAATGTCTAGGTATAAACCCCGATTGTACATTTCTTCACTTCTGAGATAGGAGAAAAGCCGCCCTATGGCGGGAGATGAGACATGTTGGCAGCAATGCTGCTTTGTTATTCTTTACTCCACTGAGATGTTTGGGCAAGAAGGAAACACAAATCTGGCCTATGTGCGCATCCAGGCATAGTACCTCCCCTTGAACTTAATTATGACATTGATTCTTTTGCTCACATTTTTTTTGCTGACCTTCTTCTTATTATCACCCTGCTCTCCTACCACATTTCTCTTGCTGAGATAATGAAAATAATAATAAAGACTGAGGGAACTCAGAGACCGGTGCTGGTGCACGTCCTCCGTATGCTGAGTATCAGTCTCCTGGGCCCACTGTTGTTTCTCTATACTTTGTCTCTGTGTCTTATTTCTTTTCTCAGTCGTTCATCACACCTGATGAGATATACCCACAGGTGTGGAGGGGCAGGCCACCCCTTCATCTGTCACCGAATGTGGGTGCCTTTCTCTAGGGTGAAGGTACGCTAAGAACGTGAGCATTGAGGACAGTCAACGAGAGATTCCCGAGTATGTCCAAGGTCAGCCTTGCGGTAAGCTTGTGCACTCAGGGGAATCCAGGGTAACAATGGGGCGAACTGAAAGTAAATGTGCCTCTTGTCTCAGCTTCATTAAAGTTCTCTTAGGAAGAGGGGGAGTTAAAGCTTCTACAGAAAATCTAATTACGCTATTTCACACAATAGAACAATTCTGCCCATGGTTTCCAGAACAGGGAACTTTAGATCTAAAAGATTGGGAACAAATTGGCAAAGAATTAAAACAAGCAAGTAGAGAAGGTAAAAATCATCCCACTTACAGTATGGAATGATTGGGCCATCATTAAAGCAACTTTAGTACCATTTCAAATAGAAGAAGATAGCGTTTCAGTTTCTGATGCCCCTAAAAGCTGTGTAATAGATTGTGAAGAGGCAGGGACAGAGTTCAAGAAAGGAATGGAAATTTCACATTGTAAAATGTAGCAGAGCCGGTAATGGCTTGATCAATGCAAAATGTTGACTATAATCAATTACAGGAGGTGATATATCCTGAATCATCAAAATTGAGGGAAGGAGGTCCAGAATTATTTGGGCCATCAGAGTCGAAACCACAATGGCCATGGACTCCTCCTCCCGCAGTTCAGATGCCTGTGACATTAAAATCTCAAATGCAGTTTAGACAAGTACAAACCCCGAGATAATATCAAGTAGAAAAGGTTAGAGTTTCTATCCCGGCAATGCCCGTCCGGACACAGTATCCACAATATCAGTCGGTAGAAAATAAAACCCAACCACTGGTAGGTTATCAATACTGGCCGCCAGCCGAATTTCAGTATCTGCCGCCTCCAGAGGTTCAGTATAGATCTCAGGCGGTGTGTCCTGTGCCAAATAGCAAGGCACTGTATCAGCAACCCACGGCGACGGCGTTTGATCCTACAGCACCCCCTAGTGGACAAGGTAGTACACTGCATGAAACCATTGATACTGCCGGAAAACAGGGAGATCTGGAGGCATGGCAGTACTCGGTAACTTTACAACAGATACCGGCCGGGAAAGGGAGTCAAGCAGGAGCATCTGCCCGAACTGAGCCTAGATATGAATCTTTCACCATGAAAATGTTAAAAGATATGAAGGAAGGAGTTAAACAACATGGACTCAACTCTCCTTATATGAGAACATTATTAGATTCCATTGCTCATGGAAATAGACTTATTCCTTATGATTGGGAAATTTTGGCTAAATCTTCCATTTCACCCTCTCAGTTTCTACAGTTTAAAACCCGGTGGATGGATGGAGTACAAGAATAGGTACAGAAAAATCAGGTCACTTATCCTGTTGTTAATATAGATGCAGACCAATTGCTAGGAACAGGTCCAAATTGGAGCACTATTAACCAACAATCAGTAATGCAGAATGAGGCTACTGAACAACTAAGGGCTATGTGCCTCAGGGCCTGGGAAAAAATTCAGGACCCAGGAACCACCTGCCCTTCTTTTAATTCAATCAGATGAGGCTCTAAAAAGCCACATCCAGACTTTGTAGCAGGGTTGCAAGATGCCGTTCAAAAATCTATTGCAGATGATAATGCCCGAAAAGTTGTTGTTGTAGAAATAATGGCTTATCAAAATGCAAATCTAGAATTTCAATCGGCCATAAAACCATTAAGAGGAAAAGTTCCAGCAGGAGCTGATGTAATTACAGAATATGTGAAGGCTTGTGATGGGATTGGAGGAGCTATGCATAAGGCAATGCTACTGGCTCAAGCAATTACAGGCATTGCTTTAGGAGGACAAGTTAGAACGTTTGGGGGAAAATGTTATAATTGTGGTCAAATTGGTCATCTAAAAAAGAACTGACCAGTCTTAAATAAACAGAGTTAAAATAAAGAGCCACCTGACCTATGTCCAAGATGTGGAGAAGGAAAACATTGGGCTAAGGAATGTCATTCTAAATTTGATAAAAATGGGCAACCGTTGTTGGAACAGGAAGAGGGGCCAGCCTCAGGTCCTGCAACAAAGTGGGGCATTTCTGATTCAGTCGTTTGTTCCTCAGGGTTTTCAGGGACAACAACCTCCACAGCAAATATCACCATCTCAGGGAGTCAGCCAATTACAACAATACAACTGCTGTCCCCTGCCACAGCAGGCAGCGCAGCAGGAGATTTATGTTCTACTCAAAGGGTTTCTTTGCTCCCTGGAGAGCCCCCACAAAAGATTCCTACAGGGGTATATGGCCCACTGCCAGAAGGGATGGTAGGCCTTCAAGTCTAAATCTGAAGGGAGTCCGAATTCGTACTGGGGTAATTGATTCAGATTATAAAGGGGAAATTCAGTTAGTGATCAGCTCCACTGTTCCCTGAAGTGCCAATCCAGGCGATAGACTTGCTCAATTACTGCTTTTGCCTTATATTAAAATTGGGGATAGCAAAACAAAAAGAATAGAAGGGTTTGGAAGTACCAATCCTGCTGGAAAAGCTGCTTACTGGGCTAGTCAGGTCTCAGAGAATAGACCTGTGTGCACAGTCACTATTCAGGGAAAGCAGCTGAAGAATTAGTGGATACTGGGGCTGATGTTTCTATCACTGCCTTAAATCAGTGGCCAAAAAATTGGCCTAAACAAAAGCCTGTTACAGGACTTGTCAGTGTGGGCACCGCCTCAGAAGTGTATCACAGTGCCATGATTTTACATCTTCTAGGACCTGATAATCAAGAGAGTACAGTCCAGCCTGTGATTATTTATATTCCAATTAATTTATGGGGCTGAGACTTGTTACAACGGTGGCATGCAGAGATTACTATTCCAGTCTCCCTATACAGCCCACCAGTCAAAGAATCATGGCTAAAATGGGATATCAACCTGGCAAAGGACTAGGGAAGAATGGAGAAGGCATTAAAACGTCCCAATTGAGGCTGAGGGAAATTCAGAAAGAAAAGGATATGGCATCCTTTTTAAGAGTGGCCACTGTAGAGCCTCCAAAACCCATTCCATTAACTTGGAAAACAGAAAAGCCTGTGTGGGTAAATCAGTGGCCACTACCAAAACAAAAGCTGGAGGCTTTACATTATCAGCAAAGGAACAATTAGAAAAGGGATGTATTGAGCCTTCATTTTCACCTTGGAATTCTCCTGTGTTTATACTGCAGAAAAAATCTGGCAGATGGTGCATACTAACTGACTTAAGAGTCGTTAATGCAGTAATTCAACCTACAGGGCCTCTCCAACCTGGGCTGCCCTCTCCGGCCATGATCCCCAAAGATTGGCCTTTAATTATAATTGATTTAAAGGATTGCTTTTTTTTTACCATTCGTCTGGAAAAACAGGATTTTGAAAATTTTGCTTTTACTATACCAGCCATAAATAATAAAGAACTAGCCACCAGGTTTCAGTGGATAGTCTCACCTCAGGGAATGCTTAATAGTCCAACTATTTGTCAGACTTTTGTAGCTCAAGTTCTTCAGCCAGTTAGAGACAAGTTTTCAGACTGTTACATCATTCATTATGTTGATGATATTTTGTGTGCTGCAGAAATGAGAGACAAATTAATTGACTGTTACACATTTCTGTAGACAGAAGTTGCAAACGTGGGACTGACAATAGCATCTGGTAAGATTCAAACCTCCACTCCTTTCCATTACTTGGGAATGCAGGTAGAGAAAAGAAAAATTAAACCACAAAAAATAGAAATAAGAAAAGACACATTAAAAACATTAAGTGACTTTCAAAAATTGCTAGGAGATACTAATTGGATTCGGCCAACTCTAGGCATCCCTACTTATGCCATGTCAAATTTGTTCTCTATCTTGAGAGGAGATCCGGACTCGAATAGTAAAAGAACATTAACTCCAGAGGCATCTAAAGAAATTGAATTAGTTGAAGAAAAAATTTGGTCTGCACAAGTAAATAGATCACTTAGCTCCACTCCAACTTTTGATTTTTGCTACTGTAAATTCTTCAACAGGTATTATTGTTCAAAATGCAGATCTTGTGGAGTGGTCATTCCTTCCTCACAGTACAATTAAGACTTTTACATTGTACTTAGATCAAATGGCTACATTAATTGGTCAGACAAGACTACGAATAGTAAAATTGTGTGGAAGTGACCCAGATAAAAATCATTGTTTCTTTAAATAAGGAACAGCTTAGACAAGCCTTTATCAATTCTGCTGCATGGCAGATTGGTCTTGCTGATTTTGTGGGAATCATTGACAATCATTACCCAAAAACAAAAATCTTCCAGTTTTTAAAATTGTCTATTTGGATTTTACCTAAAATTACCAGACATAAACCTTTAGAAAATGCTCTGACGGTGTTTACTGATGGTTCCAGCAATGGAAAAGCTGCTTACACCGGGCCGAAAAAACAGGTCACTGAAACTCAAGATCACTCAGCTCAAAGAGCAGAGATGGTTGCTGTCATTTCAGTGTTACAAGATTTTAATCAGCCTATTAACATTGTTTCATATTCTGCATATGTAGTACAGGCTACAAAGGATGTCGAGACAGCCCTAATCAAATATAGTATGGATGATCAGTTAAATCAGTTGTTTAATCCGTTACAAAAAACTGTAAGAAAAAGAAATTTCTCATTTTATATTACTGATATTTGAGCACATACTAATTCACCACGGCCTTTAACTAAGGTAAATGAACAAGCTGACTTGCTAGTATCATCTGCCTTCATGGAAGCACAAGAACTTCATGCCCTGACTCATGTAAATGCAACAGGACTAAAAAATAAATTGGATATCACGTGGAAACAGGCAAAAAATATTGTACAACACTGTCCTCAGTGTCAAGTCCTACACCTGCCCACTCAGGAGGTAGGAGTTAATCCCAGAGGTCTATGTCCTAACGCGTTACGGCAAATGGATGTCACACATGTACCTTCATTTGCAAAACTGTCATTTGTCCATGTGACAGTTGATACTTATTCACATTTCATATGGGCAACCTGCCAGACAGGAGAAAGTAATTCCCATGTTAAAAGATACTTCTTATCTTGTTTTGCTGTCATGGGAGTTCCAGAAAAAATTAAAACAGATAATGGGCCAAGATACTGTAATAAAGCATTTCAAAAATTCTTAAATCAGTGGAAAATTACCATACAAGAATCCCTTATAATTCCCAAGGATAGGCCATAGTTGAAAGAAGTAATAGAACATTCAAAGCTCAATTGGTTAAACAAAAAAAGGAAAAAGAGAGTAAGGAGTATAACACTCCCCAGATGCAACTTAATCTAGCACTCTGTACTTTAAATTTTTTAAACATTTATAGAAATCAGACCACTACTTCTGCAGAACATTTTACAGGTAAAAAGAACAGCCCACATGAGGGAAAACTGATCTGGTGGAAAGACATCAAAATTAAGACATGGGAAATAGGGAAGGTTATAACATGGGGGAGAGGTTTTGCTTGTGTTTCACCAGGAGAAAATCAGCTTCCTGTTTGGATACCCACTAGACATTTAAAGTTCTACAATGAACCCATTGGAGATGCAAAGAAAAGTGCCTCCGCAGAGACGGAAAACCTGCAATCGAGCATCATCAACTCACCAGGTGAACAAAATGGTGATATCAGAAGAACAGATGAAGTTGCCATCCACCAAGAAAGTGGAGCTGCTGACCTGGGCCCAACTAAAGAAGCTGACACAGTTAGCTGAAAAAAGCCCGATGAACACAAGGGTAACACAAGCTCCAGAGAATATGCTGCTTGCAGGTTTAATGATTGTATCAACAGTGGTAAGTCTCCCTATGTCTGCAGAAGCAGCTGCAGCTAATTATACTTACTGGGCCTATGTGCCTTTCCCACCCTTAATCCGGGCAGTCATTTGGATGGATAATCCTATTGAAATATATGTTAATAATAGTGCATGGGTACCAGGCCCCACAGATGACAGTGGCCCTGGCCAACCTGAAGAAGAAGGAATGATGATAAACATTTCCATTGGGTATCATTATCATCCTATTTGCCTGGGAAGGCACTGGAATGCTTAATGCCTACAACCCAAAATTGGTTGGTAGAAGTACCCACTGTCAGTCCCACCAGTAAATTGACTTATCACGTGGTAAATGGAATGTCACTTGGGTCACAAATAAATAATTTACAGGACTCTTCTTATCAAAGATCATTAAAATTTAGGCCTAAGGGAAAACCTTGCCACAAGGAAATTCCCAAAGAATCAAAAGACCCAGAAGTCTTAGTTTGGGAAGAACGTGTGGCTGATACTGCGGTGGTATTACGAAAAAATGAATTTGGAACTATTATAGACTGGGCCCCTCGAGGCCAATTATATTATGATTGTACGGGCCAGACTCACTCATGTTCACAGGCCCCATCTCTCTGGCCCACTAATCCGCCCTATGATAGTGATTTAACTGAAAGGCTGGAGCAGGTTTATAGAAGGTTAGAATCACCCTATCCATGGAAATGGGGTGTCTACCATTTAAATAGACTACAATGGGCCGGGCGCGGTGGCTCAAGCCTGTAATCCCAGCACTTTGGGAGGCCGAGATGGGCGGATCACGAGGTCAGGAGATCGAGACCATCCTGACTAACACGGTGAAACCCCGTCTCTACTAAGAAATACAAAAAATAGCCGGGCGAGGTGGCAGGCGCCTGTAGTCCCAGCTACTCGGGAGGCTGAGGCCGGAGAATGGCGTGAACCCGGGAGGCGGAGCTTGCAGTGAGCTGAGATCCGGCCACTGCACTCCAGCCTGGGTGCCAGAGCGAGACTCCGTCTCAAAAAAAAAAAATAAAATAAAAAATAAATAGACTACAATGAAATACACGAATTACTTGTCTTCTGCGCCTGCTTGTTGCACTTCACATATGGTCCTCTAGAGTCATGCATGCTGTTGCAAATGAACATTACTCCATTGGGTACATACTGAATTTTCTTTAGTAATTCATCCATTGATGGTAATTTAGGATGTTTCCACATCGTTACTATCATAAATATTCCTGCAATGAACGGAGGGGTGCAGATGTCTCTTTCTCATACTGATTGTACTTCCTTTGGATACATGGCCAACAGTGGGGCTGATGGATACTACGGTAGGTTTTTTTTTATGTTTTGAGGAACTTCATAGTATTCTTCACAATGACTGTACTAATTGACGTTTTCAGTAATAGTATACATGGGCTCCCTTTACTCCACATCTGCCCCAATACTGGTTATCTTTCATCTTCTTTAAAAATAGCTATTCTAACAGGTATGGGGTGATAATTTATTGTAGATTAAATGTGAATTTTTAAAATTATTACTTCTATTTAACATTTTTATATATCTATATGTCATTTGTACATATTTTTTGAAAAATGTGTATTCAAGTCATTTGCCTATTTATTAATAGGATCATTTGGTAGTTGTTGTCCTCACAAGACACAGCATCAGCTGCATGTATCCTGGACTCATTGCCAATGCACAACACAGATACAATGCCACCATGAATGCACTGGACTCAAGGATACTGCAAATTCCAAAATTGGTGTCCCCAAAACAGGAGCCCGGGAACACACCAAAGCAGCATCTCTGCATGTCCCTGAAGCCAGAGATGCACACAGTGCCACCACGGTAATACACAGCCCTATCTTCAGCTCTCAGGCTGTTCACTTGTAGATACAGTGATTTCTTGGCATCATCTCTGGAGATGGTGAATGGACCCTTCACAGAGTCCACATAGCTTGTGCTGCCTCCACTACTACTCAAAAATGAGACCTACTCCAGCCCTTTCCCTGGAGCCTGGTGGACCCAGCTCATCCAGTACCTACAAAAGGTGAATCCAGAGGCTGCAAGGGAAAGTCTCACAGATGCCCCAGGCTACAACAAGCTTCCCAAAGACTCCACCAGCTGCATGTCACACTGGACACCTGCAAATACGGAGACAACCTGGTCAGAACCTGCCACACATATCCACTGTTTCTCTCACTCATGACCGCTCACACTCAATATCGCTAGTTCTCCATGAGCCATCTTTTAAAGCAGCAATAAGGAAAACCCAGCTGAGACCAAACTCCATAGTGAGTCCTCTGTGTTCAGAGACCTGACCACCAAAAGGAAACTCCCGGTACTTCTGGACTGGGGCTCTTCTCCCATAGACACAGGCAAGGTTGGTTTTCATCAGGACAGCGAGGGCCCTATTTGTGTGTCTCCTCCTCTATAGCAAGCTCTGGGTTGGGACACCAGAGGAGAGAGCCATGTCCAGAACAGATGTGAGACTCCTGGAGCAGCTTAGTGTCAATGACAGCATCTGAGAAAATATAATTTCTTATTATGTGATTTTGCCATTAAAATTACTTAGCAAGTATTATTTCATTTTTTTACATATTTGTACAAATAGAACTATAACTGCATTAAGCAAACTAACTGCTGCATTTTAGAATCTTCCAAAAAATTGAGATAGACCTGGGGTTTATTCATTGTACATTCAGAAATATCTGACTTTTTATGTGATTTATACATGTATTTATTTGTAATAGCTTGAATAATATAAAATTTTAATAACACACCAAATGTACAATTTGGAAATTATTGATGTAACCATCACAATTATTAAGATAGAAAACAAATCAATTACCCTCAACATTTTTTCTTGTTCTCTTGCAACTCCTCCTTCCTCCCTCTTTTCTCTCACCTTTTCGCCATTCAACTACCGACCTTCATGTTACTTTAGCTTCTATTTTGTAGAATGTATAAGAATGCAGTCATACAGGATGTAGTATTTTTTGGCTCATTTTACTTATATGTACTTGTGAATTTAGTTCCTTTATGAGTCTATCAAACTTTTGTTATTTAAAATGATGAGCAGCGTTCCAATGAAAAACAACTTTTTTTGTTTGTTTGTTTTTTTGAGACGAAGTCTCACTCTGTCGGCCACGCTGGAGTGCAGTGGCGCAATCTCGGCTCACTGCAAATTCTGCCTCCCAGTTACAAGCGATTCTTCCGCCTCGGCCTCCTGAGTAGCTGGGATTACAGCATCCGCCACAACGCCCAGTAATTTTTGTGCTTTTAGTAGAGACAAGAGTTTCACTATGTTGGTCAAGATGTTCTCCAACTCCTGACCTCGTGATCTGCCGCCTCAGCCTCTCAAAATGCTGGGATTACAGGCATGAGCCACCGCGCCCAGCCAAATTTGTTAAATTCGTGTTTAATCTGACATCCTTCTGGATTTGCTGACACTAGAATATAAAAGAAAATAATTTCCAAGTCTTACGTACAGCCAAAACTAAACCAAAAATTTCCCGTCGCTAAGCTACACCTACCACTGGATTTTTAATTGACAAAAGATGAGCCTGAGAGAAATCACAAAAGCAGCTAAATCAAAGAAAAGCCCTTTTTCTTACTCAGCTGAACCTAAGACCACAGTTACTGCAAAGGCAGCTTCTCCAACTCCTGAGCTCAAGAGATCCGCCCGCCTCGGCCACCCAAAGTGCTGGGATTCCAGGCCTGAGCCACGCGCCCGGCCAGCGAAGGCAACGTCTAAAAACCTTCTCACCTCCTGTCACCAACCCAGTGACAAAATCCCGAGTTTTCAGAGGACATGGCAAGACCAGCACAAAACACTGACTCCCAGGAGCTCCCGACGTCGCTGGCGCCTCAGCGGGCAGCAGCCGCTCCGAGCTCTGACCAGCAGGCGCTGGCGGAAGGGCCTTCCCGGGGGCGTCGGGCACCAGCTGCAGCCTTTGGCTCCACGTCGGTGGCTCCGCGTCCTTCCCCAGAGGCGCCAGCGCAAGGTGCTCACACCCAGGCGACTCAGCGGCGCCCCAACAGGGCGGCGCCCCAGCAGCCCCGCACCCCAGCAGCTCCCCCTAGCAGGGCGTCACCCCAGCATCTCCGCACCCCAGCAGCTCCCCCTAGCAGGGCGTCGCCCCAGCGCCCGCGCCCATCCGCGAGAAGAGAGCCTGTGCAGGCCCGAGCCTCCTCCTGGAGCAGGCCAGCCAGGATGGCGCCTCCTCGCTCCCACAGGCGCCCCGACGCGGCCCGCGCAGAGCCCCGCAACCAGAACAGCGCGAGCCTGCGGGGAACCTGCGACGGCGGTGGCCCGGGCTCCTCCACCTTCCCGGTAGCCAGCAGCAGCTCATGCCGCCCACCTTCCCCTGGCCAGGTCTTCCTGAAGCTGGGGCCGGAGGGCGCAGCGGGAGGTCCCAAGGGTCCTTTTCAGAAAACAGGCTTTTTATGAATTTTAACACAATATGTACAAGCTGTGTTCATTCATTAACCCTACTTCCGTCATACACTGGCAACCTGTTTAACACCTGGAAAGATTAGATGTTATAAATAGGACTTGTTCATCCTTTATACACACAATATCCATAGGTAAATAAAAACACACATACAGAAGAGATGACCATTAATCTCGCCTCCTGGTGCGCACAGAGGCCTAGAACTCTGCACTTTCTCCTCTTCTCTCCTCCCCTGAACCAGAGCACAAACACAATGTGTGCTACTCAAGCAGGGATTTGGCCATTCCCCCCACCAACATCAAAATAAAATAAAACACTGCGTATGAATTTTAACAAACAGATACTTACAAAATTTATTATTTTACTATCTGTAATTTTAACATATGTCAGGCACTTCAGAACATCTAGAAAGACTAGATATTTCAAAAGAATACTTAGCATTGCCAATGATGTATACAATAGCGAGGAATCAAATGCACACAAGAAAACACACAAGAAAACAATGACAAGGATATGAAAATGTCTTCTAAATATGAGCAGCCTGGCATGGAACCCTCTTCTTTTCCTGCCCAGGTCTCCCCTCCGTGTCCTCTCACCCACGGAATTAACGTAGACGTGTGGTTCCTGTGTCCCTTCCAGGGGTGGTTCAATAACTCCATTTCAAAATGCCATTTCCAGAAGGCACCCCTATGCTATGATTTTGTAAAAAGCACATTGGTGGCCGGGCACGGTGGCTCACACCTGTAATACCAGCACTTTGAGAGGCCAAGGCAGGTGGATCACCTGAGGTAAGGATGGCCAGCATGGCGAAACCCATCTCTACCAAAAAATACAAAAATTAGTCAGGCGTGGCAGTGCACACCTGTAATTCCAGCTACCCTGGAGGCTACGGCAGTAGAATTGTTACAACCCAGGAAGCAGAGGTTGCAGTGAGCCAAGATCCTGCCACTGCACTCTAGCCTGGGCGACAGAATGAGACTCCGTCTCAAGAATGAATAAATGAATGAATAAATAAATAAATAAATAAATAAATAAATAAGCAAAGCACATGGTAACTTACAAGACGTGCAATTTTCTGACTCTATCATACATTGGCAACCTCCTTACATCTAGGCGGGTTCGATGCAGCAAATGTGTTCTTTTAAAAGATCAGGGGACGGTCAAGAGCAGCTTTTTCATGTGTTACGCACAGGCCTTCTAGAAAGGGCTGGTAAAGGGTGATGGGCATGTCCAGTGGGACAAACGTGGAAGGTTCTTCTCTGTCTCTCCCCTTCCGTGTCAAGGTCTGGTAGAAGAATGATAACCATCCGGTGGCCGCTCCCTATTCCCCACATCATCTTCCAGGACTCTGCTTACCTTTCTTGCCCTAAGGCCTTTGTCCCTTGTCAGGACTGGGGGGGTCTCTTCCAACTGGGACAGGAGTTACCCCGAGATTCCGAGCTTCGGCGCTGAATGGCCAGAAGAGAAGGAGGCGCTAAGTCCTAACCCCACTTCCTGGCGACTCGGGCGTCTCTGGACCGCGCACGCCCCAGCTGCCCCCTGGCATCCCCGGATCCCCCACATCCCGCCGGCCCCGACGCGTCCCCGGTCCGCCCATGTCCCATCAGCCCTGCGCCTTTCGGACCGCCCACTTCCCAGCAGCCCCCGCGCATCTCTGTCGCAGCGGCCCCCGTGCTTCCCGCCCCGCCACGCCCACCCAGAGGTGCTGGGTCCCTGTAGCTCAGCGGGGACTTCCTTTACATTGCGCAGGTTTGGGGCTGGAGACCCGGGATCTGCGGGGTCCTGGCTAGGAGAGGCCGCTGCTGCCTTCAGTTTCCCAAGGTGGGCAGAGAGGTTCCCGCTGCTTTGAGGTCAGGGCTCCTGGGTGGCGGCCACAGCGAAGGCTCCAGTGTCTGCAGGCAGAAGCCAGGCCTGTCTGGGGGCCCCCGGCTCATCTGCAGTTCAGGGCGGAGGGTCCAGTGAGCTGACCTTGCACTGCTTCTCACCACGCGCCCAGTGTCACTGTATTCAGCCGCCACTGCACAAAGGCGGCACAGCTCACCTGGACCTCAGGTCTCTATTGTAGAGAGAAGCTTTGAGAAATGTCTTATCTACTCAGTGCTACAAATAGAAAAATCGAATGCAAGCTCCTCTACCCGTTGACATGTTATGCCGTTAATGTATTCCGGAGCCCTCCCTTTATCCCCACACCTATCCCAAAGCCTTCGTTTATCCCCAGGCCTATCCCAGATCCTCCATTTATGTCACTAACAATGAATTTTGTGTTATTTTAAAATATAATTTTAATAGACAAATAATAATTGTAAATATTCATGAGGTACATAGTGATGTTTTGATACATATAATGTATAGGATTCAGATTAGGATAATTAACATCCTTCATCTCAAACTTTTTTAATTGGGAACACTCAATATCCTTCTAACTATTTGATACCACATGCTATTATTAATTATATTTATCCCACAGTGGTAAAGAACATTATAATCTCAACCCTCCTACCTAACTCTAATGTTGTATTCTTTTACAAATCTCTGCCTATCTTGCCCTCTTCCCCCACACTTCCCAGCCTCTAGTATCCTCTGTTGTAATCTTTACTTCTATGAAACTAATCTTTTTGCTTCCACGTATGAGTGAGAAAACAAAGTGTGTTACTTTCTGTTCCTGGCTTATTTCATTTTGCATAATGTCCTCTAGTTCCATCCTCATTGCCACAAATGACAGGAATTCCCTTCTTATGAATGATAGTATTTCATCATGTATCTGCACCACACTATCTTTAACCATTCATCTCTTTTCCAACACCTGGTTTGATTTCATATCTTGGCTCTTGTGAAAGGTCCTGCCATATACATCTGGGTGCAGAAATCTCTGATATAATGATGTTCTTTGGATCAATTTGCAGTAGTGGAATTGCTGGATCATATAGTAGTTGTGTTTGCAGTTTTCTGAGGTACCTCCACACTGCTCTCCATAGTGACTGTACTAGTTTACATTTTCTCCAACAATGCATAAAAGTTTTCTTTTCTCTGAATCCTTACCAGCATTTGTTAGTGTTTATTTTTCTTTTTTGATAACAGACATTTTAACTGAGGTGAGATGATACCTTCTACCATTCTGCAGGTTGGTTGTTAACCATGTTGATTATTTCATTTTCTGTGCAGATTTTTAGTTCAGTTAAATCCCATTTGTCTATTTTTGTTTTCATTCCAGTTGCTTTTGAAGTCTTAGTCATTTTTTTTTTTTTTTTTTTGCCTAGGTCAATTATCCTAACTTTTTCCTACATTTTCTTCAAGTATTTTTATAGTTTCAGTTTATACATTTAAATATCGCATCCATATTCAGTTAATTTTTGTGTATGGTGAGATAGAAGTCTGGTTTTCTTCTTCTACATGTGGATATCCAATTTTCCCAGCACCACTTATTGCATACAGGGTTGTTTCTCCAATGTATATTTTTTCCAGTTTTGTCAAAGAACAGTAGGTTGTACACATTTAGCTTTATTTCTGGGCTCTGTATGCGGTTACATTAATCTTTTTTTTTTTTAATACCAGTATTAAGCTGTCTTTCTTGCTATATCTGTGTAGTACAATTTGAAGTCAAAGAATGTAGTACTTCCAGCTTCGTTTCTATTTCTTAGGATTGCTTTTGCTATTTAGGCTTTTTTGATTCTGTATAAATTTTAGGATATTAAAAAATATATAGAATCAATTATTTCATTTCCTTGATAGAAATCGCGTTGAATCTATATATTGCTTTGGGCAGTGTATTAGTCTATTTTGCATTGCTATAAATTAATAATTGAGGTTAATTTATAAGAAGAGAGACTTATTTGTCTGACAGTTCTGCAAGCTGTATGAGAAGCGTGGCACCAGCATCTGCTTCTTGTGAGGGTCTCAGGAAACTTACAATCATGGTGGAAGGCAAAGGGGAAGCAGGCTATGTCACGTGGTGAAAGGGGGAGCATGAGAGGGAAGGAAGGTTGCCAGACCCTTTTGAACAATCAGATGTCACATTAGCTAATACATAAACAATTAACTAATTACCATAGGGTGGACACCAAGCCATTTCTGAAGAACCTTTTCCCATGACCCAAAACCTCCCTATTTTATGCAAATAGTATTGAATCTGTAAATTGCTTTGGACAGTATGACAATTTTTACAATATTGATTCTTCCAATCCATGATCATGAAATGTTTTCCCATTTATTTGTGTCATTTATTATTTGTTTCTGCTGTGTTTTGTAGTTCGCCTTGTAGAGATCTTTCAATTGTTTGTTACCTGTGTTTCCAGGCTTTTCACTTTTTGTGTGTGAATACTGTAAATGGGGTAGGATTGTATTCTTGATTTCACTCCCAGCTTGGAAGTAGTTGGGGTATAGAAATGCTAGTGATTTTTGTACATTGATTTTGTATCCAGACACTTTACCAAAGTTGTTTATCTATTCTAGAATTATTTTGGCAGAGACTTTATAATTTTCTAGGCATAGAATTATATCATCAGTTTGGACAGACACACTGACTTCTTTTCCTATTCGGATGCTGTATTAGCCCATTTGCACACTGTAAAGAAACACCCCAGACTGTGTAACTTATAAAGATTTTTAATTGTCTCATGGTTCTGCAGGCTGTGCAGGTAGCATGGCTGGGGAGGCCTCAGGAACCTGACAATCATGGCATAAAAGGAAGCATCATGTCTTACACGACTGGAGCAGGAGAAAGACAGTAGGGAGGTGCCACGTACCTTGAAACCAGATTTCCTGAGGGCTCTATCATGAGAGCAGCCCAGGAGAGGGAAACCCATTCCCATGACAGAATCACCTTTGTCCAGATACCACCTCCAACACTGGGAATTACAATCTGTCATGAAATTTGGGTGGGGACACAAATACAAACCGTATAGGCTCCCCCTTATTGTTGCTATTGCCTGGTTGGTCTGACTAGGATTTCCAGTGCTATGTTCAATAGGAGTGGTGAGAGGACATCCTTGTCTTGTTCAAGTTCTCAAGGGGTTTGAGCTTTTGCTGATTCAGTATAATGTTGACTATTGGCTTGTCATCGATGGCTCTTATAATTTTGTGGGGTTTATTTGATACCCAGTCTGTTGAGAGTTTTTATTATGAGAGGATGTTGGATCCTATCAAAGCTTTCTCAGCATCTATTGAGATAATCATATGGCTTTTGCTTTTATCCTGCTTACATGATGAATCAGTTACTGATCTGTGGATGTTGAATGACCTTGCCTTCCAGGGCTAAGGCCCACTTGATCACATTTTAAAGTGCTTCTGGATTCTATTTGCAAGTATTTTGTTGAGAACTTTTAGGTCTATGTTCATCAGGAATATTCATCTCATATTTTCTTTTTAAATTAAATGTCTCCCTGATTTTGCATGCTAACAACACTCAGTAAAGAAAGGACAGTCTCCTCAATAAATGAGGTAAAAACTAAAAATCCAGTTGTAAAATCAATAAAATTAGACCTTCTGTAACACCATATACAAAAATCAACTAAAAATGAACATAACCTGAAGCCATAAACTCATAGAAAACATGGAAAAAACTTTCTGTCATTGATTCAGAAATGATTTATTTGAATTTAATACCAAAAGCAGAGGAAAAACTATGTGAAATTATGTAACTGACAAGAAGTTCTAGCCACATTTATAAATAACCCATACAACTCAATAGCAAATATCAAATGACCTGATAAATAGGGCAAAAACCTGGATAGATTTATTTTCAGAGACACACACATGAAAGGCAGAGCATAAAAATTCTCAACATTACTAATTATCAGAGCAATTCAAATGAAAAGCACACTGAGATGTCACCTTTTACCACTTAAAATGGCTATTATCATCAAGACAAAAGAGAATAAATGTTAGCAAGAATGTGATGAAAAGGGTATCCTTACATGGTGTGGTAGGATTGGTTTCTCAATAAATTGAAAAATAAAGCTATCATATGATCTAGTGATCCCACTTTTTATTACATATTCAAAGGAAATAAAATTATGATGTCATGCCAGGTACGGTGGCTCACCCCTGTAATCCCAGCACTTTGGGAGGCTGAGGTGGGCGGATCACGAGGTCAGGAGATAGAGACTATCCTGGCAAACATGGTAAAACCCGGTCTCTACTAAAAATACAAAAAAAACAAAATTAGCCAGGCGTGGTGGCGGGCGCCTGCAGTCCCAGCTACTCGGGAGGCTGAGGCAGAAGAATGTATTGAACCCAGGAGGTGGAGCTGTCAAACACATGTTCTCTGCAAGGTAATTTATAAAAGTATAAATTTGCAAAATAATTTAATGACCATAGATTGATTAATGTATAAATACAATGTGTGTACATAAAACTGAATTTCATTCACCTTGAAAAGAAGGAAATTCTGACATTTGCAACAACACAGGTGGGCCTGGAGTATGTGGAATAAGCCAGATGCATAAAGACAAATGGTTTATGATCTCATTTACATGTGGGACCTCAAATATCCAAGCTCTTGAAAGCAGAGAGTAGAATAGTGGGTCCCAGGACCTGGGAGGAGAGGGAAATCGGGTGATGTTGGCTAAACTGTACAGAGTTTCAGTTGTGCACGTTGAATGAGTTCTGGAGATCTGATCTACAGCAGTGTTCCTGTATTTAATACTGTATTGTAAAAGTGATTTTCGCTAAAAGGGTAGATCTTAAGTGTTCTCATCAGACACACACATATACACACACATAGTATATTAAAAAACAAAAATGGTAGCTCTGTGAGAAGATTGATATGCAAATTATCATGACTGTGATGAGCATTTTACAATGTATATCTGATATGGTTTAGATCTGTGTCCTCTCCCAATCTCATGTATTATAATCCTCAATTGTGAAGGTGGGACCTCGTGGGAGATGAGTGGGTCATGGGGTGGGTCTTTTATGTATGATTTAGAACCAATTCCTGGTTCTATTCTCACAACAGTACATGAATTCTCACAAGATCTGCTTGTCTAACAAAGTGTAGACACCACCCCCGCTCCACCGCAACGTCCTACGGGCTTCGGCTCTGGCCATGTAATGTGCCTACTCCCCTTTGTCTTCTGCCATAATTCTAACTTTCCTGAGTCTCCTCAGAAGGAGAAGCCACTGCACTTCCTGTAAAGCCTGCAGAACTTTGAGCCAATTAAATATCTTTTTTTAATTAATCAGTCTCAGGCATTTCTTTATACCAGTGTACGAATGAACTAATACAACATCAAAACATCAAGTGGGGCATCTTATATATATTATTAAAATATTTTAATCATACCTCAATGCAACTGAAAAAATTTAAACTTACCCTTAGAATAAATACATACTTTAGGCTGGGCGCAATGGCTCATACCTGTAATCCCAGCACTTTGGGAGGCCGAAGTGGGCAGATCACGAGGTCAGGAGATGAGACCATCCTGACTAACACGGTGTAACCCCCTCTCTACTAAAATTACAAAAAATTAGCCTGGTGTGGTGGCGGGCACCTGCATTCCCAGCTACTTGGGAGGCTGAGGGAGGAGAATGGTGTGAACCCTTGAGGCTGACCTTGCGGTGAGCTGAGATCACGCCACTGCACTCCAGCCTGGGTGACAGAGCGAGACTCGGTCTCAAAAAAAACATATATATATATATATATATATATATACACACACACACACACACACACACACACATATGTATACACACATCAGACACACACATATACACACACGTAGTAGATTTAAAAAAAATAAAATGGTAGCTTGGTGAGGAGATGGATATACAAATTACCTTGACTGTGATGAACATTTTACAATGTATATCTGATGTGGTTTGGGTCTGTGTCCTGTCCCATATCTCATGTTGTATTATAATCCTCAATTGTGAAGGTGGGACCTGGTGGTCCCTTTATATTTATATAAATAAATGTACTTCATATTTTTTCAATAAAAATGAGAGAACATAGGAAAATTTACAGTAAGATATTTGTAACAGCTCCGCTTATAATATTCACAAACTGGAAATAAATTTAAAGTTCATTGACAGGAAAATAAATCATTGTCATTTATTTACTTAATGGACTGATTTAGATATAAAATCTCTCTCATTTCTCTCTTTCTCTCCATACATACAAGAAAACTTTGAGGTTTCACATCAGAGTCAGTCCATTAATTGAATAAATGACAATGTGTTGATCTAATTTAATACATTAAATAGCATGAATTAACCTCAAAAATAGAAAAGTAGCCCCTTACTAATAAAAGGTCTATAATGTTTGATTAAATTTCTATGAAGTTCAAAATAGAAAATATTAGATCTATAGTGTCAGAAATCAAAACCTTTCCCCCATGTAGGAGTGGACCGCAGGCACAGAGAAAGATGTGTTGTGGGTATGGACTTGCTCTTTAGGCTACCTTAGGTGTTGGGGATAAGGGTATTCACATTTGCCAGAAACTCTCTAGTGATATATTTCAGATCTATGAATTTTTTTCTTATGTGTAAATTTTATCTCAAAAAAAAAAAAGTGAATAGTTTAAAATTCACCAAATAGTACAATTAATATTAAAACCCTATCCAAAATATGAACATTAGTACATGAATTAATAAAGTGCATTCAAGCATACCTACTAAAGTTAAATACTAGAAATCAAAAATATGGTAACACCTGAAACTTAATAATTAATAAGCATACATTTCATATAGAAGGAAAAAATAGTCAAGACATGTGGAACATGTATTTTTTCAATCAACTGTCACTAAATTATTTATACAATATTTTAAACTGCGTAATTAGTATAAATTACTAATATTTTGTGTGATATTACAACTGAGAACAACTTTAAAAGAAAAAAGGATATTTGAGAGCACATGAACTAAATTGAATGTATTTTCAATGTTGGTTCAACTATTATACCTCTAATAATGCCCCGGTTTTGATTGCGGCTTTGGAAAAAAATAATTCTTTTTTTTATTGAACAAATATTTATTAAGCAAATACCTTGCGTCAGGCATTGTGCTAGGCACCCTCACTGTGTGCTGTTCCCACACCACAATCATCTGCTCAGAAATTAAAACCAAGAGAAGGAATATTGTCGCAACCATACAAATTGGGTGGCAGGGGGCAATATCGTGGATGGAGGCGATTCTCAGGCCAGAAAATACACCCACCAGAAACCTGTTTTCTATCTCTTATTAAGTCTCCATTAAGCAATTGTTTCAAAGCATCCTAGCGCCATCTGGTCTCACACACACACTTGGGACTCACGGTCGGGTGGTGAGCCTTGTCTAGCCGTCGTTACTGGTGCCCAGCTTGGCGAGGCCTGGGCGGAAATCACGCACGTCATGGATCTTCCTGTCCAGCACCTCCAGGAAGCTCTTCACCTCCACCTCCAGGTGGCGCTGTCGGGATTGGCTCTCCTCAGCTTCTGTCTTTAGGGAACGCGCTTTGTCTTCGAGGTTTTGATCTTCTCTCTGTCGCCTCCATCTTCTCAGTGACACACTCGCGCTCTGACCTGAGCTGAGGTGTGAGTTCACTTTGTTTTCGGAGATCTTCCAGCTCTGTCTCCTTTTTTTTGGAGCTCCGCCTCTAGCTCCTCCATCTTCCTCCTCAGCTGCATGTTCTTCTCCTTCTCACTGTGGATGTCACAGCCTCTTCCTCTGCTCCGCGCTGGCCGCCGACTCCTGGAGCGCCGTGGGCAGCCGGGCATCGCTCTCCCGCCGGGTCTGCAGCTCCATCTCCCGCCTCTTCCCGTGGGCAGCGCCCTGCGTCGAGGCCGCCTTCAGCTTGTTGTTCCTGTACTGCAGGTGCGTGTTGGCTGCAGCTGTGTATGAGGCCTTTTCATCGTCCATCCCGTTGACACTGGATGCCAGAGTAGAAGAATCCACACCAGGATTTTTAGGGTTGATTACTCGAGGGCTCCATTTTCTCCTGGGTCTTGTCTTTGGCTGTCTTGGCCGCTTCTTCCACCTCCTGGAATTTCTCTGCAAACTTTGTCGGCTGCTGCTCAGAGGAAAACCCCAAACCAAACACCGTGTTGGCTCTGCTGTCGGCCCACTGCCCAGACTTCTGTGACATGTTGGTGAAGGTCGTGTTTGGTGTGATTGTGCTGTTTATGGTCACCTTGGCTCCGTCCACACTGACGATCCGATAGCTCTTCCTTGTGACATCATACAAGCAGGAAACAGTGACCACCTATTACTTGCAGGCATCCAGTTCTTCTTGGTGTTGGGGTCAATCGGGAAGACCTGTGCTCGGCACATGTTAAAAATCACTCAGGAGCTATCTTGAAACTAGAGTTTGGAGGAGATGGTAACTCTATAGGTTGTCCTGGGATGTATTGGCTGTTAAAATTTGGTGCCTTTTGGCCGGGCGCGGTGGCTCACGCCTGTAATCCCAGCACTTTGGGAGGCCGAGGCGGGCGGATCACAAGGTCAGGAGATCAAGACCATGGTGAAACCCCGTCTCTACTAAAAATACAAAAAATTAGCCGGGGGTGGTGGCGGACGCCTGTAGTCCCAGCTACTGGGAAGGCTGAGGCAGGAGAATGGCGTGAACCCGGGAGGCGGAGCTTGCAGTGAGCCGAGATCGTGCTACTGCACTCCAGCCTGGGCGACAGAGCGAGACTCCATCTCAAAAAAAAAAAAAAAAAATTGGTACCTTTCTTTGTTAGCTCTTGTCCACCAAAGATTAAGGTCTGTGATACACACATATATTAATTTCTGCAACAAATTGCGAGGAAATGGTTAATAAGAACATCGATTATGTCCATGTTCCACTGAAAAGAACAATCACACAGGGACATGCAGGGATGAAGGGGAAGCCAGAAAATATTATCCATATAAATACATATTCAATTTAAGGAATTATCCTATTGATAAAAGTATATTAAACATTTGTTCAAGACTATCAGTGGCTAATATAAAATGGGAGCATTCCTCTTGAAATCCCGCACAAGACAAGGATGCTCGTTCTCACCACTTCTATTCAACATAGTGTTGGAAATTCTGGCCAGGGGAATCCAGCACCAAAAGGAATAAAGTGCATTCAAATAGTAGGAGAGAAAGTCAAACTATTTTTATTTTCAGACGACATGATTCTATATCTAGAAAACCCCATTGTCTCATCCCAAAAGCGTAAGTTGATAAGCAACTTCAGCAAAGTCTCAGGATACAAAATCAATGTGCAAAAATCACTAGCATTTCTAAAGGTACTAAAATAATTTTAACAAAATATTAATAACATTTGTTTTAACCCAAAGTATAAAGTAAATATCCAAGAGTACATATTAATATTAAGAAGTGATTTAATAACTAAGACAAATGTGGGAAAATAGACAAGTATCCCTCAAAGAATAACTTGAAACACTTGTGATTCCCCCTTTTTCAAATCAGTGAACCTTAAAACTCCTCACTTGAGTGTGGCCTGCACTTAGAATATGGAAAACTTACGGTGATGGCTTTGGATTGAGCAGTGCGTTTTTAGATATAATACCAAAAACACCACTCAAATATGAAAAAAACACCACTCAAATATGAAAAAACACCACTCAAACATAAAAATTTAAGTTTTTATGTGAAAAAAATAAAAAGATGCTGTGTTAAGCAAATTTTTTAAAAGCCACAGATTTGGAGAGAATATTTGAAAATTGCATGTTCGTTAAAGAACTTGTAGAGAGAATATAGTAGGATTTTCAAGACAGAACAGTGATAAAACAAGAGGATGTCCTATCCTCTTATGTAGCCAGTGGGCCACATTTTCTATGGGGAGATATTCTGGAGGAGCTGAATGCAGGCTAGCTTCTCTGTCTGGTGACTTCAAGGTAGCATAGGTGTGGTATGGGCATCCACATCCACATACCATTTTATGCATTCCCCAGATGTGATGGAGAATGTCCGTACAGACGTCAGTCACTGCCAAAGAGGGCAGCCAACCACCATCCAATCCTGTGCTTCTCATGTAGTAGCCCTGAATGCTAGCTGCTCCAGCTGTGACTCAATGGGGCCAAGGTACAGCTCAGGCCATGGCTTCAGAGGGTTCAAGCCTGAAGCCTAAGCAACTTCCACTTGGTGTTGAGCTTGTGGGTGTACGGAAGTCAAGAATCCAGGTGTGGGAGCCTCCACCTAGATTTTAGCAATGCATTAAAATGCCTGGATGTCCAGGAAGAAGTTTGCTGCAGGGTTGGGCACTCATGGAGAACATCTGCTAGGGGAGTGCAGAAGGGAAATGTGGGGTCGAAGCTCCCATACAGAGTTCCCACTGGGGCTCTGCCTAGCGGCACTGTGAGAAGATGGTCACCATTCCCCAGACCCTGGAATGGTAGATCCACTTACAGATTGCACCATGCACCTGGAAAAATCACAGATTCTCAATGCCAGCCTGTGAAAACAGCCAGGAGGAAAGCTGTACCCTGCAAAGTCACAGGGGTGGAGCTTCCCAAGGCCATGGGAACCCACCTCATGCATCAGCATGACCTAGATGTGAGACAGCATCAAAGGAGATTATTTTGGAGCTTTCAGATTTTACTGCCTTGCTGAAATTTGAAGTTACATGTTTGCCTTTGGCCCTTTCATTTTGGACAATTTCTCTTAATTGGAATAGTTTCATGAAATCTGATGGCTTCAAAATTACGGGACTTTGCCTGCACAAGCTCTCTTTGCCTTCTGCCGTCCATGTAAAATGTGACTTTCTCCTCCTTGCCTTCCACTATGATTGTGAGGCCTCCCCAGCCACGTGAAACTGTTAGTCTATTAAAACTTTTACATTTGTAAATTGCAGAGTCTCTGTTATGTCTTTATCAGATGCGTGAAAAAGGTTTAATACACTTGGTGAATAAAAAAAAAAAAACAACTGATGTTCAGATTATGTGGCTGTTACTCATTGTAGAAATGGGGGCAATGACTTTCAAGATCTTTACATGTTTGAGCAAAGTCCCAAAGTTTTCTCAGACATAATCTTTCACCTGTTACTGGAAGCAGAACTCTTACCTCTCTACATATAAGTTGAATCTGGACAGACATAACTGAACATGCAAGGACAAGGAGGAATGACACAGCAAAACACTTATGAGAAATTCTCAACAATTTTAATTTTCTTCTGAGAAAATGGCCATTCAGAAAGTACACCAGGTGAGAGCCAGTTATATCTAATAGAGATCATGTTCTGGGAGGTTATATTCTTTCCCCTGGGCTGGATCCAGTAGGTAGATCTGGGCCCTGACACCAGGAACTGGAACTTTTATTCCTTAAACAGAAGACACTCCAATGAGGAAGTTATTCCCAGGGGAAGTGCAGAACAAGGAATCGGAGACAGATGTGTTCCTGTTTTCCCAGGACATGGTGGAACTCCAGGACAAGGTTACCTCTGAGAGGCTGTGGTCCCTGTGAGGACATCACATCAACTTTGTTTTCTGGAACGTTTTTCTGTTCAGGAAAGCTCAGAAGTGTGACTAAGACTCTTCTTCTGCCCCTACCTGTATTTCAGTAAATTCATGAAAAATTAGTGGTCTCTCACCAGGGAGCATTACAACCTTAACATCGTGATCCTACAGAATAACATCCCTACACCCAATCTCATTGAAATTTCTGACTCCATTCAATCACCAATTGCTAAATAATTTGTTCTTGTAAATTTAGTTAATAAATTTGTTCAGCGCCCATTTCAACAGCCTCTCAGCTGCATCTTAGCAAAGTGTTTTACAAAATGAACATGTCTCCTTCAGCAAACAGAAAATATAAAATCACCATGAATTGGTTGAAACTTATGTTGTTAATCCAGAACAAACATACTAAGAAATTAGCCATGTCACAATGTCATACAGTTTGTACTACTCTAAACGAAATCCCCTGAGCTTTCCAAAGTCAAATTATTCTCTTTCCCTAAAAGTCCTGCCAACCACTAATCTATTTTTATCACTTTAACTTTATCTTTTCTCCAAGGCCTCATGAATGGAATTTTACAGTACATAGTCTCTTTTGCCTATCTGCTTTAACTTAACAAAAATAAGTTGTTCTTCCTGAATTAATTGCCACTTTGTTTTTATGGCTGAATATTTGAGAACCTGCTGACCTGTTTAAATGCATCATAATTGCTCTTTTATTTGGCAATTTTGAATGTTAATCATGAGTATTGATATTGGACATCTTTTCAGATTTTTGTTTGTCAATCATGCATTTACTTTGAGGAAGTGTTAAGATTTCCAATTACTTTATAGTTCTGTTTTTAGTATTATTTAAGATGATTTTTACAACTTTTTTGTATACTCTAGACACAAGACCTTCCAAGCAGTAAAAAGAATGCATCTGACTTTAAATAAATTAACTATATATGTATACACACACACACACACACACAATTTTCTATTATATGCCCTCATGATAGTTGTATATATTTCTATTTCTGAGATACATGTGATGTTTTTATACAGGCATACAATGTGTGATCATCCATGTAAAAAAAACTTTACAATAAAATGTATAAAACATTGATTAAATAAATTAAAGTAGACACAACAAAGTGGAAAAATATTCCTTGTTAATGTTTTGGAAGAATCAACAGTGTTAAAATATCCACACGGACAAAGCAATCTACAGAATCAATCCAGTTCTCATGAAAACTATAATGATATTCTCCACAGAAATAAAAACAAAATCCATATATATATATATACACACACACACACACACGGATATATAGATGAATGTATATACATATATATGTGTTTATATATATACACAAAGAACCCAAAATAGCCAAATCTATCCTAAGCATATATATATATATGAAGACACATGTTACCTGACTTAAAAATATAATTTTTACGATTATTTTAGTGGATTTAAACATAATGTGTTTAAAACCATGAGAATAACACCATATTAGGTGAGCATAGCATATAGATAATTGAAGTTAATGGAGTCAATTTTATGAATGAAGAGGGTAATTGAGAATGTTCTGTATAAGGCACCTGAGCTAGATTTGATGTGGAGTAATGTCATTTGACGGGGGAGACAGACTAGTTACACATGCATATTGTAAGCCATGGTACAAAGCAGGCTCACCATGAAAAATTGACCAATGTGTCTGAGTTCAGCAAGGGAGAACACACTCTTATGCAGCACGTTACATTAATTGGATTCTTACTTATAGAAAGGCAGCATGGGACAACAGAAGCCTGGGATCTGTTGTGAGCTGGTCTCCCAAGGCTCAAGACATCTCCCTACAGTGGATGGAGCCTTGTCAGCCTGTGCCCCACTTGTGTCACAGTCGAGGGCCCTGACAGGAGACCACCCTGTGGTGTACCTCCACGGACTAAGTGACCTCCTGGGATGAAGCTCTGTAGGACATCCTGCTTCCAGAGGAGAAAAGAACAAAGATTGGGATGTCCCTGGCAGTTTCTCCCTAACTCAAGATGTTTCATCCTTTGGGAGGAACAGAAGCAAGGCCTGGGCTTTTCCAGGCAGTTCTTCCCTATCTCACGATGCTGCATTTCCAGAACATTCTATGGTTATTTTTGAGAACTACATTAAGGAAGAAGGAGAACTGGGGTATTCGAGGCCACCTGGAGAACAGTCCTGCACATGGAACAACCACTTAACTCACAGAGCCCTGTGAGTGATATGCTCAGAGTGAAGATGAAGTAAACAAACGAGGAGGCATCATGTGGCCAACCCCACACTTGGGTTCTGCTCCAGGCCCATGCTTTTCAATCTGTTTTGCAAGTGTGGGCCACAAAGAGGTCACTTGTCCCACAAAGTCAATCGAGTGAGGAGGTCTCAGTGGTTGGAAGACGATCAATTTCACCAGGAAGGGAGAAAAAGCACCTGACTTTGACAGGAAGTCCCTTCCCCGCCTTCCTGTGAGTGGCCTCTGGGCTGCCCCTGGGCTCAGAGGGCCTATGTCGCCCCCTTCAGGACAGAGGCTGCTCCGCCACCAGATGCCCAGGTCCAAGTTGCCGGGAGTCCTGGGCTCTGTCCATGTCCAGGAGCAAGGTCTGCTCACTCTGGGTCTATATTTGGTGATCTGGGCTTGGAAAAAGTGGGAATGCAGATTGGAATTATGGAGCTTTCAGAAAGTTTTCATATGTTTTAATGTCATTTCTTCATGTGTTATTTTTGCTGATGGCATTGATAGACCCCCAAAACTAGACTGACTTCAATAATGGAAGTGATATGACAAAATTTAAACAGCTGAGTGGTTTTTTCTAGCAATACTTAAAAAGCTTAAAATTCTTTAACTTAGAAAATGTATTCATTGGACTTTGATTGGACTGGAGTAGAGATGGATGTGGAGGAGTCCAAGGATTGCCTCTGCACATAATGCAATGACTTCTAATGCCTGCCTGCCTGCCTGCCTTCCTTCCTTCCTTTTTCCCTTTCCTTTCTCATTTACTTTCCTGTTTTTCTCTCTGTTTTCCTTCTTTTCCCCCTTACATCTTTTGCTTTTTCCTTTTTCTTTTCCATTCCTTCCACTGAGCGAGCACAGATGAACACACAGCTATAAAGCTCAGTAAATCACTGTTAGTGTTCTTTATTGTGCCTCCCACCCAGGCAGGTCAGGAGGAGTTGCTTGTCATATGGAATTCTAATTTTAAGAGAGTGAAATTTTTTATATGCTTATATATCATTTCTGAAGCTTCTGTGATGATACAACTTTTTTAAAACCACTTTTTGTTGACTTCTCTTTTTTATTGAATGTTAAAAGTTCTTTCTATATTATTTTGCAAATTCATGATAAGGCACATAAGTATAAACTATTTTCTTACAATTGTACTCTGTTCTCTTTGTTTTCTTAATACAATTATTTAAATTAAAAATTATTTAATGAAAAATGACAAGTATTTATTGTGTGTGTTTATGGAATATGATATGTAGTTTTGCTACGAGTATACATTTTGGAATGGGTAAATCAAGCTACCTAACATGTCCATCACCTCAAAATTTTATCACTTCTTAGTGGGAAAAACATTAATATGTACTTTTTTAGCAATTCTGAAATATATAATACCTTGTGGCTATTGTTGTTAGTCTGTGCATAACTTACTCCTTCTGTCCAATTGGAACATTTTACACTTTGATTAAAACCTCCCCTTTCCCAGTCCATCCCTCCAGTACCTTGAAACCAACATTATACTCCCTATTTCTGTGATTCTACAATTTAATACACTACAGTCAACTTAGGAATTATTGTACTCCTGTGTCTGGTTTGTTGCACTTAGAGTAAGGTCCATTAGATTCATGCATGCTGTCACAAATGCAGGATTTCCTTTTTTTTTTAAGGATGAATATCTCTCCAATGTGCATATACTGTGTTTTGTTTATTCATTTATCCAGTGATGGGAATTTAAGATGTTTCCATATTATTACTATTGTAAATAATGCTGCAAGGAATATGGATGTGTGGATATCTCATTGACATGCTGATTTCATTTTTTAAAACAATACATGGTCAGTAGTGGCATTGCTGCATATTATAATAGATCTGTTTTTTGAAAGGCTTTTATATGTTATTTATAATCACCTTAATAATATGCATTTTCACTCACAGTGTACAAAAATTCCCTTTTCTTCACATCTTCCTCAAAGATACTTGTCATTTTTCATCTCTTTGAAGATAGTCATTCTATGAGGTGATAATTGTGGATTAAATTTAAATTTCTCTAATTATTAGTCATGTTTAGCTTTTTTATATATCTGTTTTCAAATTGTATTTACTGTTCTGAAAAAGGTACATTCAAATATTTTGCTTATTTTTAATAGGGTCACTAGTTGTTATTGTTGTTTTTGTTGTTGTTGTTGTTATGGAGTGGTTTGGCTCTCTTATATATTTTGGATACGTTTCCCTTATCAGATGCCTAATTTTGTAAAATTTTTGCCAAACCTGTGGATTTTTCTTCATTCTGTGAATTATTTTCTTTAATCTGCAGAAGTTTGTAGTCTGATGCAACCCCATTTGCTATCTTTGCTTTTGTTGCCTATGTTTGGGCAATAATATCCAGAAAATTGTTGCTCAGACCACTGTCTTGGAGCTTGTCCCCTATGTTCCTTTAGAAGTTTTACAGTTTCTGTTCTTGTCCAAAGTCACTCTTATTCTGTTCCATTGATCTGTGTGTCTATCCCTCAAGCAGTATCATGGAGACGTGATTAATGCATGCCCTAAAATAAGTATGTTACTTTTTTTCCAAATAGTACTTGAAAATAACAATACTTTAAAAAATGTCACCACGTGTACCTTCCCCTGGGTCTAGGCCTCATTTGTGGTGTGTCCTGAGTGTTCGGTGTGCTCCACTATCCTTCAGGGAGGTTTGTGTCTGGGCTCACACTGATGTTCCCTCAATGTGCCTCTCACACAGTAACACAGAGCTGTGTCCTCAGAGGTCACAGAGCTCAGCTGGAGGAATAACGGTTTTTTCAATGTGTCACAGGAGATGCTGCTGTGGCTCCAGAAGGATGGGTTGTATCTGGTGACTCCAGAATAACCTATTTCTCCCAGCCACTGCAGCCTTTTTCCCAGTGGCTTTTGAATCCAATGCCAGTAGGTACTACTGGTTGTTATGGAGAAACCAGAGACAGTGCAGGGGAGGGAGACGGTCTGAGAGGGATTCACCAGTCTAGGACCCAACTCCTGCAACTGCACCTGGGACAGGATACCTAGGGACAAGGATAATCAGTTTCTGTCAGTCACCTGCAGTCACAAATATTTCAAAGACCTAGGTGTGACATCTGAAACACTCACCTTGGGTAGCTGTCAACATGCACATCTCATTTTCGGTAAGACCACAGCTCTGCCTTCTCCAGAGATTTTCTGTCTTGTCTGAGAAGGGATTCATCAGTTCCCACATGATAAGAGTGAAATTTTACCCAAGAGATTGAAGGGAAATTTGCATGGGTGGAGCCCTGTCCTAGCAACTGGGGAGAGACCGATTCCAGGCTTTCCTGAGACTGCCGTGGCCCTTGGAGGGCATCTCTTCTCTGGAGCTTACATAGAATGTGTTTCTGCATTTGGAGGGAATTTATCTTTAAAACACTACATGTGTTATTTAATACAATGTAATGACCCTATAAATTATTTCCCCTTCAAAATAATTAATTATAAACAAAAATTTATAAAATATAATAGTCTTTCTTTACTAGTTAGCACTTTAAACAAAAATTATGAAAGAAACAAACTGATTTTGTTCCCCTTGAATTTAGTTTCATGAAGTATTTATTTTTAGGAAATATTATAGTTGACAATCCAGCTGTTGGGAAGAGACTTCACACAAGCCTGTGACTCAGAAGAGAAGGAGCTGTTGTAACTCCTTTGTCTAAGACAAGAAAGCAGTAAGTTGACTTTGCTGGCAGGAGAGAAAGAGACCCGCAACTTGGAAGAGAGCTGTTTCATCATCACAACTCATTAGTGCTAATTCCATGTTCGTGTTTTTCAAGCTCATGACAATCTGTTTGGAGTCCTCTATGCAGAAGGTGTGAGATTTCAGGGCACTTCCAGCTGACTTCTTCAGCAATTATTCTACAAAACTCATTGAATGTGGTGATTTCAGCCATGTTTATAGAGGCCTTCACTGTGCCCTGGAGGGGCTCTTCCAAGTGCCGGGCCCTGAAGTGCAACATTCACATGGGTGTTGATCCATCCCCATCTTGTCAAAGATAGAATTTAATTTAAAGGCTGTAAGGTTTTGATATCAGTTTTCCTACTGTGAAGCCATTCATATTAATCTGATAATTGGCATTCACATTTGTCATGGGAAGGCAACTTTGCTAGAGTAATGTGCAAATTCAGTCACCATGCACAACTAAAGCTGTTTCTCACTGACTTTAACTCCATGACATTAAAGACCACAGGGCTGTACACAATCTTGGTTCAACCCAGGATTTTCCAACTCCTTTTCTATGGGACTTGTATGGTGATTACTATAAAAGGAGTGAGTGACCCAGAGCCTACTTAGAAGGAGAATCTCCAATATGGATATATTAGTATGTCATCTCATAAAGAAATGCAAAATACCTATCAAAGAGAAAGTCTTGAGAAGAAACCTGGCATATGAAAAAGGCCTCGACCTATTAGCTTCTGATCAACTTACTGTTAAATTTATTGCCTTCATGTCATTTTGGAAAATTAAAACAAAGCATGGTGAATTGAAGTGTGATGTTGCTTGTTTGGTACTACAGCAGGGTGAGGATAATGAAGAGCCCTGTGATCCTGAGGAGATGGCCTAATCCAAGGAGAGGGAGGCTCCAGGACATGTGGACTCACATGGGGATCCTGCTTCTGCGCATCCATCAGCCACTCCCAGAAGCCTTCAGGAGACAGGGGTGTGGGTGGGCCCTTGAGACGATCCAGTGAGAACTGGAAGTCAAGAAAAGACAATGATCTGGGATAAATTTTTTTTTAAATTTCTTTTAAATTCACAAATTATGGTTGTTTAGATTTACAAGGTAAGAAACAATGTTATGATTTGTGAATGTAATATGGAATAACTATGATAATTAAGATTTAAGATAGTTTTCATTAATCACCTCAAATTCTTATCTTTTATTGTGACATTTGAAATTTACTCTGAGCTCTTTGGAAATGACCAATATGCTATTTTTAAATGAACAATATAAATCAATTCATGTAAACAAATAAAAGCAACTGAAATCAATTAGGAATTTAAAGATTTACACTTAGTCCATCATTAGTTTGATTCTTCAGAAAATATTTTTGGAATTATTTTGTTTTAATGTTTAATATGAATGCCTAGTATATATGCATAGGTCTGTGTATTTATACATCTTTCTCTCTTTTTATTTCTTTTTTTTTGTGTGTGAGATGGTGAATTGCCCTGTTGCCCAGACTAGAGTACAGTGGCACAATCTCAGCTCACTGCAACCTCCGTCTGCTGGGTTGAAGCAATTCTTCTACCTCAGCCTCCCGGGTAGCTGGGATTACAGGTGTGTGCTACCACACCCGGATACATTTTGCATTTTTAAAAGAGACGGGCTTTTGCCATGTTGGCCAGGCTTGTCTTGAACTCCTAACCTCAAGTAATTCACCTGCCTCGGTCTCCCAAAGACCTGGGATTACAGGCATGAACCACCGCGCCCAGCGTGTACATATTTCTATGGCCATAGAGTTATGTCCCTATAGCTATGTAGTTGCTGATGTCAACAAATGTTCATAAAATTCTGGGGGAATTAGTACAAATAATTAGGAATGTTTATTTCTTGAAAGTACTTAAAAATACTTACAGAATTTTAATAATTATTAAAATTTAAATACTAATGATAATAAATTCATAATAAATACAAGTAATATAATATCACAGCCTAGAACGCTCCAGAGTTCTGCAAATACAATCCTGACTTTTCCAGTTGAGTAGAAAGGAAACCGCTCCCTGATCCTGCTCCTGGGACCTGTCCCGTCCTCATGGGTCCCGAGCGCCCCCTGGTGGCCCCGCGCGCCCCTGCAGGGAGGTTTGTGTCTGGGCTCACACTGACCTTGCCTCACTGTGTCTCTAGTACAGTAATACACGGCCGTGTCCTCGGTTTTCAGGCTGTTCATTTGCAGATACAGTGTGTTCTTTGAATCATCTCTTGAGATAGTGAATCTGCCTTTCACAGATTCGGCGTATGCTGCTGTTCCACCATCGGCTTTGTTTTTAATAAATCCAACCCACTCCAGCCCCTTCCCTGGAGCCTGGCGGACCCAGCTCATCCAGTAGTTACTGAAGGTGAATCCGGAGGCTGCACAGGAGAGTCTCAGGGAACCCCCAGGCTGGACCAAGCCTCCCCCAGACTCCACCAGCTGCACCTCACACTGCACACCTGCAAACACAAAGACATCGTGATTAGAAACAGCCACACGTATCCACTGTTTCTCTCACTCATGTCCCCTCACACTCAGTATCTCTAGTTCTCCATGAATTACCTTTTAAAAGAGCAACAAGGAAAACCCAGCTCAGCCCCAACTCCATGGCTGGTCTTCTGTGTTCAGTGCTGGTCACCAAGTGGAAACTGCTGGCAATCCCAGGGCTGGGCTCCTCTCCCAGAGCTGCAGGGTCAGGGCTGGGCTGGTTTTCATCAGCAGAGGGAGGACCCCATTTGCATGTCTCCTACTATATAGGAAGCTCTGGGGTGGGACGCCTGAGGAGAGGACAGGGCCCAGATAAGATGACTGTGCCTTGCAGAGGTTTGATGACAATGATGGTATTTGGAAAATATGCTGTCTTATAAAATTATGCTGTGATAAACACTTTGAACTGATCACCCTATTTTATTTTTACACGTTTGTGTAAATTATGTTTTGTCGCAGTCAATGTTTCTCCCTGTACGGATGTGAAAGTAAACCACATGTGGAAAATGGGCTAAGGGTGTATTTAAGAGCTCATGTCTAGATGAGTAAGCCCTGGTATCTGGGCCTGTGCTCCTCATCACTGGCCCCAGTAACTCCCTGAACCGACTCTAGGACAGAGCTGGGGATGCCTAGGATGGTTGTGAAGCCCAGTTTCTGTAGTGAGAACTTGTGTGATTTTGCTGCATTCTAGCATTCACCTAAAATATGGTGAGAACTAGGATTTAGGCAGATAAATTCTTAGGTATTTTTGAAATTCAGTATACATTTTTTTCTATCTTTCTATCATTCCTTTCTTGTCTAATTATCCATGTGTTTGCTTGTAATAAATTTTATAAGTTTTAGTTTACGTATGATAATCTTTTGCATGTTTATATTGTACAGTTGATAAACATGATGGAACCATCATTATCAAAGGGGACAAGATAATTCTCAATATTCCCTTTTGTTCTTCTGTATACTTTGTTGTTTTCCCTTTCTTTCTTCTACCTTTTTCCTTGGCAACTACTGATCTTTACATTGCTGCAGATTCATTTTAATTTATCAGAATGTATATAAATGAAATAACATAGTATATATTCTGATTTGTTTGGCTTACTTTACTTAACAAAAACAATTAGATACTTTACCTGATAGTTTGGTATAACATAATTTTTTATGATAAATATTGGGTAGTATTCTAGCAGACAAATTTACCATAATTGTTTTTCTATTAAGCAGCTGAACAATATTTGATTTTTTTTTATTTTTCTAGGTTTTACTAAAGATCTGATATTAAGCTTGGAAATGTACATAGAAAAGATATATATTTTTCTTATTTTTACAACTGTATCAACCATAACAGATAAACAGAGAAGATGGAATTTTGAAAATTTTGTTTAATACTTCCAATATTTAAAGTTCCTAGCAAACAATAACTCTGAAGTTTAAGGAGAAGCAAGTTCTTGTACAGAGTAACAAAGGCAGGGTTTGAAATTACATATTTCTACGGCAGAGTCTGGAGTATGATGTATAACCTATTACAAGAGAAAATATAAGTACATATTGGATTGCTTGAAATTGTGTGTGGTAAGCATGTTGTAGTGTGAAATTGTAAGGGATCATATGCTCAAGAACTATCCTATCCTCTTGAATCCCTTTCCCCAAGAAAGGGGACAGTCACAAAAATCTTCCTTTCCCCAAGTGTCTGTCTAGGAAAGAACGAGAGCCCACACTTCTGAAATGTATTCAGACCCAACTCCCTTATTCCCACAACAGAACTAAGAATTTACCCTGCAGGGGCAAGTCACTGAAACCAGAATCCTAGGTGCACTTGTTCAATGCCTCAGGAATTGAGATGGTAACACCAAAGATCTATTGAGAAGCAGCTCGCCTGTCTTTCTTATGGAATCAGAGCCTTAGTCTGCAGGGCAGGGCAGCAGATCTGCAAGGTGATGACACCGACGGAGAACACTGGAGCTGTGGGAGGGAACACCTGGGGAAAACAGTAGGACTCTACCCCAGGGGAAGGGGAAAGAACACACAGACCAGCATCTCATCTGAAGGAGGGTCAGGAACACTCGCAAGGTCACATGCAGACCCAGGGTCATGATGCCTTCCTAGGAATATGGACCAAAGAATACGGACCTAGGAATATGGACCCTTTAGTCTAATACCTTTCACCAACTGAGAAATTGTCAGTAAATAAAACACTTGAATGCACCTGAGGGAGCTGAAAGAGATTCTCTAGAGGACAGAACAAGGTGAAGAGACAAAGTCAAGCAGAAAAGACAAGGTATCATTGGAGGATCTGTAGTCTCTGGTGGACATAGTAGGGCAGACTTCAATTCGTTTTTGAAACCTTTATATCGGACTTTAGTAATGTATATGATAAAATAGTCAGCCTCATCAATGGTGTCTTATTATCCTCATCAGGGATGAGGGTCCACGTAGGCATGTGGTGCAGTTCTAGTCATGGAGGCAGGGGAAGTGGTCAGTTGAGGTGTTTCTGGTCCTTCAGAGGAGAATTGCAGAAATGGTTCTTCCCCAGCTCCAGCCAATATTTAATATATGTGTGTGACTCTTGGGAATGTTGTCACTATGTCACCGTATGATGGGAGTCCCCTGGGGTGTGAAGCTGACTTTCTGGATGTATCAGTGTGGAAAATTGAGAAAAGAAACTGCCTGGGAAGACAAGCTGTCAAATTATTCAATCCTAGAGCCACTCACTTCCGGCTTCCTGTTTCATCATGTTGTGATTTTCCTCATTGTTTAGTCAGCCTAGGTTGTCTTTCTTCACTCTCTGCTAAAATAGTCACACATCATAACCTAGAAGTATTAACATAAATAAGTAATGAATTTGAAAATTAGAATAAGTCCCAAGTGAAGTCAGTTACTGTGTGGTTCATAATGAGATAGACAGGAGACATGGCTGGATACTAAGTGTGTGTTCACATTTATTTTGTCCAGATTCACAAAATATTTTGTATATCCATTTTGAGACCCTTGATTTAGCATTATTTCTTGATGAATAACACCTAAGTAATAAAAGTGGTGGTTATTAATAATTTATACTATTAGTACATTCATTTATGATATATTCCTCTGCCTGATCTAAAACCATCCAAGAAGGCAGAAGTTATTGCACTTAATAGACCTTATCAATTAACAAAAGACCAGGATTAAATACAGATGTTCTGCTGTAGTGCAGAATTTTAAAATGTGCTGCAAGCAGAGGTTTTTTAATCTTCTGGAAGCCCTATCAAAATGGACAGCAAGATACGACAGTTTTAAATAAAATCGTACATTCTAGAGACCTGACACACAAATGTGAAACCAAATGCAAAGAGAAAAAAAACTAATATGGAAACAAGAATAATGTTCTGGTGCATCATTACAGGAAACATTGAGTCTTAACCTGGTTTGTAATATTATCTAAACATAGAAGGCATTGCCATTGTTCATATCATACAGAAATCAGTCCTATTAATATTCTGGATATGTTGAAAAATAGCATCTTTAAATAAAAAAAAACTTCTAAAAATATGGAAAATCTCTTGGCCAAGAGTTATCCCACTAGCACTAAGACATTCTGGTGCCTCCCTCAGGACACATCCGTTATTGCCCTATGAGTCGGGAGCTGGAGGATTCATACATTTAGAAATGTTACCTTCATTTCTCACCTTTATCCTACTGCAGGAGGTGTTTGTTACACAATATTGAAAGCAATTTTTATACTCACTCCAATCACCAACATTTTAAGGTTGCCTTTTTATGTCATCTTTTAACAGTATTTTGCGATCTTCGACCAAGAAATTATGTCTATCGAAGAAACATCAGGAAAAAAAATTCTGCTGTTGGAACATATTGGGATGCATCTTTTCAGGTGCTATTAACCAAAACACTGCAGAAAAAAAATTCAGGGAGTCAGTTCTTGGGTTGATATGTTGCAACTAAAGAATCAGTTCAGTCCAGATATGGTGGCTCATGCCTATAATTCCACCACGTTGAGAAGCAAAACCAGGGGAATCACATGAGACCATGTGTTTGAGACCAGCCTGGGCACATAGAGAGACCACATTTCTATGAAAGATTTAAAAAAATATCAGCTGCATGTGATGGTGTATCCGTCTAGTCCTAGCTACTCAGGAGGTTGAGGCAGAAGGATTATGTGAGCCAGGAGTTCAAGGTTACAGTGAGCTATGATTGTGCCACTGCACTCCAACCTGTGTGACAGAGACCCTATACTCTAATTATAATAATAATAACTAAGAATTTTACACAATTGTAAGGCTACTCAAATAGAAGATATTAAAATGAATATCCTGAGGAATCCTCTGGCACTTGTGATGTTTTGGAGATCTAATATATTCAGAATAAGCGGATGATCTTAGACAGTGAAATGTCTCCACAGAAGACATTGGAACAGGACCCATGTCTAATTCCCTGCCCCGTGCCTTTCACCCCTTTCTCCTCGTTTCAGTACTACTTTTAATTATTATTTGCTTATTCTTATAAGCAGTCTTCTCTTTTTTTGTAGAGTTGGTTGTTGTCCACCCATATTGGACACTGATCTTTTCTTTTTATTCACAATTTTTATAGTTGCTACATAGAATAAGTCATCACACTATTGTTTTGATGTCTGACTGTTGATAACTTAATGCTCATTCCTCCATCATCTCCTTTCTTTCCAACACAAGGTGAATCTTGTTAGGAATCACAGGAACTCTCTCATTTGATGCCATCTGGAGGTTGAAACCCCACAAACTCCTTTCTGTGAGTGAGAACCCTCACTCTGCCTCCACCATCAAACCACTAGAGCAACCCTGAGCCAGTCTCCTTTCTTACTCGATCAAGCCATTTTGGACATTCCTGAGATATCAGCTCTACTCTCAGCAGACACCTCCAGAGGTAATTAACCTTTCTGTATTCACATGGGGGAGTGTGCGGCACCCACAGATGTGACATCAACACTACATTTTAGTTGAGATCTCTTGGTCTTTTTATGGTGTCAAATAGAACAAATGCTGTGAGCTTGGTGTCATGGTTCCTAACCACAGGACACACCTGTTCCCTGGACCAACTCCAGGACACAGCTGGACATGCCTGGTGTGGTTTGATTAGCCCCCATTATGTAATGAAACCATGACATTATTTTGTTGTATTCTAGTGTTTCCCTAAAGATATAGTTAGGCTTAGGGTTTATTCATGTGTATATTCAGGAGTCTTTGATTTCGTGTATGTATTTAAATAAATCTTTAATTCTGTGTTGAGAAATTTAAAATTTCTTCAGTTTATGAGTGAAGTCCTCAAGCCAACGTTCTATGATTTTCTTTTTTTATTTATCATATATTTTATTCATCTCTGTCTACCTCATTTTCTACCAAATTATACGTGTTTAAATTTGTAATATTTTAATGAGGTGAAATTAGCAAATAATACCCATCCCGTGACGTGTACAATTTGACAAATAGTGACATAACCATTACTTTTCTCAACATAGAAAAAATCAACTGCACTCAAAATTTCCTCTTGTTTTCCTAAAATTTCTGGTTCCTACACCTTCCCTTCTCACACCACGTCTAGAGTCAACTACTGGGTTTTTTTATGTAACTTTGGATTACTTTTCATTTTGTAGAATTTATAGAAGAGGACTTGTATGCATGTACTTGTACTCATTTGTCTTATTTTACTCATCATACGTACTTGCGACGATACCCTCACTGTTGAGCATATCCAGCTGTACCTTATTGTAACAGTGGGTGTTTTTCCAGCACAATTTGTTTACTGATTTAGCTGCTGATTGATATTTGGATTACTTTCAGTATCTGGGTATTATTTAAAACCTAATACTCATCTTAGAGAAATACACAGCTGAGAAACAATGTTTTTCTTCTTACAGTAATATGAACAGAAACTAACCTGGAAAAGCTGCCCTTTAACGAATTGTCTTCAACACATCACGTGACCGCAGTTGTAGAATTCTGTGTGTGAGAGTGAGTTTGTGAGAGAGAAGGAGGAAAGAAGAGAGAAAGAAGAGAAAGAGATCCTACATAATTGACCATAATTTATGAGGTGATCAAATAAACACAGGGACTCAGATTCTTTTTGGAAAAGGTCCATGTAAGATAGAGGACAGCTTGATGCACCTACATATTGTTATGTATTTATATAAATGCCATTTTCTAATAATACAGAGAATCATGTACCTGAAAATAAACATAGTGGCGGGTGTCCAGCGGTGAAATATGATGGTGATGCCAAACCGCATCTCCAGCACCTTTTCCTTCTTCCACCTGCCTTGCTATGTATGTCCTGAGCGCCCCCTGGTGTCCTCAGGGCCCCCTGGTGTCCTCAGGGCCTGGTGCTGCTCCTGAGCTTCCCGGTAGGGAGGTTTGTGTCTGGGCTCACAACATCTTTCCCTCGCGGTGGCTTCTGTATAAATACTCATGGTTGTGTACTCTTTGCTCAGGTAGCTCAGCTGTAGGAAAAACGGTTTTTTGGATGTGGATCTGGAGATGGTGACTGGACTCCTCTTGAGGATTGGTTTGGAATGTGCACTCCCTCATGAACTGTGCACCTGATTCACTCCAGTCCCTTCCCTGGGGGACTGATGGATCCAGCCCAAGCAGGAAGCACTGGTTGTGATGGCAAATACAGAGACAGCACAGTTGAGGGAGATTGTCTGTGAGGGCTTCACCAGACCAAGAGTGAGCGGGAAACACAGTAGTTGGCATGCACAGGTTCTGAACAACACGTTGAAATTCACAAATATGCACATTTTGATGAAAATGAAGAGTTCACTTGTTTTGAAATTTCTTGGTCCACTAAAGAAAATAGTAGATTCTGAAGTTAAATTTAGACAAATAATGGCCCCGTTTTTTCTTCAAACTTTCAACCAAATAAGAAAGAGAAAGTGCTGTCAGGAGAATGGGCACTGGGTTATCAGCTCTATCTATGATAATGGTGATTTTCAGAATAAGGTTGACCTGTGATAGCCTAAAGGATATCCTAATACTGAATCCAACATTAGACTTGAGCAGCAATCATTGGCAGTGGAGGTCTCTTTACATGAGGAAACATCTGACTCTGCAAAGCTGCACATGGGGGTCTCTGCAGGCCCTTAGTTGTACAGGACCCTCTCCTCCCTCAGACTCAGAGTAAGGACAATGTACTCTTTACCTGGAGGAGGTGAAGGTTAGTGTGTGGAAATAACCAAACTCACTCTAATCAGTATCTTCGTACTTAGGCAGAAACCAAAGTTTACAAGAAACCATGAACTTGGGTAAAGTAGGAAATTACAATTGTTTGCAGGCAGCGTGCTTGCTTCTCCATGTCATCCAAGAGAACCAAGTACAATCAAGTTTTCTCATGCACATATCCATAAATGGTTTTTCCACCCTGACAATGAACCTCCCATACTTCCAACATCACGGAGCAACTGTACCAGGCACGCAGGACAGCTCTCTGACACCTTCACCCAGTTTTTGACAAAGAGACAAAGGCTCGAGCTCCTCCCACAAAATGACTGTGCACATAGCAGATTCCTGATGGGCAACTATGCAATGGGAAGAACCAATGGCCTTAATGGACTTAGCTTGAACCACAGGTTGTTAGGAAGCTCCATCAGACTCCCACCCTTCTCCAGCACTAGGTATGAGATTGGCATAGTGGGCTGACAGTGGCTACAATCTCACCCGGCCTCCTGTGCACTTTTCTGCCTCTTGCCTCTCCTGTAGACTCCACCACCTGCACCTCACACTAGACACCTACAAACATAGGGACATTTTGGTAAGAAACTGCCACACACATTATCACTGTTTTTTCACTCATATCCACTCACACTCAATACCCCTAGTTCTCCATTATTTGCCTTTTAAAATTGCAACAAGAAAAACCCAGCTCAGCTCTAATTCTGTGGTGAGCCCCGTGCATTCAGAGATGATCATCAAATCAAAACTCCTGGGAATTCTGAACTGGGGCTCTTCTCCCAGAGCTGTAGGATCAGGGCTGGGATGACTTTCATCAGGAGAGGGAGAGCCCTATTTTCGTGTCTCCTCCTCTGCAGCAAACACTGAAGTGTGACTCCAAAGGACAAACAGAGCCCAGAGCAGATGTGAGACTCCTGGAGGAGTTTAGTGGTGATGGCAGCATTTGGGAAAATATAATTTATTATTATGTGATTTTCCCTTTAAAAATACTAAGCAAATATTATTTTATTTCTATTTTACATATTTGTAAAAATAGAAATAGAAGAGAAATATAACTACATTAAATAGAAATATAACTGCATTAACCAACTTTAAGAGATATGAAGGGATAAATTGAAAACAATAAAAAAGAGATTTCAACACCTCACCCTCAATAATATATAGAACATCCACAAAATAATTATTAGGAAACCAGTGGAATTTGTAAACAATAATTTCCTATATTTCACATTAAAGACATAGACAACAAAAGCAGAATTGAACAAGTGGAACTCCATCAAAACAAAAACATTCTGCAAAGTGGAAAAAATTACAACCTACAGAATGGGAGAATATTAATTGCAGTCACACATCTGAAAAAGTGTTAAAATCCCAAATATACATGCAACTTCTACAACTCATTAGCAAAATCATAATTGCCTGATAGTAAAGTTGTCAGTATTTCACCTTAGAAAAATTAGGAACATAGATCTCATGTTAAATATTGTTTTCTATGGGTTATTGTAAGTTTTATGGTACATCTGGTTAGGATAGATTTTGTAGTTATTCGATCCAGCACTAATATAGGTGGTGTTGGTGAATTTACTTAATAGATGTTATTAAAACTGTCATCGGCCAGGAATGGTGGCTCACACCTGTAATCCTAGGACTTTGGGAGGCCCAGGCAGGCGGATCACCTGAGATCAGTGGTTGGAGACCAACCTGGCCAACATGGTGAAACCCCGTCTCTACTAAAAATACAAAAATTAGCTGGGCATGGTAGTACATGCCTGTAAACTCAGTTACTCCAGAGGCTGAGGCAGGAGAATTGCTCGAAACCAGGAGGCAGAAGTGGCAGTGAGTTGAGATCGTGCCACTGCACTCCAGCCTTGGCAAAAGAGTGAGACTCCATCTCAAAAACAAAACAAAACAAAACAAAAACTGTCATCAGCTGATTCTGTGTTAGGTATACTGTCATTGATAAAAATGGGTGGGTCTGATTCCGTCAGAGAACTCGGGAAAATAAAATTCCATGGTGATTCAGCAGCTTCACCTCATTCTGGAACTTGCAGCCTGCACTTACTGATGGATGATCTTCTGGACATTGGATATTCCCAGCCATCTCCAAAAGCTGTCATCCTTTACATCTCACAGAAACGTGGCATGTCCACCTGTAGCTTGTCAACCCTGAATAATGGACAGAGAGAGACTCTAAAATATAATAATATTTATTCTAGGATGTGCATTGTGATTGAAATATATATGGGTGCATTCGGGTTGGTATAGGAAGATAAAGAATTAAGAAAAGATGAGAAGGTTTACACAAGTTGTTTCGAGATAACTATCCTGGGCTAGAAGAATCAATAACAAGGGTGACATCAGTGTAAGGTTGAAAAAGCAGTTGCTGGGCAGATACACTTGGAGAAGTAATTCTTTTAAGGTTGTGGTGGCCTTTGTGCAAGGTTGTGGCTGTGCAGAGTCTATTTATGAGAGTTCCTGTTATCAGGAATATGTGTGTTAGAACCCACCTTCATGGCCTTCCCCAGTTTCATTCATTAGGGTTTTAACACAAGTGGCTCCATTTAGATTCTGATATTATTTCACAAGCTCTTTCTAACACTACTTCTGAAGAAGATGACTCTGACAATGTGCATAGAACAGAGTTAATTCCACATCCACAACCCATTTTGATCAAATAAGTCTGTCCCCTTCACTATTGATGGCCAATTGCACTCTCAGATGATTCTACACACAACACAGAGGGGGTTCCTGAGAAAATGGGGAGAGAAGGAAATCCCATCAACCTCTCCCACCTGGCTGCAGGAGCAAGCCTAAGCCCCACTGAGCTCCAAGAAAATGCCTTGATCCTTGGAATGTAGACCACGGAGAACATCTGTTTCTTTTTCAGGAAGCAGGAAAAGCAAATCAAAAAGAGAGAACAAAGACTACAAAGAAAGAACATGGATTGCGAGCAAAAGGAGCACCAGGTCAGTGCTCATGCTGATTGGCTTTAGTGTCAAGAAAAGGATCAGGCGTGCAAACTGTGAGGTTCTGAAAGACACTGACCCTGGCCCAGACTCTCTGTTGGCTGTGATCAAAATTCATAAAGACTTCGTCAGGGAATCTCCCTGAGGTTTCTGTCCTGGGTCTGATTGGAGAAGACTCACCAGGCACCGCTGAGTTTCCTCAGGACTCTGATCTTGGTGGTCACGGTTGAGGCCTTTTCATCTCTGTAAGCGTCAATCTGCATTTGGTGCATGTGAGAATAGGTCTTCATATTAAAATGATATTTTTTAAAACATGTAAAGATGACATGAAGAAGCACATAATTCTAAACTTAGGTTCGCTAGAGAAACTGTCAGAAGAAGATGAAGTCCCACATCCTGACAGGAAGTCAGTCTCTATCCACACCTGCCTCTGGGGTTGACTCTGATCAGTGGGTCCCGAGCGCCCCCTACAGCTGATTTCCCCCCAGCGTTCCTGCAGGGAGGTTTGTGTCTGGGCTCACACTGACTTCCCCTCACTGTGCTTCACTCACACAGTAATAAATGGCTGTGTCTTCAGCTATCAGACTGTACATTTGAAGATATAGTGTGTTTTTGGCATTGCCTCTGGAGATGGCGAATCAGCCTTTTACAGAGTTTGCATAATATGTGCTACCAGCAATACTAATACCAGAGACCCACTCCAGCCCCTTTCCTGGAGCATGGCGAATCCAGTCCAAATCACAGCTGCTAAAGGTGAATCCAGAGGCTGCACAAGAGAGTCTCAGGGACCCTCCAGGCTGCACAAAATTTCCCTCAGACTCCACCAGCTGCACCTCACCCTGGACACCTGCAAACACGGAGACATCCTGGTCAGAAATTGCCAGATGCAACCACTGTTTCTCTCACTCATATCCACTCACACTCAATATCTCTAGTTCTTCATGAATCGCCTTTTAAAATAGCAGCAAGGAAAACCCAGCTCAGCCTGGATTCCATTGTAAGTTGTTTGAATTCAGTCTCTATCATTAAATAGAAACACCTGGGCATCCCAGGGCTGGGGCTTCCTTTTCAGAGCTGCAGGGTCAGGGTTGGGCTGTTTCGTATCAGCAGAAGGAGGAACCTATTTGAATGTCTCCTACTATATAGCAAGTTCTGGGGTGGGATGTCTGAGAAAGGGGCGTTGCCCAGATCAGATGAGAGTGCCTTGGGGGGAGATTAAAGTAATCACATCATTCAGGAAAATATAATTTTATATTGCCTGATAGTGCCTTAATAAGCATTTATCATTCATCATTTTATTTCATTTTTTATGCATCTAAACTATATGTACATATATACATATTTATTTATATGCATATATGAATATATATGTACTGTCAGTATCAATGTTATATTTTACAGATGATAAGTTACATACAGAGCAGAAAGGTTGTGCAATGTGTCCAAGATCACACATACAGAATTTGCCCACTATCTGCACCGCTCTCCTAACACTGGAGGAGACTGCTCCACCGAGACAACTCCAGAGCAGCAAGGGACATGCCTGGTGAGGTTTGCAGGATTCCCCACCTGTCATCGCAACTTTGTGTAATTTTCTGTATTCTGGAATTTATGTGAAATATATAGAGAGTATCAGGGTTCATGCACGTGTATTTTCAGGACTCTGATCGCTTAAATTTTTACATCCCTCCTCTTATTTTTCCTTCTCTACTAATATATTCATTTCTTCATTTTTGCTGCTTTATTTAATTATAATAGGTAAGTAATTAATTCAAGTTTAGAGCGTTCCATGTGGAAAATGTTGAACTCGATTTGCAATTATTCAACAAACACTTCAAGAAGTTGTTAACAGTTGAAGTAACTCCTGAATTTTCCTCGCACTCCTCTGTGGTTTTCTCTCTCCACTACACTGTGCCCACCACCCTATTCTCAAAGTAAAATCTTCCTCATGTTATTTTTGAATAGTTGTACAATTTACACAAATGAAACTATATGACATGTACACTTATTTAGTTTTTGCACTAACTATAATTATTTGAGGATGTAGCAATGCTTCTATGTGGATCAGACATGCCTGGATTTTAACGCTGAGTTGTATTCCAGTATGTGAACACATCTCAAGTTATTCAACTATTCACCTGATGTGGATTTTTGAACTATACTCTCAGTTTCCGTCTTTTATATAGAAAGCAGCTTCTCAGTGAGGGAATGTAAAAATCATATAAGTATAATGTTATTTTTACCTAATCCTGGACAACTACAGATAAAGATAAAAAGAAAAACTTATTGTATCAGAATTGATATCACGGGTAAAAAACAAACAAGCAAACAAACAAAACCCTCCTGACATCTAAGGAGCTCGGGGCCTGCAGAGCGAACCAGGACCCACATACTCCTTCACATGGGGTAGGAGCTACTGAATGGCATTTAAGATAAAAAAAGACTACCTTGAAAATCTTCAATGAGTTGTTTGAGGACGGTGGTGCTAATCTTTCTAGAGTGTGAAGCTCCTAGTGTTTGCATGCTCTTTCTACAGAATTGGGGAAAATCTATAGAACTCCTCTTCTGTCCTGCGGGGTTTATTAGGGGAAATGAGCTGCAGTCACTGTCAAATATCTGGATCCCCCTTTCCTACTTGCAGGGAAAATCAACCAAAGCTGTGCCCTGTGGGCGTTGGTGGAGTTCCAAAAAAATACAAAGCCAGGCAGGGTGGCTCACGCCAGTAATACCAGCACTTTGGGAGGCTGAGGCCGGCAGATCACTGCCCAGACCAGCTCGGTCAGGGAGACCCTAAGCCAGCGGCATTAGAGGAATTAAAGACACACACACAGAAATATAGAGGTGTGAAGTGGGAAATCAGGGGTCTCACAGCCTTCAGAGCTGAGAGCCCTGAACAGAGATTTACCCACATATTTATTAACATCAAACCAGTCATTAGCGTTGTTTCCATAGATACTAAATTAACTAAAAGTATCCCTTATGGGAAACGAAGTGATGCGCTGAATTAATTGCAGCAGGAACATGCCCTTAAGACACAGGTCGCTCATACTAATTGTTTGTGGCTTAAGAATGCCTTTAAGCGCTTTTCCGCCCTGGGTGGGCCAGGGGTTCCTTGCCCTCATTCCCGTAAACCCACAACCTTCCAGCTTGGGCGTTAGGGCCATTAAGAACATGTTATAGTGCTGCAGAGATTTTATTTATGGTCAGTTTTGGGGTCAGTTTATGGCCAGATTTTGGGGGCTTGCTCCCAACAGATCACAAGGTCAGGAGTTCGAGACCATCCTGGCCAAACATGGTAAAACCCCACCTCTACTAAAAATACAAAAATTAGCCAGTCGTGGTGGTGCGTGCCTGTAATCCCAGATACTCAGGAAGCTGCGACAAGAAAATCACTTGAACCGGGCAGGTGGATGTCGCAGTGAGCCAAGATCGAGCCATTGCACTCCAGCCTGGGCAACTCCATCTCAAAAAAATTTGTTTTCATTTAAATTCAAAGACAAATACTCTGTCAGACATATAGACAATGAGAAAATGCATAGCTAGCACAATCATCATTCAGGAGATGTTTTAGTCAATTTTCCAGGCAAGCAGCCACACAATATAGAATCTAAGCATCAATCTATCCAAAAAAACGTAAATGGTCAAAAATGGAAAAAATAAAGTAGAAATTTATGTTTAATATTTGTGACCATTCTAACATATAACTATGTGAAGCAGTAATAAAAATTGACATATTATATCCTATTGCATATAAAAAAGCAACAGAGGAAAGAACAAGAAATTAGAAAGAGGAATTAAAAGTACATAGTTTTAATATCTCTGTACTACATACAAAAATATTATCTGAGTTAGAATCTGATGATATGAAATTATTATCGTAAACCTTGTGGTAGCCAAGAAAATATTAATAAAAATAAATTAAGTCATAAGTAAGTTAATAAAAAGGATAAACTTTACAATAAAATGCCAAATTGAAACAATAATTAACAGGCTGGGCACAGTGGCTCACACCTGTAATCCCAGCACTTTGGGAGGCCGAGGCAGGGGTATCACCTGAGGTCGGGGCTTCGAGACCAGCCTGACCAACATGGTGAAACCCTGTCTCTACTAAAAATACAAAATTAGCTGGGTGTGGCGGCGCATGCCTGTAATCTCAGCTACTTGGGAGGCTGAGACAGGAGAATCGCTTGAACCCAGGAGGCTGAGGTTGCAGTAAGCCGAGATCTCACCATTGCGCTCCAGCCTGGGCAACAAGAGCGAGACTCCATCTCAAAACAATAATAATAATCATAACCAAAAAGAGGAGATACAAGTTAAAAATGATAATTTGTCATAGTTTCTTTAAAAAGGAAAGAGTTAACTTTTAGCTTTTTACAAGAAAATTACTCTATATTTTCACAAATACAAAGTTAAATGTGGGATGACATGTTCCATGAAAATATGAAAAGAATTATTAAGAAGTTATTTTAATTTCAGACAAAGTACTCATTAGGAAATATACTGTTACTACTGAAGAAAAATGTTACACAGAATGAAGGGTTTACTTTTCTAAAAGACATCCAAAAAGATCTAACAAATGTTTCAGAACATAAACTAGTATTTATAGTAAATGTAAAATTCAATACTAATTGTGATTGAAAGAACAGACAGTTAAAAATTACAAAAAGATGTAAGTGACCTAAATGGCAGTATAAACCTACTTGGCTAATTTTCATTTATAAAATGTTCAACTGGAAAACAGCAGGAATACAGATTCCAATTAACCAGGAAAGATTAGAGGTAAAGAGTGATTGAATTCAATGTGGTGACTGGGGTTGAACCTTGGAACAAAGAAACAAACAAAAGCAAGTGTGGAGTCAAACCTCATATTTAAAAAAAAAAAGGAAAAGAAAAGAGAAAAATACTGGAAAATTGTTGAAGTTCCAATAATGTCTGGAGTCTAATGAATATAAATGTATAGGTATAAATATGTTAGTAGAATGTCCATGTTTATGTAAATGTTAATCTTAGAAGAAACTTGGAGATGGAAGGGACCACAGTACGTATTTCTTCTAAAATTGTTCTGCTCATCTATAATTATTCCAAACCAAAAGTGTGTAAACTGTAAAAGTACTATGATAAAAATAAAAAGCATAAGAATTTATGGAATAGGTTATTGAAAATGATATTATTACATAACATTATGGCAAATTATTTTTTAAAATAATTTTGAAATGTCTAAGACATTGACAAATGTTTATTTGTATCAGGAAAATACTAGAAGTATCTAATACTAATACTAAATTCCAGTAATGGAAGTGATATTTATATACTTATTTTATTTTGTACAATATGATTGATTACAGATATTATTATCATAAGCATTTGTGTGGCCAGTAGTGAGCCTGATTGTATGATGTTTCTCTCAACTGCATAGCAGTATTCTATTAATTCAATTTGACATAGCTTATTTTATCTGTCTTTTTAAAAACCTTGAACTAGTAGGTTCATTATTGATACGACTCCTGTAGAAGTCTGAAGCGTTGGAAGTACTCTATGATTTTTTACTCGTGTGTTCTCTATTATCTTTCAACATGGCAAAACTTTGATTATTATAACTTTGTAAGTTAATGATGTATTTTCTACTTCATAATCACACACACACACACCAAAAAAACCACACATGCTCAGCAATGATACATACATGTGCAAAAGCAAAAATGAATGCATATTCAAACACAAAAAGAATACATACCTTTTGCATATTTTAATTATTGAATTGAATTGAAATTATTGTGTTTATAGTAATTGAGATTTTAGTCTAAAATAATGTTCTAAATATATTTCTGTCTATTCCAATGTCAATAAACAAATATATTTCAATGCATGTTCTGGTAAAAGTTAACATAAATGCCATTCTTGAAAATTATATTATTTAAATGTACAATGGTATTTACTTATGAACTCTGTGTTGGTTTATTTCTCATGTGTGTTAGCAACATCCTTTTTGAATATCAGTCAGTTATTTATAAATTGAATAAGTAATAAATGTTACTATTAAAATTTTATTATATTATTGATTGTATTATTGTATTTTCATAAAACTCATATTAAAATATTTCTACTGGAAAGTATTCCTTTAAATATTTTTTGCATCAAATTTCACACTGGTGTTTATTTGCTAATACTCCTGAATGTTAGAGAACATTCAGCAATGTGAAACTGAAATCTGCCCAGGATGCTCAGGATTCATTCACAACAGCAGATTGCTAGAGGGTGGTCTGAGAGTGTACAAATACTTTAGAGACGTGGACTTCATCATCAAAGCCCTAGGGAGCTCCAGGGTTGAGCACACAGAGAGCAGTAGGAGCTGCAGAGCCCACTCTGTGGTAATCAGGGAAGGGAGGGGATGGGGTGGGGGTGATGTCTGCAGGACCCTAGAAAGGGCTGAGGGGGGCAATGAGTCTGGATGAACATATTCTAAGAACTGTTGCCTGCCTATACTTGATTGGCTTCAGTGATCATGAAGGGAAGTGAACTGATTCACCAGACATAGATGAGGCCAAGTAAATGGACTTGTTGATTCCTTGAATGGAAATTGAGGAATATGAAAGTTTGGACAGAAGAAGCGAAGGTGGAGAAACAGACTGAGGGGTAGAACACCAGGAGCCACCAAAGTGGAGGACAGGAGCCCTTAAAGTGGTGTTTCATTTTCACAATCAGTAGAAGAGAAAGAAACTCAACACCACGCATATGCTGAGTTATTGTTAGAAAACCTTTACAATAGTGTGGCTGACACAGCACAGAAACAAAAATCTGTTTGTGGAAATAGTTTGAAGTAGCATATACAATTTCTTCATTTTAAAGTTGTACTGAGATATTATAGTATTATTATAACAATATTAAGAATTAAATGTTTAATTGAACTTCGGTTCTAAGTTAAGGTTTTGTAGGTGAGAGAAACCATAGATTCTAAAGAAGAAATAAATAAAGATCCTGGAAGATTTTTGCTTCACCAGGTCAGGAATCACAAGGCCTAAATAAAGAAACCCACCCTCCCCAGCGACCTGATGAGGAGCTGCCTCCTAACAAAATCCTGGTGTCCTGAACGCCCTCTGTTGTTCTGATCGCCTCCTGGTGGTTCTGAGCTCCCCCTCGTGTCCTGAGCGCCCCCTGGTGGATCTAAGCACCCCGTGGTTGTTCCTGAGCACCCCGTGGTGTCGTGAACATCCCCTGGTGTCCTGAGCACCACCTGATAGTTCTGAATGTCCCCTGACGGTTCTTAGCGCCCTCTCGTCATTCCTCAGCGACTCGTGGTTATTCCTGAGCACCTCCCAGTGGTTCCTGAGCTCCCCCTGCTGGTTCTGAGCATCTCCTGGCGGTTCCTGAGCAACCCCTGGTGTTGAGTGCCTCCTGGTTGTTCTGAGAGTCCCCTGCTGGTTCCTGAGCAATCCTGTGTTTCTCCATCGCCCCCTGGCGGTTCTGAGCGTGTCTACCTGGCAGTCCCCTCCTGTCTCCCTGCAGGGAGGTTTGTGTCTGGACTCACCACTGATGTTCCCTAACTGTGTCTCTCAGAGTAGCATATGACCTTGTTCTCGGCTCTCAGGTTGGTCATTTCGAGGGCGACTGTGCTGATAAGGGTGTCCCTGAAGATTATGATTCTTCTTTGTATTGATGGAGGGTACCACTAAAAAATTGCACTTGAAAGACTCACTGTCGCCCCCCACACCAACCCCTGTCCTGAAGCCTGCTGGACTGAGTTCATGATAGAGTCAATGAAGGTAAATTCAGAGGCTTTGTAAAAAAGTATCTGAGAATTATTGGGCTGTACCATTTATCTTCCAGATTCCACCAGTGAACTTCATGTAGGACTCTTACAAACACAGAGCGAACAAGCTGAGAAGCAGCCACAGCTGGACTTGATCCACAGAGACCCTGTCTCTGAGAATGATAAAAGAGAAGCCCAGATTAGCACAGAACCTATGTTGTGGACACTGAGGAAGGGCACAGACATCAGTTGACATTCGCTTTATGGACAGGGAATGAACTGTCCATAGGCCATTATATGAGCATGGGAAGGGCACATTTACACCTCTTTCTCCTCTTTCTCCCTGGACAAGTGTGCACTGCTCAGCAGGGATCATCCTTCTGTCTCTAGAATTCAGGGAGGGCAGGGTCAAAGAATCACTGGAACTAGATGCTCTGGCATAATCTTCCCGTCACTCTCTTTTTTTTCTCTAAGGTGAACCCTGTTTAGATATTTTCATGGTATCAACATTCATCAACAAATAAGTCAAGGAAGTACACAAAAAGAAAGTATTAGGAAGTGTTAGTTAGTACACGAACGGGAACCTGTTTGCATGTCTACTGCTATAGAGTCAGTTCTGGGGTGAAATTCCTTAGGAGAGAGCAATGCCCATAGTAGATGAGAATGTTATTTTTAGCATTTGAAGAAATATAATTTTCCACTCTGTCCCTAAGCAGCTACTAATCTTTTTTGTTACTTTAGATTCATTTTCATTTTTTATGGTTTGTAGAAATAGAATCATACTTTATGCACTTTTATGTTGGCTTATTTTAGTTAGCATAAAGTTTTGTGAATACAACAATGTTGTTTTGTGTATCAAAGTTGCATTACTCAGGGTTCTCCGGAGAAACAGAACTAATATAACATATGTACATAGGAAAAATAGCTTATTAGAATTTTCTCACAAAAATTGCAAGAAGAAAGTTCCATATAGGCTTTCTAAAAGCTTGGGAAGAGAGAAACTGGTAGTGGCTCAGTGTAAGTTCAAAAGTCTCAAAACCAGAAAAACCAACAGCGCAGCCTTCAGTCTCTAACCAAGGGCCCAAGAGCCCTCAGCAAGCCCCTGCTTCAAGCCGCAGAATCCAACCGCCAAACAGCCTGAAGTCTTATGTCCAAGGGCAGGAGGAGACCAAAAGGCAGCCAGTAAGGTAAGCAAAACAAAAACAGAAGGCAAAGGAACCAATGTTATCTCATCTTCTTCCACCGGCTTTATTCTAGCTGTGCTGGTACCTGATTGGATGGTGCCGAGTCACATTGAGGGAGGGTTTTCTCTTCCAGTCCATTGACTCAAATGTCAGCCTCCTCTGGCAAAACCCCCAGAGACACACCAAAAAACAATACTTTCCCAACCTTCTAGGCATCCTTTAATCCAGTCAAGTTGACACCTAGTATTAACCATCACAAGCCCACCTCTTGTCAACTTAGTACCCCTGCATATCTAGCTGCAATCATGCTTGATCTCCAAATAAAGACAATAATAAGGTCGTAGTTATGCCTAACGTAATACAGCTATCCTTCATACAGCTGAAAGTCACTAATCCTTAACCTAAATGCCACTACATACGGTTAACAACATTTAAATGCTGATATGAAGTCAATACATCTTATGATACAGGATAAAAAGAAAACAAATTCAAATGAATATATTTTTGTTTGCTTGTTTGTTTTTGAGATGGAGACTCAGTCTGTCGCCCAGGCTAGAGTGCAGTGGCGCAATCTTGGCTCACTGTCAACCTCCACCTCCAGGGTTCAGGGTTCAAGATATTCTCTTGTCTCAGCTTCCCAAGAAGCTGGGATTACAGGCGCCTGCCACCACACCAGGCTAATCTTTGTATTTGTCTTCCACCTCCCGGGTTCAAGCTGGTCTCGACCTCCAGACCTCAGGTGATCCACCCACCTTGGCCTCCCAATGTGCTGGGATTACAGGTGTAAGCCACTGAGTCTGGCACAATGAAGATATTTTCTTAGTACAGTTATATACATGTAGAAATATATTCTTAAGATAAGGAGGAAATACTCATTACAATTATAGTCCTAACTTCTGGTCGCATGGTCGTTCCTGGTATGGATAACTACCTTCTTCTACTACTCATTCTGTTTGTTTGTTTGTTTGTGTTTGTTTGTTTGGGCTTCAGCAAGTATCTTGGCTGGTCAGGGTTTGTTAACCAGATTGAGTGACCCAAGCTTTTATTCCTGAAGATTCTGGGCCATTTGCATTCCTGCCTGAATTAGGTTGTTGTGGTTTCCCTTTGACTTTAATCCCATGGCAAAGTAATACAAAGAGATGCCCTAAGAAATCTCCTGTAATCCAGACATACCCTTTCTGACTTCCATTGTGGAGTAAGTCGTCTGATTTCAACTTGAGAGTCCAGGTCAATCACCCTAGCCATTGAAGTTAGATAGCTTTTTTTTTCCCCCAATTTATGTAAATGCATGTCTTTGAAATTTTGAATGGGATTACATTGAATCTGTAAATGCTTAGGTTAGGGTGGACATGTTAACAATATAAGTTCCACCAACACAAGAACGCAAGATAGCCTTCCATTTATTTCTGTTTTATTCCATTTTAATCAATATATTATAATTTTCAACGTGCAGATATTTTGTATCCTTGTTAATTTCAGTAAAATTTATTTTATGAATTTTAAGCTGTTGTATTTAGAATTATTTTCTTGATTTTAATTTTGAATAATCATTTCTTAGTGTATACAGAAGATACTTATATTTGTAGGTTGATTTTTGTTTAATTTCAAGAGCTTTTGGGGTAAATATTTTTGGAGGAATTATATAGCATTAAATTGTGAGATTTTAGTACACTCACCACCTGAATAGTGTACACTCTACCTAAAGTGTATTTATTTTCTCTCTAGTCTCCCTCCTATTCTTTCCCTTCTGAGTCTCTAAAGTCCCTTATATCACTCTGCATGCCTTTGCAAGTTCATAGCCCAGCTCCCACTTATAAGTGAGAAAACACAGTTTTTACTTTTCTACTCCCGTGTAATTTTACTTATAATAATTGCCTCCAGCTTCATCCAAGTTGCTGCAAAAGACATTATGTCATTCCCTTTAATGGTTTAGTAGCATTCCATAACGGATATATGTCACATTTTCTTTTTCTTTTCTTTTTTTTTTTTTTTTGAGACAGAGTCTTGCTCTGTTCCCCAGGCTGGAGTGCAGTATCATGAACTCGGTTCACTGCAGCCTCCACCTCCTGGGTTCAAGTGATTCTCCTGCCTCAGCCTCCTGCATAGCTGGGACTCCAGGTGCATGCCAACAGGACTGGCTAATTTTTTTTCTATTTTTACTAGAGACAGGGTTTCACCATCTTGGCCAGGATGGTTTCGATCTCCTGACATCGTGATCCGCCCTCCTTGGCCTCCCAAAGTGCTGGGATTACAGGTGATGTCATATTTTCTTTAGGAACTCATTAGTCAATGGGCACTTAAATTGATTTCACATCTTTTCAGTTTTGAATTCTACTGCTATAAACATACATATACATGTCTTTTTCATATAATGACTTTATTTCCTTTGGGTAGATATCCAGTAGTGAGATTGCTGGATAAAACAGTAGATCTGGTCGGGCACAGGCACTTTGGGAGGCCGAGGCGGGAGGGTCAGCTGAGGTCAGGAGTTCAAGACCAGCCTGGCCAACATAGTGAAACCCCATCTCTACAAAAATTCAAAAAAAAATTAGCCTAGCATGATGGTGGGTGCCTGTAATCCCAGCTACTCCGGAGGCTGAGGCGGGAGAATCGCTTGAATATGGGAGGTGGAGGTTGCAGTGAGACAAGATTGTGCCACTGCCCTCCAGCCTGGGCGACTGAGTGAGACTCCATCTCAAAAAAGAAAAAAAAATAGTAGATCTACTTTTTGGCTTTTCAAGAAATCTCAATAGTGTATTCCATAGTGGTTATAACAAATTACATTTTCACCAGTAGTGTATAAGCATTCCCTTTTGTTTTTTGACTTTTTATGATAGCTATTCTTGCAGGATTAGGTGTTACTTGATTGTGGTTTTAGTTTGTATTTTCCTGATAATTAGTGATGTTACACAGTTTTTCGTATGCTTGTTGGCCATTTGTATATCTTCTTCTGAGACCTATCTATTTATGTCCCTTGTCCACTTTTAAATGGGATTATTTGTTTCTTTCTTAGTGACCTGTTTTAATATTTTGTAGATTCTGGATACTAATCTTTTTTCAGATGTGAAGGTTGTACATAATTTCTCCCATTGTGTGAGTTGTCTTTTTACTCTGTTGACTATTATTTCTGCTGTGCAGAAACACTTTTGTTTGACTAGGTTCCATACATTTATTTTTGTTTTTGTTGCATTTGCTTTTGGGGTTTTAGTTATAAATTCTTTGCCTACCCTGACGTCTAAAAGTGTTTTTCCAATATTGTTTTCTAGAATTTTTGAATTTATTGTCTTATATTTAAGTATCTGATTCATCTTGAGTTGATCTTTTTTATGGTGACAGATAGAAATCCAGTTTTATTCTTTTACATGTGGCTTGCTAGGTTTCCTTGTGCCATTTATTAAATTTGATGTCTGTTTTCCAATTTATATTTTGGTACATTTTGCAAAACATCAGTTGGCTTTACATATGTGGCTTTATTTCTGGGTTCTCTATTTTGTTGCAATGGTCTATGAGCCTACATTATATCAGTACCATGTTGTTTTGGTAACTACAGCCTTGTGGTATAATTTGAAGTTCAGTAATGTATGGCTCCAACTTTTATTATCTTACTAGTATTTATTTGGCTATTTGGGCTTTTTTTGGTTTCATATAAATTTTAGCTTTATTATTTTTTAATTCTGTAGAAAATAATGTGGGTATTTTCATAAGAATTGCATTGATTCTGTAGATTGCTTTGGGCAGTATGGTCATTTTCACAACACTGATTCTTCCAATCCATGATCAGGGGATACATTTCCATTTGTTTGTGTCATCTATGATTTCTTTCAGCAATGTTTTGTAGTTCTCCTTGTAGAGATCTTTTACCCTTTCTGTTAAGTATATTGGTAAATATACTATCTTTTTTGCGCTTCTGTAAAAGGGATGGAGTTCTTGATTTAATTCTCAGCTTTGTTGTTGTTGATGTACAGTGGTGCTACTAACTTGTGTACATTTATTTTGTAACATTTACTAAACCTAATAGTATTTTGGAGGCGTCTAGGATTTTCTAGGTATATAATCACTTGATCTGTAAACAGTGATAGTTTGACGTTCTCTTTTTAAATTTGGATACCCTTATTTTTTTTTCTCCTGACTAACTGCTCTGGCTAGAACTTCCAGAACTATGTTGAATAGAATTGGTGAACATTGGCATTCTTGTATTGTTTGTGTTCTCAGGGGGAAATGCTTTTAACTTTTTCGCATTCAGCATGATGTTGGCTATGGGTTTTTCATATGTAAATTGTATTAGTTTGAGGCAGATTTCTTCCATGTTTCATTTATTTACAGTTTTTATCATTAAAAAATGTTGAATTTTGTTGCTTTTTCTGCATCTATTGAGACAATCAAAAGGTTTTTGTTTGTAATGCTGTTTATGTGATGTATTACATTTATTAACTTGTGTATGTTCAAATAATCCCTGCAATTCTGAGATGAAACCTGCTCGATCATGAGGAATTATCTTTTTGATGTGCTGTTGAACTCAGTTAGCTATTCCTTTTTGTGTATTTTTGCATCTATATTTATCAGGGAAATTCATCTGTAGAGTGAGTGTGTGTGTGTGTGTGTGTGTGTGTGTGTGTTTCCCTGGTTTTGGTATCTTGGTTATACTAGCTTCATAGAATAATTTAGGGAGGATTATTTTTTATCTAAATTAAAAAAAATAGTTGCAGCAAAATTGGTAGCAACTGTTCTTTAAATTTTTGATAGAATTCAGCTGTGAATTCACCCGGCCCTATTTCATTGTTGTTATTGTTGGCAATTCTTGAATTACTGATTCAATCTCACTGTTTGTTATGTGTCTATTCAAAGTAACTGTTTCTTTTTTATTTAATCTAGGAGAGTTGTATGTTTCTAGAAATAAGTCTTCTACATTGTGCACATGAAGGTGTACTTGGTAGTCTCAAATTATTTTTTATATCAGTGGTGTAGATTGTAATGTCTCCGTTTATTTCTAATTGAGCTTATTTGGATCTTTGCTCTTCTTAACTTGGTTAATCTAGATAATGACCCATGAATTTGTTTATTTTTTCAAATAACCAGCTTTGTGTTTCATTGATTTTTTTCTTTTTTTTTTTTTTTGGTTTGAATTTCATTTAGTTCTGCTCTGATCTTTGTTATTTCTTTTCTTCTTCTGGGTCTTGGTTTAGTTCTTATTTCTCCAGTTTCTTGAGGTGTGACATTAGGTTGTCAATATGTGCTATTTCAGACTTTTTGATGTAGGCAGTTGGCACTATAAACTTCCCTCTTGTCACTGCTTTCGCCTTATTTTTGAGGTTTCAATAACTTGTCTCATTGTTATCATTTAATTAAGATAAATTTTAAATTTTCATCATGATATCATTGTAAACCCAGATAGTATTCAGAAGCAGATGACTTTTTTTTTTTTTTTTTTGGAGACAGAGTCTCACTCTGCACCCAGGCTGGAGTGCAGTGGCACGATCTCGGCTCACTGCAAGCTCCGCCTCCTGGGTTCATGCCATTCTCCTGCCTCAGCCTCCAGAGTAGCAGGGACTACAGGTGCCCACCACCATGTCCGGCTAATATTTTTATATTTTTAGTGGAGACCCAGAAGCAGATTTCTTAATTTCTATGTATTTGTTCATATTCGACAGTTCTTTAGCGAGTCGATTTTTAGTTTTATTCTGCTGTGGTCTAAGAAGATACTTGATATGATTTCATTGTTTTAAAATTTTATTGAGACTTCTTTTGTGGCCTAGTATATGCTGTACCTTAGAGAATGTTGCATGTGCTGATTAGAAGAATGTATGTTCTGCAGATCTTGGATAGAATGTTCTGTAAATATCTGCTGCATCCATTTGTTCCAGTGAGTCATTTAAGTGCATTGTTTATCAGTTGACTTTCTGTCTCAAAGATCTGTTTAGTGCTGTCGTTATTGTATTAAAGTCTCCCACTATGATTGTTTTGCTAACTCTCTCAGTTTTTTAGGTCTAGCAGTACTTGTTTTATGAATCTAGTTCCTCCAGTGTTTGGTGCATATAAATGTATAATTGTAATTTTTTGTTGAATTTATCCTTTTATCATTGTATAGTGATCATCTATGTCTTTTTAAATTGTTTTTGCTTTGAATTCCATTTTGTCTGATATCAGAATAGCCAGTCCTGCTCCCTCTTGGTTTCTATTTTTGTGAAATTCCTTTTTCCATGCTTTTGTCTTGAGTTTACATAAATCTTTGTGTGTTAGGTGAGTCTCTTAAAGACATCAGATTTTACATTGTGATTTTTTATCTATCATGCCATTGCTTTGTTTTACCATTTACATTCAACGTGAATATTTAGATATGAGTTACTCTTCTCTTTGTCATGTTGTTACCTAGTTTTGTTTATTCTTTGATATTGTATTATTGTTTTATAGACCTTGTGAGTTTTTAATTTTTAAAAGGTTCCATTTTTGTCCATATTGGCCTTTTGTTTCAAGTTTTAGAACTTCTTTTAGCATTTCTTGTAGTGCTGGTTTGGTAGTGATGAATTCCCTCAGCATTTGTTTTTCTGAAAATGACTTTATTTTTTGTTTATGAAACAATTTGTCGGGATAAAAAAATTCTTGGTTGAAAGTGGTTTTGTTTAAGGAGTTTATAGATGGAACCTTAATCTGTCTGTCTTGTGAAGTTTCTGCTTAGAAGTCTTCCATTAATCTGATGGGTTTCTTTTGTTTTGTTTTGTTTTGTTTTACTGCTCTTAGAATTATTTCCTTCATGTAGACTTTAGGTAGCCTGATGACTGTATATGCTTGGTGCAGGTATTTTTGCAATGAATTTCCCGGGAGTTCCTTGAACTTTTTGGATTTGGATATCTAGGTCTTTAGTCAGGCCAGAGAAGTAGTTTTCAATTATTCCTTTAAAGAAGTTTTCCAAACTTATTATTTTTTTCTTCTTCGGGAACACCAATTATTCTTAAGTTTATTCATTTTACATAATCCCATATTTCCTGGACACTTTGTTCACTTCTTTTGACTCTTTTTAAATTTATTTTTGTCTGATTGGGTTATTTCAAAAATAGTCTAGTCTTCCTACTTTTGGATTCTTTTTTTCTTCTACTGTTTCCTTTTTTCCCCTGAATATTTTACTTCTACTTTTATTTTGTACTGTTTCTAGTCTATTGTTGTTTCTTCTACTTTTTGCTAGTCTATTTTCCAAATGTTCCATGGCAGTTTGTAATTCCCTTTCCAATTCCCTGCATTTTTTTTAATTTTCAAAAGTTCTGATTGGTTTCTCTTTAGGATAGATATCTCTCTATAAAAATGTGTATTTATATTCTGAACTATTTTATAAATTTATGATGATTTTCACCTTTTTTCTGTTATCTTCTTGAGTAGCTTATTAATCAACATTCAGATTTTCTTTTCTAGTATTTTAAAGACTACATTTTGGTTAAGGGTTATTGCTGGAGAGGTAGTGTGATCTTTTTGCACTGTCATAGCACCCTGTTTGCTCATATTTCCTGAGTTATTTTTCTCATTTTCTCTCATTTTGGTAGGTGTTCTAATTGTTATTGAATTTATGTTTGATTTGACTGTTTCTTGTGTTTGTTTTTAAATGTATTTTTTCCTGTAAGAATTAGACTTTAATGCTTATATTTAATTAGAATCTGATTTGGTTTCCAGTGCTCAGAGGGGTGAAGACTCTGTCAGAATTCCATGGTTATACAGAGTCTTTGCATGATGGCTTTCCTGTGTGTTGGTTGTAGTAGAAATCTGCTTAGTGTGTGAGCAAGTTCACTATCTTATATGGGGTTAGAATGGGAAAGGTCTCTTAATCCATGTCTCATTCCTCTGTGGCATGCACATATTTATTTTATTTTCCCCCAAGTGATTTATTTACTTGTTTGGTGGTTCAGGCTTCAGATCAGTGGGGGACTTGTCCCTGGGTAGAAACCAGTTGTGGCTAAAGCATGTGGGAAAATTAAGTCCCAGCCTTTACAGAGTTGGCTGGAAGAGTTTTTAGTGAGTCACACTGAGGTCTTATCAGGGGGAAGATTTGGAGCCACCTCAGCTCTCTTGTCAGGTCAGTAGGAAATTTGTCCACCTCTCAGACACACTGCTGTCCCAGTATTCCAGCGATTCAGATAAGACAGGCATGTTTTTTCATCTGTACAAATGTTGATGTGCCAAACAGAGAGGAATTGTGACTCTGTGTCTCGTGCAAGCCTGAACCTAGAAAGTGCTCTTTCTGGGGAATGCAGTCACCATGATGTGTTCCAGAAAGGCTGTCTATAGTTGCGCCCATGCTGAGGTCTTGTGGGAGAGGCCCCAAGTGTGCCTACAGTGGTGTACAAGGGGGAAAGACTTCCTCCTCTTCAAGATTCTTCATAAGCAATAGGACTGTCTGACTGTTGAGACAGAACTGAAGACTTTCCCAGCTGAGCCCAGCGCTGCAACTGTACTTCTGCTAGAAGAAGTTTCCCACCAGTGGAGGGATCTGGTGTTCAAGGCCTGCCATCCAGATTCTCTTGTCCCATGGGGTGTTCCCTCGATGTGGTGCACTCCCTTCCCCTAAGAGGAGGAGAACCTGGGATCCATAGTACTGTGAGTGTTGTTTCTCCTCTAAGTCTAGCTGCCCAGCAAAGTTGACACAATTCAGGCTGGTGTTGGCAAATGTCTGTAAGTGATCCGGTGATGTGAACTGTCCTCACATTTTTCAACAGTGAGCAGCAGAACCAGGTCTGATGGGAGTGGCAGGCAGGACAGTGATGGAGACTCTATGAAATTCCTTGCATATTGATGGCCTTCTTGTGCGGGCTTTCTTGAATGCTGGTTATGGTAGTAATGAACTGGTCACATGGAGAGACTCATGACCTCCTGGTCATCCAGAGTGGTGCCGGTCATGGTGATAACTGAGATCGCACAGTCATTTTCTCCTTCCGGGATGCACTGTTAGTCTACCAGGAGATACTGTAATGGACGGTTGGTTGGCCTCCAGCTAAGAGGTGGTGCTTGCAAAAGAGCACCAGCTGCATTATTAGCAGTGGGATTTTTGCACGCCTTATGTTGCCCAGGAACGGGGGCTACTATGGATTCTCAGGCAGTGGGTGTGGTCATGTAGCTTCCAAAAGATGCCGTCCTTTGCGTTAAGCTGCCAGGGCAGGTGGCTGCACAAAGCAAGGTGAGGGCTGGGCCAGGTGGGTTTCTGCTGAGTCTCTGTGTGCAGGACAAGCAGCAGCTGCTGTGGGTGTGGGGACAGGGATGATTCTCAGGCCACTGGGATGATGTTCCGGAGGAGAGCACACCTGCATCTGCTGCATAGAAGTTTGGGCAGGGGGTGGGGAATGGCAGGTGGTGGTAGCCCCCACACAGTTTCCACATCCTTGATGAGGCGGAGTCACTCCCATGTTGTTCCACTGGCAGCAGTGAGATGAGTTCCAGTCAGCCTGTGATCAATACCTGGAAATGCCAGGAGTCATAACTGTCCCCGTGGAGACTGCAGCCATGGGTTTCATGCCATGCCCCTTCCTGTCTGCTGCAAAGTCGGGCACCAGCTCCTGCACCCATGGCTCCTGACCTTGCAGCCCACTTTTAACACTTCCCTGCCCAGGCCCTGGCCAAGGTAGTTCATCCCTACCCTAGGTTATATTACACACCCCTGTTGAGAGCTACTTTCAACCTGCGACCACTGCCTGAAATTTTTGGCTATTCTCCCTCAAATGCTGGGTATTCCCAGCCCTTCACCTGACTCACAGCATACGCTGCAGCTTCCTGCTTTTTCAGAAAGTTTGTAGATTATTTCAGTGTTTCTGTTCAGTTCCTGCATTGCTTCTTGGAAATAAGTCCACAGTGTTCATCTCTCCACTTTAGTTTGTCCTTCCAGGTGGAAGAGGGATGCTCGCAATGCCTCTAACCTGCCATCTTGAAATATGAGTTTGATTTTGGATTCTGCAACTTTATTGAATTTCTTCATTAGTTTCAATCTTTTTTGGTGGAGTCTTTAAGGCTTTTATAAATAAGAGCATATAATATGTAAAAATATATTTTAAACGTATTCATTACTATGTGGATGACTTCTATTTTTTTCTTCTTGCCTATTTTGTCTAGATCGCCCAGTGCTGTGTTTAATAATATTGGTGATAGGGAGCGGCTTGTCTAGTTTCTAGTCTTAGAGGAAAATAAAATTTTCATCACTGAGTATAATGTTAGATGTGGGCTTGTGATATGTGTTCTCTATGATGTTGAGGTATATATCTTTTATGCATAAGTTGTTCAGATTTTTAAAAATGAGAGTGTAGTGGATTTCGACAGAGGCTTTTTCTGCATCTGTTGACATGGACATATGGTACATATGGTTTTAGTCCTTCAATATTTTTATTTGATATATCACATTTATTTCTGCAGGTTGAAACTTCATTGCATCCTAGAGATAAACCGTACCTGACCATGGTGAATTCTATTGTTAATGTGCTGTTGAATTTTGCTTGTCATCACCCTTGAGAGTTTTTGAAACTACGATAATCAGGGATATTAGCCTGTAGTTTTATTTATTGTAGTGTCTTTTCCTTGCTTTGGAAATAGGGACTTCCAAAATAAGCTTGGATATATTTTTTCCTCTTTATTTTGTTGGAAATTTGAATAGAGATTCTAGGTTTTTTTAAATGTTTGATAAAATTCAGTAGTGAAGCCATGAAGTTCTTGACTTTGATTTGAGATGTTTGAAAAATCACTGACTCAATCTCTTTACTCATTGGTCTGTTCAGATTTTTTTTTTCGAGATGGAGTCTCACTCTATTGCCCAGTCTGGAGTGCAGTGACTTGATTTCAACTTACTGCGACCTCTGCCTCCCAGTTCAATCCATTCTCTGGCCTCAGGCTCCTGAGTATTCAGAACTACAGGCAAGCATCACTATGTCCAGCTAATTTTTGGTTTTTTTAGTGGAGACGAGGTTTCACCATGTTTGCCAGACTGATGTCAAACCGTTGATCTCAGGTGATCCACCAGCCATGGCCTCTCAAAGTGCTGGGATTACAGGAATGAACAACCATGCCCAGCCCAGATTTTTTATTTCTAAATGGTTCAGTTTTGATAGGTGGTATGTTTTTAAAAATTTACCTATTTATTTTAATTTATCCAATTTTTATGAAAGAAGTCTTTATTATACAAAAATACTTATGAGTTGGCACAAAGATGAATTATTCAGTACATATTGAAAGGAAAACAACCAACCAACCAAAGAGAATCTATGAATAGTTCAAAAAGGGATTAAATGATTTTGGAAAATGAAATAGAAAATAAAAGAGGGAGTGAGAGTGAATAGGTGGGAGGAAAGCAAGCAAGGATGAACTGTGTAAAACTTTCACTAATTAAAAGACTGTCATATTGAAGAGGTGCCTATTAGGCAGGCTTTTGATGTTAACCATGTAATATTCACCATGAACAACCTTGTAGAACACACAAGAACACCGTCAGAGAATCCACCTCCCACATTCAAGTCCCCCATCCAGTTGTGTTAGGGGCTGGGAACCCTCCCATGTTGTTCTCTGGCTCTGGCTCCTGGGGACACACACAGCCAGTGTTTCCTCCACGGATGAATAGAGAGGTCCCTGGAGAGGGAGTCTCTGGCAGCTCATTCAGCACCTGCGTTGTGGAGGGTTTTAGATGGGCTCAGTGCTGGTTTCTCTCACTGTGTCTTTCGCACAGTAATACGTGGCGGTGTCCGAGGCCTTCAGGCTGCTCCACTGCAGGTAGGCGGTGCTGATGGACTTGTCGGCTGAGATGGTGACCTGGCCTTGGAAGGACGGGCTGTATCTGGTATCAGAATCACTAGGATCAATCGCCCCCATCCACTCCAGGCCTTTCCCGGGCATCTGGCGCACCCAGCTGATCCAGTAGCTGGTAAAGCTGTATCCAGAAGTCTTACAGGAGATCTTCAGAGACTCCCCGGGCCTTTTCACCTCTGCTCCAGACTGCACCAGCTGCACCTCGGCACAGACTCCTGTGGGGGAGATACAAAATTTGAATTGGGGCTCCTTTCTCACCATTCTTTTCTGTGACCTCAACCCCTGGGCAGAACTGACCTTGGAGAACAGCCAGTAGGAGGGTGAGGATGGCAGTTGACCCCATCGTGGTGGAGGACAGAAAAGGAAGCACTGAGATCCCAGCTGTGCGGTGAGGGAGACTCACTGTGAAGGGGAGCCCTGGGTTTAAGTGGGGAGGCCGCCAGTTGAATTTGCATAGTTATCACCCTGCCCTGAAGGGAAGAGTCTACAGGGTTTATAACCCAGAACCTCAAATGCAGAAAAAGACTGGCCTGAGCCTCCTGGGAGGGGCAGAATAAGGTCTCAGTAATTCCTTACACCCTGCTATTGTCCCTCTCCACAATTTTCCATGTTTCTTCGAGACCCATCCCAGGGCCTTCCTTCTTCCACCCTTCTCTGTGACCCTGTGAAGGTGACAAATCTAGATGAAACTAGGTATGTTAAAAAATGAGAAATAGAGCCAGGAAAGGCGACGAAGAGAAAATTCAAATACATGTATATCTGATAACAGTAACTACCAAGAAAACTACTCTCTATTCCCTGGCAATTTCACATGAGTTGGACTATGGCCTGGGCACCAAGCAAGGGCAGGACCACTTCAGGCCTTCTACAGTCCTCAAGTTGATTAACTTGCCAGACCTTCACCCATGCAAAATCACACATTTTTTCCTGGCCGTTTTGTCTTCTAGATTTCCGCATTCTGCCAATTCAACATGAATAGGGAATAGTTGTTTAGGTCTCTGAATTGCTGAGGGACCTGAAGGGATCCCCGTTGCTGCACCCAACTCCTGGTAGTGCTGTTTCAAGTCCTTTGTGTCAACCCCAGCACCTTGTTTCTTTCATTCTTTAACTTTTATTTTATGACATCCACATTGCTTGGAGGAGGCCCTTAACTATCCCCTTTGTCTGCCCCATTTTCTTGTGAACCACTCTCATTTCATTAGCACCTAAAAGATCCAAAGGAAAAGCCAAAGCAACACAAACTACACAGGTTCTAAAGCTATACAGGATCTGGGATCCAGTGCACCAGGAAAGCTGTCTCATTAGGAACATCCTACTTGAGGTTGGGATCAGAGACAGCCATCTGTCATGTGTCTGTTGTGAGCTGTGGGTCCAGCATCCTCCCAGACATTATCCTCTCATCTGCAGCACAGGAAGCAAGAGAGGCTGCCAGTCAGTCACTCTCACAGTCCATTGGTTAACGTTGTTCACAATCCGATAATATCAATTAATGATACCAATCATATCACCAAATGATGCCACTTTCCATACTGTCCTCCTTGTTCTAGTTGTCTAGTGGATTCTCCTTGCCAGCCCAACCCCTGGGCTACCTTCTGTGTGGCTCTTGTGTGTTGTGTGTTGTTTCTGGACAACTGTACCCTTTGGTGGTGAATGGGAGTCTAGCAGCCTCAGCTCACAGAGCACAGTGCAGGGCTGGATGTGCATCTTTTTACTTTTATTTTTAGCTATCACAGATATGAATTACATATTCGGGTTGTTCATTATTTTTACTTTTCCTTATTCAGGGAACAACTCTTAGGAAGCTGTGTCTGTCATTTCTAAATTCCATGGATTACTTTCACTTCCTGCTCCTTATTGGAGCACACACGCCATCTCATGCCATATGATTCTGTAGCCAGTCTGGCATTGAATGTCTTTTATCCCACACTTTCTCATCCTTTGATGTTATAAACTATCCTCTAGCCATGTGTCAGAAGTCAGGAACTTTCTAGCATTCTCCACCTCTGATGTAATTGTGTTGAGTGTCCCAAGGTCATCCTCAGGCCCCATAATCAATAGAAATAAAGGACTCAAGACAAGCTGTTATTCTCATGGGTGCAGCTTTATTATAGCAAATGAATATGAATTAAAATGAGCAAAGGCACCAGAGAGAAGGTCCTGAGAATCCAGGCACAAGCTCCCAGATGTTCTTTCCCTGAGGAGTCTCTTGTCCCCATTTTCCCCTGCAGTGATGAATGACACCACATGTGAAGCGTTGTCCACCAGGGAAGCTCACCTGAGTGCTGGGGCCCATCACAGATGTGTGTGGCACCTGCACGACTGACCTCCAGTGCTCAGATGCCAGCCCCTTGAGCAATAACAGGCATTCACCATAAGTCATTATGGAATCAGCTAGTATAGTGTGCACCCAGGCTACACGCCCAGAGACACAGACAAACACAAACAAAAATACATTTTAATTAATAAAATAATCATAATATTGAGAGATAAGAGGAATGTTTTGGAAGTAATTGCTATGGTTATGACCTTGATGGTGGACACAACTTTGCAGATGTACACTGACTCCAAACTCACTGAGTTAACTATGTTAAATCATGTATAGTTTTACAGATGTGAACCTTACCTTAATCAAGTGCTTTAATAACACTACCAGGGGGAGTTTGCCAGAAAGTCAGATATCATCTCCCAGGAGCTGAATATGGACCTGGCTTGAGAAAGCACGTTTTCAGGAACTTTCAGGGCACAACCCAAACCTGCTCCATAAACCATTTCCTGTACACAAGTCCAGCTGAGAAGGAAACAGGCCCTTGGAGTAAAAGGCAAGGCTCAGAAGAAAAGAGAGAAGTGGTGAACAAGGTATGACCCCATGTAGGGTCAGTGTGGATGGGAGGTGCTGCTGAGAGCCTGTGGGTGGAGAAGAATGTGGACCAGGGGCAGGAGGAAAAAAAGGCAGGGCGGTTCTTCCTGAGCCAAAGCAGATATTTCATGGAGGGCATGGGCAGGGGCATGCACAGGCACAGACGGGTGCCATGGAGTAGGGGAGCCATTGGGGTATAGACCCAGGACACAGCATAAGAAATGCAGACACTCCCAAGGCAGCAGGCACAGAAACAATGACAAGCCTCTACCTTGGGCTTCCATCCATATATCTAAGATAAAGTTAACTGATTTTCCCACTCGATCACAATGACTGGATCTCACAGTCATTTCTGAAACACACAGTTATTGGTACTCACAGGTTCTGGACAAAATGTTGACATCCCAAAATACACGAGTATAGAAAAAAAAATAAGAATCTGCTTCTATCCAGTTTGCAAGGATTCAAGGGCAATTCAAGAGATTCTGACATTTATGCAAATATATGGTAACAATTTGTCTCTTCAAACTTATACTCCAATAGTAATAAGAAACAACAGACAATAATTGGCCTTGTATTATTATTTCTATCTACTATGATGGTAACATTTGAGGCGTGATAACCTAAGTGTCCTAATTCTGAACCCACATTTAGAACTGAGCAGCAATCACTGGCAGCAGGGTCCCCCACATGGAGACACACCTGACTCAATAAAGCTGCACTTGGGGGTCTCTGCAAGCTCCAAGGTGTGGAGAAACAGCTCCCACCTCAGACACAGTTGGATCAATCTCTGCTCCTTCTCTGAGGAAGGTGAGGCTTAGTGTGTGGAAAGGACCAAATTTGCTTGACTCAAGATCTCTGCACCTGAACGAAACCAAAGAATGTGATCACCATCTGGTTTCAGGCTGGAGTTGAGGAATTTCTTAGGAGAAAGGCAATGCTGTCAAATCCCCTCAGAATTAAGAAATAATGCATGTAATTCAGGAGAAATGCGAACATTACAGTTGTTTACAGGCTTGTTTTCTTGATCCCCTAGGTCCTCTGAGAGAAGAAAAAATTATGGTTTCTATGTAAAAATGCATAAACAGTGTGTTTCCCCTGAGAACGCACCTCACATTTCTCCAACATCTGGGAACCCACAGACCAGGCACCCAGCTGCTGTTCTCTGACATCCATCACCCGGTTAATGCAAAGACACGTGTCCTGGGAGCTCCTCCCAGACAGTGATTATACACAGTGGAGATTGTAAGTCGTGTCTGCTGCTGGGACACAGGAGAGATCCCTGATGGGTGGGTTTGGCCCAGGGAGGCATCAATGGCTTTACTAGTCTTAGAGTGGACCATGGTGTAATTAGGAGGTTTGATCAGAGTTCCCTGATTTCTCATGTCTTTGTCATCAGATCTGCATCCACATCTGACAGTTTCCACAGCCTCCCTGGCCTCCTGTGACATCTTCTCCCTCAATTAGTGATTCATTCCTTAGGGGCATATGATAAATTTTTTTCTAGTAGTAACCTTTTCCAAACCAGAGGCCTCAGTGGTAGGCAGAGAACCATAAATACAGAGAGGCTCCCAGGAGAATGCATTTGGTGCAGAAGAAGCCACAGGGCCTGACAGGAAAGCAGCCCTTGAACTCCACCTGCCCCTGCCCTGGGCTGCTCCTGTCTCCTGTGGGTGCAGAGTGCCCCCTGCAGCCAAGTCACCCCCCTGTGTCCTGCAGGGCGGTCTGTCTCTGAGCCCACATGGACTTCCCATCACAGTGTGTCCTGCAGAGTTTTACGCTGCCGTGTTCTGGGTTCTCAGGCTGTTCATTTGCTTGTACAGCATGTACTTGGTGTTGTCTCTGGAGATGGTGAGTCTACTCCTAACATAGTCTGCATCGTATTGATGAGTTTCACAACACCATGTAACTGCAGCCCATTCCAGCCCCTTCCCTGAGGCCTGCAAACCCAGTGAATCCCATAGCTACGGAACGAGAATCAAGAGGATGCACAGGAGAGCCTCAGGGACCCCTCTAAGCTGTACCAAGTCTCCCCCAGACTCTGTGAGCTGCGCCTCACACTGGACACCTGCAAACACAGAGACATTCTGGTTAGAAACTGTCACATAGCCACTATTTCCTTCACAAGCATCCACTTGACCTCCCAAGATGTGCTGGAACTCAAGGTCCAACGTCGCCTTTGAGGGCCTTGGTCTACTGCGAGGTCATTACACCTGCTCTGCCTTCAGGAGTCTGCGGCTGCGGGGAAGGGTCAGGAGAGTGACTTCTTACTTACTGCTCACCGGTCTCGAGTCACAGAAATTTAAATGCAGAGTTTCACATGTTCAATTCTATGAAGGCAGCAGATAACCTGAGAGAATACAATAGTACACATACGAGGATTGATGAAAACAAAAATTAACAATTTAAATTTTAAAAATCACATAAAAATCACTGGCAGTTCGATTTAATTTTCTTTGAAAAATTAAAGGCACATATTGTAAAACTGCTGTTTTTAAAGCATATGGGAATATAGTCTTAATTAGCCTATATACTGCCAACCACTGTGTGTTTGTATATTTGTGTGTGTGAGAGACATAGAGATAGAGACATAGAGATAGAGAGATAGAGAGAGAGAGAGAGAAAGAGAGAGAATACAGACAGAAGGAGAAACACAAAAAAGGAGATAAATGTTACATAAAAGTATTATACTTTATAAGGTCATTGAATAAGGTGAGATATGTGGTCTTTAATGGTCACATAAGGCAGAAGCAACAAATTCTTACACTAGATATGATTATGCACGTATATAAATACCATTTTCTAATTATATTATACGCACACCTCAGCATAGGCATAGTGTAGAGTATCTAATGGTGAAATGTGAGGGTTACGGGAAACCCATTCTCCAACTTGGGCCGGGTTTTCATGGAGTCTGAGTGCCCTTTGTTGGTCCTGGGCCCCTCTCCAAGGAAGTTTGTGTCTGGGATCACACTGACGTCTTCTCTGTACCTCTCACAAGAATACAAGTTTGTGGCAGTTGGTCATAGAACTCAGCTGCAAGAAAATTCGATACTCGGACACGGATCTGGAGATGGTGACTGAGCTCGTGAGGAGTGGGTTAGAATTTGTGCTCCCTCGTGACCTATGCCCCTGATCCACTCCCTTGACTGAGGACTGGCGGATCCAGCTCCAGCAGGAAGCGCTGGCTGTGATGGAGAATCCAGAGACAGCACAGGTGAGGGAGGGGGTCAGTGAGGGCCTCACCAGGCCAATAAATGACCATGAAACACAGTGGTTGGTGTGCACGGGTTCTGGAAAACACACTGAAATTCCTACATACACACATTTTGGTAGGAATGAAGAATTCACTTTGGTTCAATTTGTGAGATTTCTAGACAATTCAGTAGATTCTGAGAATAAATTCAGGCACATATATGGTAAACTTGCAACCAAGTTAAAAAGAAACTCCTTTTAGGGGAATGGATATTGAATTGTTTTCTTTTACTATAAAGAGGGTGATTTTTCAGAACAGAAGCGAGGCATGATAGCCTAATGGCATCCTAATTCTGCAATCACAGTTATATCTCAGCAGAAATCGGAGGCCGTGGATGTCACCCCTCCTGAATGAGAAAACACCCAAGTCTATAACACTGCACGTGGCTTCTCCGCAGGCTGAGGTGTGCAGGACCAGCCCCTACCCCACACTCAAGAATACTCAAAGTCTCTGCTCTTTCTGTGGGGGAGGCGAGGCTTAGTGTGTGGAAAGGTCCAAACTTACTCTACTCTACATCTCTGAACATGGACAGAAGCCAAAACATGAAATACATATGGACTCACTCTAGATTCAACCATTCCTCATGAGATAGGCGACTCTATGGTGGGACCCTACACAGAATTAAGGAATAACCCACTGGGGGTAATTGTACAGATTATAATTATTTGCAGACTGCATGCTTGATTCTCTATGTCTCCTGAGAGAAGGAAGCAAAATCATGATTTCTATATAAAAATCCATCAACAGTGCCTTGTCCCTGAGAATGCACCTCCCATTCCTCCAGCATTAGGGAGCCCATGGTCCGGGCACCAGCTGCTGCTCTCTGAGGTCCATCATCCAGTTGGTGCCAAACACACACGTCCTGGAAGCTCGTCCCAGACAGTGACTGGGCGCAGCGGAGATAAAAAGACAGGGCAGCTGCCGGGCACATGGCGGATCCCTGATGGGCACCTAGAGCTCAGGGAGGCCTGATGGCCTTGCCGGACTTAGTTTAGACTATATGGTGGTGGGGGAGCTCCATCAAACTCCCCATTTCTCCCTCACTGCTTGTGAAACTTGAATCCTGGGTGGACAGTGTCCACAGCCTCGCCTGGCCTTCTGTGAACTTTTCTTTCTCCATCAGTGACACCTGCCAGGGATGTTTCGTAATGGTCCTTCCTGTAGTAATAAACTTTACAAACTTAGAACCTCAGTAGCAGGCACATAACTGTAAATGCACAGAGGCTCCCTGGGAAACTGTTAGATGAGAGGAAGCCACAGACCCTGAAGGAGAGCAGCCCTTGACCTCCACCTGCACCTGCCCTGGGGCTGCACCTGCCCTGGGGCTGCACCTGCCCTGGGGCTGCCCCTGCCCTCTGTGTATCCTGAGCACCCCCTGGTGGTTCCATACGCCCCTGCAGGGAGGTTTGTGTCTGGACTCACACTGACCTCCCCTCACTGTGTCTCTCACACAGTAATACACGGCTGTGTCCTCAGCTCTCAGGCTGTTCATTTGCAGATAGAGGGAGTTCTTGGCATTGTCTCTGGAGATGGTGAATCGGCCCTTCACAGAGTCTACATAGTATTTCTCACTTCCATCCTACTTTATGTCAGTCACCCACTCCAGCTTCTTCCCTGGAGCCTGTGGGATCCAGTTCATCCTGGTGCTACTGAAGGTGAATCCAGAGGCTGCACAGCAGAGTCTCAGGGACGCCCCAGGCTGTACCGAGGCTCCCCGAGACTCCACCAGCTGCACCTCACACTGGACACCTGCAAACATAGAGACACCCTGGTCAGAAACTGCCACCCATATCCACAGTGGATATGCCACCCATATCCACTGTTTCTCTCACTCATATTCATGTACATGATCAGTGGGTCCTGAGTGACCCCTGCAGCTGATTTCCTGGCAGCGTTCCTATAAGGAGGTTTGTGTCTGGGCTCACACTGACTTTTCCTCATTGGATCTCTCGCACTGTAATAGACAGCTGTGTCGTTAGCTTTCAAACTGTTTATTTGCAGATACAGCGAGTTCTTGGTGTTTTCTCTGGAGATGGTGAATCGGCCTTTCATGGAGTCTGGGTAGTATGTGCCTCCACCAGTAGGATTAATGTGAGCCCCATTCCAATCCCTTCCCTGGAGCTTGGCGCACCTAGCGCATGCCATAGCTACTGAAGGTGAATCCAGAAGCTGCACAGGAGAGTCTCGGGGACCCCCAGGATGTGCCAAGCCTCCCCCAGACTACACCAGCTGCACCTCACATTGAACACCAGTGGACACAGAGACATTCTGTTAGAAACTGCCACACATCTGCACTGTTCTCTCAGTCGCCTCCACTCACACTCAATATTTCTAGTTCTTCTTGAGTCACCTTTTAGAACGACGAAACCCAGTGCAGCCCCAACTCCATGGCATGTTTTCAATGTTCAGTGCTGATCACTGAGTGGAAGCACCTTGGTATTCCAGGGCTGGGGCTTCCCTCCCAGAGCTGCAGAGTCAGGGCTGGGCTGGTTTTCATCAGCTAAGGGAGGGTCCTCTTTTCCTGTCTCCTACTGTATAGCGAGCTCTGGGTTGGCATGCCCGGGGAGAGGGGAGGATCAAGAGCAGATGAAAGATTTCCTGGGGGAGATTTACACGGAAAATAATATTGATGAATAAGATGATTGCGTTTTTTTTCTTCGGTTTATGTGATAAATCACAATCACTGATGTGGGGTGATCAGGCCCAGCACGTCGTGGGGGTGATGAAGTCCAGCGGAGTCAAAGGAATGAGAAAAAGACAGTTTGAGAGAGAAAGTGTGACCAGGGGACCATCACGAGTGTGGAGCCTGTGAAGGCCCCGAGCTCTGGAAGCCCAGACTATTTCTTGGTGATCAAACAAAGAAACAGGTGGTGAGAATGTAGGGGTCGAAAGGGCAAGCACATGATCTACAGCTGTGATGGTTTAGCATTTATATGGAACATGTTCTGCTACTTGAGATAATGGGAATACAATTCATCTGGGAGCCTAGGAGGGCTAGAAGCAAGGAGCCAGCAAGTCTAGACACATTCCAAAGGCCACGAGGGGTTTTATGCCCTGAGCCCTGGACATTATGTCAGATATGCAAGCCCTGCCTCAGCTTTTTTCCCAACACAGCTTTTTCCCAAAATGCCCCCTTCTCTTTTTTGTAAAACCGCCACAGCTATCATTATTACTAGCAAAAAAGGTAGCTTCTTTTAATTGAGCGAGGCAATTGCAGGCTGTGCAGCCCTTAATTGCCGGTTGGTGATCCGGCTTCATTTTTCGTATCCCTTATGCAAAATGGAGTCGCTCTGGTTTGAATGCTTCCCGCATATCTCCCCTTTCCCTTTAACAAGAGGACCCTTCATCCTAGGGGTTGCAGAAGGATGAAGGACCGTCTTCTGTAACTTCTTCATGCTGAATAGGGACAATAATATTCCTGCCAATTAGGATCTCTTGTATTCAGTGTAGAGAGGAGCTCAGTCAGAAAGCATTGGTCTGTTAAGCATCTATTGTATCTCTGAATCCCAGCAAAGGTAAAACCCTGGCGCTCCAGCAGTTTCTCAGTTTCCTGTGTGGTTTTCTTGATCTGTCCCCATGTTATGGGGGTTGATGTCAGTGTGACTCCCAGTTGGTCCTCGTTCCATCTTCTCATTCAAATTCAACTGGCTCATGGCTCTTACTGGGGGAACCTGTAAGAGCTCTTACTGGGGGAACTGATCCATGGTTGGGATCCATGGGTCCCTCCAGTCTCACATTCCATGGTTGTACACATCTTGAGGGCACCCAAACTGTTCATTCATCTCCTGCAAAAACACAAGCATACCCTCAACCCCACATTAGTAAATCTAGGAAAACAGATGCAAAAACTTCTGTGGCGATAGCCAGGAAGCCATTGATAATGAGAAACAGGCCCTTTCTAACAGAAGGCACAGAGAAGGCAAATGGAAGCTTCTCAAACCTTCAATTTGCACTATACAGGTGGGTCCACTAGATGCTGTGGCTCATGATAGATCTTCAGATATTTGGTGGGCACCCACAAAGGCACCTGATGGTCACCTGGAGAGATACAAGCAAATCCTCTTCCCCATATAATTATCTTTCCTTTTTCCCAGCTCTTTGTAATCTTTTTCTAAGGCCTGCAGCATTAAGATTAAAGAATGGAATGCTTGTGCATGAGCAAAGACTGCAGACACCAATGTATCCACCCTTTGATTAATTAAAAGACCAAAAGGTCCTGTTGGAGAAAAAAGAAAGAGCATTTTTATCCTTACCTCCCTCCCCTCTATTCCTTTTATATTTGCCCTCTCAGATTTTGATTGGACTTTGAGAGCCATAGCTAATTTCCATAATTCAGAATGTTCTTGTCTGTCCCTACAAATCTCTGGTAGTCTTTGCTAGTCTCTTGTACCTCTTTAGGGCACTGACCTTATATTGCTAGTCTTTACTTTTGTACCTTAGGTCACTGACCTTATATTGCTAGTCTTCTCCTATCCCTATCTGTACCTGTGGTACCTGTTAGTTCCTGTCTTTCCTTACTTATCTCTACATCTTCCTGGAAACCTTACTGATAACCCTGGTTAGAGCTCAGAAATCCACCCTTTAAGCTTCAGCAAAAGACAAAACAGGGACCCCGGACCTGGCACCAGATTGAAGGGAACAGGAAGTGCTCTCCCCTCCCCAAATCAGGAAAACCAGACCCCGGCCCCTGCAAACTTCAACTCCCCATCAGCATCATCCTCAATGTCCTGCAATGAACTGTTGATGATGGCAATTAACATATTTAGCAAAACAATGACCATTGTAACATTGACTTCATAAAGAACATAACCAATGTTTTCAATGAATTTGTGGCTATAGTTGATGACTACTGATTTCACTTCAGAAAGCCCAAAGATAGCCCAGAACAGTGTCTTAAAACTCTCTTAAACTACTGTGAAGGCTTCATTTGGTTTTCCACCAATGCAGTAGGAGTAGAGGTTGAACATTCCAATCATAAAAGCCACAAACACCACAATGAACACATTCAGCCCTGTGGGGGCCAGCCCTACAGGGTCTGTGGGTTTTTCTCCCTGTGTGTGGAGATGAGAGGTCATAGAAATAAAGACACAAGACAAAGAGATAAAAGAAAAGACAGCTGGGCCCAGGCGACCACTACCACCAAGACACTGAGACCGGTAGTGGCCCCTATGGCAGGCTGCACTGCTATTTATTGGATACAAGACAAGGGGGCAGGGTAAGGAGTGTGAGCCATCTCCAATTATAGGTAAGGTCATGTGGGTCATGTGTCCACTGGACAGGGGGCCCTTCCCTGTTTGGAAGCTGAGGAGGAGAGAGAGAGAGAGACAGCTTATGTCATATTTCTGCATATCAGAGGCTTTTAGTACTTTCACTAATTTTGCTACTGCTATCTAGAAGGCAGAGCCAGGTGTACAGGGTGGAACATGAAAGCAGACCAGGAGCGTGACTGCTGAAGCACAGCATCACAGGGAGACAGGCCTCTGGATAACTGTGGGCAGGCTTGAGTGATGACAGGCCCTCCACAAGAGGTGGTGGAGTAGAATCTTCTCTAAACTTCCCCGAGGTAAGGGAGACTCCCTTTCCCAGTCTAAGTAGCGGGTGCTTTTCCTTGGCACTGATGCTACCACTAGATCATCGTCTACTTAGTAATGGGCATCTTCCCAGACACTGGGGTTACCACTAGACTAGGGAGCCCTCTGGTGGCCCTGTCCGGGCATAACAGGAGGATCACACCCTTGTCTTCTAGTCACTTCTCACCATGTCCCTTCAGTTCCTATCTCTGTATGGCCTGGTTTTCCTAGGTTATGATTGTAGAGTGAAGACTATTATAATATTGGAATAAAGAGTAATTACGACAAACTAATGATTAATGATACTTATAATCATGTCTATGATCTATATCTAGTATAACTCTTGTTATTTGATATATTTTATTATACTGGGACAGCTCATGGGCTCGGGCTCTTGCCTCGGCACCTGGGTGGCTTGCTGCCCACACAGCCCATATCATGCTTGTGTGCTCATTAAATCTGTTTTTCTCTAGGAGAGGCAAGTTAATCATGAAACTGAAGCTTCAAGATGACTATTTGCCGTATGCAAGGCAGCCCATAATTTATTTTTTCCAGGGACTACAACCAACCAGGCCTGTGTGTCAATCTGTAAGCATCCAACAGCAGGTCTACTGTAAAAATAGGTCTTTTGTCAGACACTTGATTAACTCAATATACAGCCTTTCCTGTTGGATTAGTACTACACCAAAGCCTCCTTTTCTTTTCACTGTGCTGCTTCCCAGTTTTATGTAAGGTAACAGCAACAACTGAGGAATTGTTTCTTCTGGGGAGGAAGATCACAGAGCTGAGGAACTAATAACTAATTGAATTTTTCCGATGTAATCAAAAAATTACTCCCATATGCACAGTGACACCTCTAGATCTTTCAAGTAATAGATCAACTGTTCTGGAGGGTAAGGGGTCCCCTAACTCCCATAGAGACCTTTTTTGGTGGTTCTCCAGGAAACAAGGAGATGGGAATTGTGCTGCAAAGGTCTATGATAGCACTGTCTGCTGTGGTGGGGGACAATTGTTGTACATTTGTAAGGGCTCTGGCTGTGCCAGGTACGCCTCGGTTTGTTGAGGGGCTCCAGGTGGGCCCCTCTTCCCATTTCCTGAAAGAGGTTGTCCATCTTTGCTAAATTTAGAATGACACTGACTTGCCCATGATGGCCTTTTTCACAACGGGAGCATACACTGGGGCTTTTCGGTTGTTTGATGGTGGTAGTTCTTGCCTTTTTTTTTTTTTTTTTTTGAGATGGAGTCTCGCTCTGCCCCCAGGCTGGACTGCAGTGACCAGATCGCAGCTCACTGCAAGCTCCGCCTCCCGGGTTTACGCCATTCTCCTGCCTCAGCCTCCCGAGTAGCTGAAACTACAGGCGCCCGCCACCTCGCCCCAGCTAGTTTTTTGGATTTTTAGTAGAGACGGGGTTTCACCGTGTTCGCCAGGATGGTCTTGATCTCCTGACCTTGTGATCCGCCCGTCTCGGCCTCCCAAAGTGCTGGGATTACAGGCTTGAGCCTGTTCTTGCCTTTTGACTTCCTTTTCTACATTCCTTGTGTGTCCAAATTGCCCACAATTAAAGTAAGAGCCTGAGAAATGGGGCATATTTTTTCTGACTCTTAATCCAGTTATAGCCTGAGCTAAAAGAGTAGCCTTATGTAAGTTACCTCCAATGCCATTGCAAGCCTTAATATATTCAGCAATATGAGCCTTTCCTCTCAGGGGTCTAATAGCAGTTTGACACTCTGCATTAGCATTATCATATGCAAGAAGCTGTGTTACAACATCTTGAGATGTTTTATCAGTTACAACTTTATACACAGCATCTTGGAGCTGAGCAATAAAAATCAATATATGGTACTTTAGGTCCTTGGACAGACCTGAAAGGATATTTTTCCCCTGTAACATTTGTCCTTTCCCATGCCCATAAACACACAGAGTGCAGCTGAACAATGACAATATTCTCCATTACTGCTTGATTTTCTAATCGACCCCTATTAGGGCCGATTCCCATTAACTGTTCAAAGGAAACCAGCACAGGTGGCTGTGTTTGTGTATTTTCCCTTGCCTGAGTTTGAGCTTCATCAGCACAACAGGTTTTAAACTGGATGAGATGGAGTGAGAACAGATTTTGTCAAAGTATCGCAATCATGTGGTATTAACCTATTATCAAGAGCCACATCTTTTTTAACAAAGTTTGCACAAAAGGAGAGTTCGGTTCATATTGACCAATGACCTGCGTGAATACCTTTAACAGCTTAAATGGAAAGGTGGTTCAATTAGAGTAACTGGAATTGCCAAGCTTCAAGGTCTCTGTTGGCTCTAGCCTTTTGAATGGAATTTTGTATAGCACCACCAATTGCTCCAGGTTTTCATGTTGTAAGTACAGGAGAAGTTTTGTAGCTGATACATTTTCTTGCCCATTAAGGGGAGAGAGAGGGGGTGGCCATTCACTTAATTCAGCAGGTGGAGCCGATGGACTAGTAAAACATGTATTTTTTTAAATACAAGTTTAAAACATGTATCTTCCTTTTGCCTCTGGTTTCTATTCTTCACATTCAAAATCTGAAGTTAGTTTTGCACACTCGTCCTCCTTTTCCTCATCTGAATCTGCCTCATCATTTGTTTGAAATGGCTCAAGAGTTGCCTTTATTAGCGCCCACCTTGACCAAACAGAGTGGAATTTTTCTCCATCTTTACATGCTTTTTAAAAATCTCTGCCAATTCTCTCCCATTCATCCAACTCCATAATCCCTTGTTCCAGGAACCATGGACAAAAACTGCTTTTCTAAAGAGTGATAACATATTCTGAGTACTAACTTTCACTTCCCCTCTTCATAATAACTGTTTTAAGAAATTTAAATAAGCAGAATGTTTGCTTTCACTCTGTCCCATTGTTACCCTGGTTCTGCTGAGCTCTCAGCTTTCCCTCCAAGATTCTTCTAATCATGATCGGGTGTCCTCTGACAATGCATCCTCCAACTTTTACATGTTCTGGCGTTTCTTCACCAGGGTCTTTGTCGCCCCACATTTGGCGCCAGGAATGTTGGGGTAATCAGACCCAACACAAGGTCATGGGGGTGACAAAGTCCGGCGGAGTCAAAGGAATAGAGAAAAAGACAGTTTGAGAGAAAGTTTGATGAGGGAACCATTTCAAGTGTGGAGCCTGTGAAGGCCCCAAGCTCTGGAAGCCCAGACTATTTATTGGTGATCAAACAAAGAAACAGGTGGTGAGAATGTAGGGGTCGAAAGGGCAAGCACATGATCTACAGCTGTGGTGGTTTAGCCTTTATATGGAACATGTTCTGCTAGTTGAGATAATGGGAATACAATTGACCTAGGAGCCTGGGAGGGCTGGAAGCAAGGAGCCAGCAAGACTAGACACATTCCAAAGGCCACGAGGGTTTTTATGCCCTGAGCCCTGGACATTACGTCATATATGCAAGCCCTGTCTCGGCCTTTTTCCCAACACTAAGCTTTTTCCCAACACATTGATTTCTCTATGTTTGAGCATGAAATACAACACGGTCATAACAAGAATAAGAACATGTTCTTTGCAGCAGCGTAGATGGATCTGAAGGTCATTATCCTAAGCAAACTAACACAGTAACAGAAAACTACCACTTGTTCTCACTTATAAGTGGGATGTAATCATATTGACTTAAAAAAGAAAACAACACACACTGGGACCTACTCGATTGTGGAGGGTGGCAAAAGGGTGAGAACTGAAAAACTACCCATTAGGCACTACAATTATTACCTTAGTGGCAAAACAATCTGTATATCAAACACACATAACTCACAATTTAACTGTATACCAAACCCTGCACATGTATCCCTGAACCAAAAACAAAAGTTTAAAAACATTTTAGGTAGATGATGATGATGATGATTACTAGGACACCTGAATACACCACAGGCGTTTCAAATGCTCTCCAGAATTTTTTTTTTTTAAACAGCATTTTGTTCTTGTTGCCCAGGCTGAAGTACAGTGGCACGAACTTGGCTCACTGAAAACTCTGCCTCCAGGTTCAAGCAATTCTCCTGCCTCAGCCTCCCCAGTAGCTAGGATTACAGGCAGCTGCCACCACATCTGGTTAATTTTTATATTTTCACTAGAGATGGGGTTTCACCATGTTGGCCAGGCTGGTCTCCAACTCCTGACCTTACGTGATGCACTCACTTCACCCTCCCAAAGTGCTGAAAGTACAGGCCTGAGCCACTGCACCTGGCATAGGATTTTTTTTTTTATTTGTGAGTTTTCTGTTAATTTTTAAAGAACGTGAAAAGAGGAAAAACTTAGATTTCTATGACTATATAAGTTAATGTATTTTAAAAGTTTATAGTCACACACAAATACAAACACACACAGCAATGAAACATGTATGTGCAGGGGCAAAAGTGAACACATTTCTGAACACCAAAGCAAGCAACATACATTTGTTTCTAAATTATTCTAATTAATTAATTGATTTGAATTTGTTTGTATTTATAGTTTGTGGTTTTAGTCCAAAATAATATTCTTCTATGAATGTCTGTTTATTCCAATATAAATTAAGAAATATATGTAAGTGTAAGTTTTAGTAAAACATACTGTCACTGCCATTATTGGAAAAGGCATCACTGAAATATACAATGGTATACCTTATATATTATGGCTTGTTTCTCATTTTTGCTAGCAGCATACTTTTTAAATACATGTAATAATACATTATACATTATAAATAAATGTAGTAATCAATAAGGCAAACATCTCTATTAAAATTTTATTACACAATTTGTTGAAATAACATTGCATTTAAAAAAATTGTCAGCTTTTTCCAATTTAAATTACATTTAAATATTAAATTAAATTAAAATATTAAGTATTAAATTTAAAAGAAAACTTTTTCAAATTTAAATAATGTTTTTTATTCTGCAATTGTTTTACATGAATTTTTAACATAAACTCTATATGTTGTTTATTTGACAATATTCCTGCATGCTAGAGAATATCCATTAATATAGAACTAACATCAGCCCAGGGTTCCCAGGATTCACTCACAATGGCAGCTTGCTAGAGGGTGGTCAGAAAGTGTGCGAACACAATAGGGATTTGGGCTTTATCATCCAAGCCCTAGTGAGCCCCAGGGCTGAGCACACACGGGGCAGCAGGAGCTGCAGAGCCCACTGTTTGGTACATAAGGAAGGGGGATGGAATGGGGTGCTGTCTGTTGGACCCTGGAAAACGGTGAGGAGAGCAGGGAGTCTGCAGGTAGATGAGCATATTCTAAGGACTGTTACCTACCCATACTTGGTTGGCTTCAGTGATCATGAAGGGAAGGGAACTGATTCACCAGACATGGATGAGACAAAGTAAATGGACTTGCTGATTCCTTGAGTGGAAACTGAGGAATATAAAAGGTGTGAACAGAAGAAGGGAAGGTGGAGAAATAGACTGAGGGTCAGAACCCCGGAAGCCACCAAAGTGGAAGACAGAAGCCCTTAAAGTGATGTTTCATCTCTATAAACAGCAGATGAAAGGAAAATAAACTCAACACATTCATATGCTGAGTTATTGGTAGAAAAGCATTCAAAATAGTGTGACTGACACAGTGCAGAAAACAGAACTCTGTCTGTGGAAATAGCTTAAACATACACAATTTCTCCATTTCTAATTTACTTAGATATTATTGCTATTATTATTACAAAAATATAAAGAATTACAAGTTTAATTGAATTCTAGTTCTAAGTTAAGATTTTGTAGGCGAGAGAAACATACATTCCAAGGAAGAAATGGCAAGAGATCCTGGGAAGACTTTTGCTTCACCAGGTAAGAAATCACAAGGTCTAAAAAAACAAACACACCGTCCCCAAGCACTTGATAGAGAGCTGCCTCTCAAGAAAACTCTTGTGTCCTGAGAGCCTCCTGGTGTCCTGAGCGCCCCCTGGTGTCCTGAGCGCCCCTGGTGGTTATGAATGTCCCCTGGTTTCCTTAGTGGCCACCTGGTGGTTCTGATTCCCCTGGTGTCCTGAGTGCCCCCTGCTGGTTGTCAGCACCCCCTGGTGTCCTGTGTGCCCCCTGGTGGTTCTGAATATCCCCTGGTGTCCTGAGCACCCCAGATGGTTGTGACCATCCCCTTTTGTCTTGAGCATCCTCTGGTGGTTCTGAGCGTCCCCTGGTTTCCTGAGCCTCCCCTGGTGTCCTGAGTGCCCTCTGGTGGTTCTGAGTGGCCCCTCGTGTCCTGAGAACCCCCACGAGCACCCCCTCGTGGTTCCTGAGCACCCCCTGGTGTCTCCTAAGCCCTCCCTGGCATCCGCGTCACCCCATTGTGGTTCTGAGCAGTGCCTACCACACAGTCCCCTTCTGTCTCTCTGCAGGGAGGTTTTTTGTCTGGGTTCACACAGATGTCTCCTATCTCTCTAATAGTAATACACAGCCTTGTTCTCAGATCTCAGGTTTGTCATTTTGAGGGACACTGTGCTCAGAAGGGTATCCCTGTAGAAGATGAACCTTCTTTATATCAATGGAGGGTACCACTAACAAATTTCTCTTGAAACACTCACTGTTACCGCCCACCCCAACCTTTGTCCTGAAGCCTGCTGGGCTGAGCTCATGCTAGAGTCAATGAATTTGAATCCAGAAGCTTTGTAAGGAAAGCTCTGAGAATTATTGGGCTGTGCCATTTCTCTCCCAGATTCCACCAGTGAACTTCATGTAGGACTCTTACAAACAGAGGGAACAGGCTGAGAAACAGCCACAGCTGCATTGATCCGCAGGGAGCTTGCCTCTGAGATTGATTAAAAGGGAAGCCCAGATCACCACAGACCCTAAGGTGTGGACACTGAGGAAGGGCAGAGACATCAGGTGGCTTCCCACCAGGACCTTTGAGGAGAGGGAATTAGCTTCATTTTATGAGTGTGGGGTGGCACGTTTACACCTCTTTCTCCTCTTTCTCCCCGTGGATAACTGTGCACTGCTCAGCAGGGCACATCCCTCTGCCTCTAGATTTCAGGGAGTGCAGGGTCAAAGAATCTCTGGAACTGGGTGCTCTAGCTTAATTTTCCCCTCACTCTTTTATTTTTCTCTAATGTGAACCTGGCTTAGATATTTTTATGGTATCAACCTTCATCAACAAGTAAGTCAAGGAAGTACATGAAAAGGAAGTGTTGGGAAGTGTTAGTTAGTACATGAACAGGAAGCAATTTGCATGTCTCCTGCTTTAGAGTCAGTTCTGGGGTGAAATTCCTGAGGAGAGAGCAATGCCCACAGTAGATAAGAGTGTCATTTGTAGCATTTGGAAATACATAATTTTCCACTCTGTCCTTAAGCAACTATGGATCTTTTTTGTTACTTTAGATTCATTTTAATTTTTTATAAATTGTAGAAATAGATTCATACTTTGTGCACTTGTACGTGTTGGCTTACTTTAGCATAATTTTTGTGAATAAAACAATGTTGTTTTGTGGATCAAAGTTGTGTTAGTGTTCTCCAGAGAAATAGAACTAATATAAAATATGTATATATAAAAATAGTTTATTAGAAATAATTTTCTCACACAATTACAAGACAAAAATTCCATGATAGGCTTTCTACAAGCTTGGGAAGAGAGAAACTGGTAGTGGCTCAGTCTGAGTCCAAAAGTCTCAAAACCAGAAAAGCCAACAGGGCAGCCTTTAGTCTCTGGCCGAGGGCCTAAAAGACCTCAGCAAGCCCGTGGTTCAAGCTCCAGGGTCCAACCACCAAAGAGCCTGAAGTCTTATGTCCAAAGGCAGGGGGAGTGGAAAAAAGCAGCCAGTATGGAAAACAAAACAAACAAAACAAAAACATAAGGTGAAGCAAGCAATGTTATCTCATCTTCTTCCACCTGCTTTATCCTAGCTGTGCTGGCAGCTGATTAGATGATGCCCAACCACATTGAGGCTGGGTCTTCTTCTTGCAGTCCACTAACTCCAATGTCAGCCTCCTCTGGCAGCACCCCCAGAGACATACTCAGAATCAATACTTTTTCAGCCTCCTGGGCACCCTTTAATCCAATCAAGATGACAACTAATATTAACTATCACTAGCCTACCCCTTGTCAACTTAGCACCTTACACATCACCTAAAATCATGCTTGATCTCCAAATAAAGACAGTAATAAGGTCATAATTATGCTTAACATAATACATCTATCCTTCATACAACTGAAAGTGCACTAATCCTTAACCTAGATGTCACTACATAAAGTTAACAACATTCAAATACTGATATTAAGTGAACAAATCTTATGTTGTATGATAAAGAAAATAGTAATATAGTCAAGCTATTTTCTTAGTATAGTTATATACTTGCACAAATTATTCTTAACAAAATAAGGAGGAAATGCTCATGACAGTTACAGTCCTCATTTCTGCAACTGGTCACATGGTCATACCTGTTACTGATAACTACCTTCTTCTACTGCCCATTCTGCATTTTATTTGCCTTCACTATGTAACTTGGCTGGTCATGTTTTGTTTTTACCTGGTAAAGTGACCCAAACTTTTATTCCTAAAGAATCTGGGCCATTTGTATTCCAGTCTTCAATGGGTTGTTGTAGTTTCCCATTGACTTTAATCACATGGCAAAGTAATACTAAGAGATGCCCTAAGGAATCTCCTGTATTCCAGACATTATGTTTCTTACCTGCATTGTGGAGTAGTAGTCTGATTTCATCTTGATAGTCCGGGTCAATCAACCCAGCCATACACATTATAGAGATGTTTTTTCCAATTTATGTAAATGCATGTCTTTGGAATTTTATATGGGATTTTATTGAATCTGTAAATTAGTATGAATATATTCACAATATAAGTTCCTCTAACACATGAACATAAGGTAGCCTTCCATTTATTTGTTTTTTTTTCAATTTTAATCAATAAATTGTAACTTTCATTGTGTGGATTTTTTATCCTGTTAAATTTATTTCTGTAATGTTTATTTTATAAATTATAAGCTGTCCTAATTATAATTGTTTTCTTGATTTTAATTTTGAATAAAAATTTCTTAGTGTATACAAAAGATATTATTGTAGGTTGCTTTTTTAAAATTTCAATAGCTTTTGGGTTAAAGGTGTTTTTTAAAAGTTAGATGGATAAATTACATAGTAGTAAATTCTGAGAGTTTAATAGACTCATCACCTGAATAGCGCACACTGTATCTAAAATGTAGGTAATTTCTCTGTAGTCTCTCACCTATTCTTTCCCTTCTGAGTCTCTAGAGTCCACTAAATTACTCTGTAGGCCTTTGCAGACTCGTAGCCTAGCTCCCACTTATAAGTGAGAACACATGGTTTTTGGTTTTCTACTCCTGTGTAACTTCACTTAAAATAATTGTCTCCAGCCTCATCCAAGGTGCTGCAAAAGACATTATGTCATTCCCTTTAATAGTTAGTAATATTCCATGGTGTCTATATGCCATGTTTTCCTTATGAACTCATTAGTGAATGGACACTGAAATTGGTTCCACATCTTTTCAATTTTGAATTGTGCTGCTATAAACATACATATACACGTGTCTTTTTCATATAACGACTTTGTCTTTTTCATATAATGACTTTGTTTTTTTGGGGTAGATAGCCAGCGGTAAGGTTATTGGATCAAATAGTAGATCTACTTTTTTGCTTTTTAAGTTACCTCAATACTGTTTTCCATAGAGGTTGTACTAAATTACATTTTCAGCAGCAGTGTACAAGCCTTCCATTTTGTTTTTTGACTTTTTATAATAGTCATTCCTGGAGGATAAGGTGGTATTTGATTGTGGTTTTAATTTATATTTTCCGATGATTACGATGTTTCACAGTTTTTCATGTTTGTTGGCCTTGTGTATATATTCTTATGAGAAATATCTATGTATATCCCTTGTCCACTTTTAAATGGAATTATTTGTCTCTTTCTCAGCAACTTAAGTCTTGTGTAAATTCTGGATATGAATCTTTTGTCAGATGTATAGTTTGCACATATTTTCTCCCATTCTGTGGGTTATCTTTTCACTCTGTTGACTATTAATTGTGTTGTGCAAAAGCATTTTAGTTTAAATAGATTCCATAAATTTTTGTTTTTGTTGCATTTGCTTTTGGGGTCTTAGCTATAAATTCTTTGCTACCCTGATATCTAAAAGTGTTTTTACAATATTGCTTTCTTGGATTTTTAGAGTTTAATGTCTTATAATTAAGTATCTGACTCATCTTGAGTTGATGTTTTATATGGTGACATATAGAAAGACAGTTTTATTGTTTTACGTGTGGTTTGCTAATTTTCCCAGTTAAACAAAGTGCCTATTTTCCAATTTATATATTTATATGCTTTGCAAAACATCAGTTGGCTAAATATTTGGCTCTATTTCTAGGTTCTCTATTTTGTTACAATGATCTATGTGCCTACTTTAGTTTCAGTAACATGTTATTTTGGTAACTTTAGCCTTGTGGTATAATTTGAGGTTTAGTAATGTGATGCCTCAATTTTTAAATTAGGATTTCTATGGCTATTTGGGATCTTTTTTGTTTCATATAAATTTTAGCATTTTTAAAAATTCTGTAAAATAATAATGCAGGTATTTTCATAAGAATTGCATTGAATCTGCAGATTGCTTTGTGCACTATGGTCATTTTCATGATATTCATTCTTTCAATCGTTGAGTATGGGGTGCATTTACATTGTTCAGGTCATCTGTGATTTCTTTCAGCAGCATTTTGTAGTTCTCCTTGAAGAGATCCTCAACTCTTAGGTTAAATATATTCCTAAGAATTCTATCTTCTTGTAGCTGCTGTAAAAGGGATTAAGTTATTGATTTGATTCTCAGCTTTGTTGTTTTTCATGTATAGCAGTGCTACTAATTTGTGTACATTTATTTTTTACACTGACAATTCATTTATTAAAACTAAGAGTATTTTGGAACACTCTTTAGGATTTTCTAGGTATATAATCACTTCATCTGTAAACAGTGATAGTTTGACTCTCTCTTTCCAATTTAGATGCCCTTATTTTTTTTCTCCTGACTAATTGCTCTGGCTAGAACTTCCAGAACTATGTTTAACAGAAGTGGTGAACATGTGCGTTCTTGTATTGTTTGTGTTCACGCAGGGCATGCTTTTAACTTTTCCCATTCAGTATGATGCTAGCTGTGGGGTTTTCATGTATAACTTTTAGTATTTTGAGGTAGGCTCCTTCTATTCCTAGTTTGTTTAGAGTTTTATCTTTAAAGAATGCTGAATTTTGTTAAATGCTTTTTCTGCATCTGTTGAGCTAATAATATGGTTTCTGTTTTTAATTCTGTTTATGTGATTTATAACCTTTATTGACTTGAGTATGTTCAAATAATCCCTGCATTTCTGAGATGAAACCCACTTGATCATGGTGATTTATCTTTTTGATCTGCTTTCAGAGCCGGTTAGCTATTTTTATTAGTATTTTGAAATATGTATTTATCAGCAAAATTCATCTGTAGAGTGTGTGTGTGTGTGTGTGTATGTGTGTGTATTCTTTGCTGGTTTTGGTATCTGGATTATACTATCTTCATTGGATAATTTAGGAAGGATTTTTTTTCTAAACTAAAAAAAAGTTTCCATAGAATTGGTAGCAATTCTTCTTTGAATTTTTGATAGAATTCAGCTTTGAATTCACCTGACCCTATTTCGTTGCCGTTATTGTTTGCAATTCTTAAATTACTGATTCAATCTCACTGTTTGTTATTTGTCTATGCAAAGTTACTGTTTTTTCTTGATTTAACCTAGGAGTGTTGTAGGTTTCTAGAAATTTGTCCATTTTCTTTAAGCCTTCTAGATTGTGCACATGAAGGTGTACATAGTAGTCTCAACTTATTTTTATATTAGTGATGTAGATTTTAATGTCTCATTTCATTTCTAATTGAGCTTGTTTGGTTCTTTGCTCTTTTTTTCTTGATTACTGTAACTAATGAATTTGCCTGTTTTTCAAATAACCAACTTTTTGTTTCTTCTTTTTTTTTTTTTTTGTATTTTTTGTTTGAATTTCATTTAGGTCTGCTCTGATCTTTGTTATTTCTTTTCTCCTTCTGGTTTCAGGTTTAGTTTGTTCTTGTTTGTCCTGTTTCTTTAGGCATGACATTAGGTTGTCACTTTGTGCTCTTTCAGACTTTTTGACGTAGGCAGCTGGCACTATAAACTTTCCTCTTACCACTGATTTCACTGTATTTTTTGAGGTTTCCATAACTTGTCACATTATTATCATTTAATTAAGATAATTTTTAAATTTTCATCTTGATGTCATTGTTAATCCAGATATTATTCAGGAACAGACGTCTTAATTTCTATGTATTTGTTCAGTTTCGAGGGTTCTTTAGAGAGTGGATTTTTAGTGTTACTCTGCTGTGGTCTGAGAAGATACTTGATATCATTTAATTGTTTTAAAAATATATTGAGATTTATTTTGTGGCCTATTGTATGTTCTATATTGAAAATGTTGCATGTGCTGATTAATTATTCTGCAGATTCTGGACAGACTGTTTTGTAAATATCTGCTACATCTATTTGTTCCAGTGAGTCATTTAAGTTCATTGTTTCTCTGTTGACTTTCTGTCTCAAAGATATGTCTAGTGCTGGGAGTAGTGTATTAAAGTCTCCCACTATTATTGTTTTGCTATCTATCTCATTTCTTAGCTCTAGTAGCACTTGTTTCATGAATCTAGTTCCTCTAGTGTTTGGTACATATAAATTTAGAATTGTGATGTTGTCATGTTGAATTGATCCCTTCATCATTAGATAATGATCATCTATGCCATTTGCAGTTTTTAATATTATTAATTATACTTTAAGTTTTGGGATACATGTGCAAAACGTGTAGGTTTGTTACGTAGGTATACACATGCCATAGTGGTTTGCTGCACCCATCAATCCGTAACCTATATTAGGTATTTCTCCAAATGCTATCACTCCCCTATGCCCCACCCCTTGACAGGCCCGGTTGTGTGATATTCTCCTCTCTGTGTCCGTGTGTTCACATTGTTAAACTCCCACTTATGAGTGAGAACATGCAGTGCTTGGTTTTCTGTTCGTGTGTTAGGTTGCTGAGAATGATGGTTTCCAGCTTCCTCCATGTCCCTGCAAAGGACATGAACTCATCTTTTTTTATGGCTGCATAGTATACCATGGTGTATATGTGCCACATTTTCTTTATCCAGTCTATCATTGATGGGCATTTAGATTGGTTCCAAGTCTTTAATATTGTGATTAGTGCTGCCATAAACATACGTCTGCATATGTCTTTAGAGTAGAATGATTTATAATCCTTTGGGTATATACCCTGTAATGGGATTGCTGGATCAAATGGATATTTCTGGTCGTAGAGCCTTGAGGAATCGCCACACTGTTTTCCACAATGGTTGAACTAATTTACACTTCCACCAACAGTGTAAAAGCGTTCCTATTTCTCCACATCCTCTCCACCATCTGTAATTTCCTGAATTTTAATGATTCCCATTGTAACTGGCGTGAGATGATATCTCGTTGTGATTTCGATTTGCATTTCTCTAATGACCAGTGATTATGAGTCTTTTTTCATACATTTGTTGGCTACATAAATGTCTTCTTTTGAGAAGTGTCAGTTCATATCCTTTATCCACTTTCTGATGGAGTTGTTAGTTTCTTTCTTGTTTCTTTAAGTTCCTTTTAGAGTCTGGATATTAACCCTTTGTCAGATGGAGAGATTCCAAAATTTTCTCCCATTTTGTAGGTTGCCTGTTCAATCTGATAATAGTTTCTTTTGCTGTGCAGAAGCTCTTTAGTTTAATTAGATCCCATTTGTCAATTTTGGCTTTTGATGCCACAGCTTTTGGTGTTTTAGTCATGAAGTCTTTGCCCATGCTTGTGTATTGAATGATATTGCCTAGGTTTTCCTCCAGGGTTTTTATGGTTTTAGACCTTATGTTTAAGTCTGTAACTTGAGTTAATTTTTGTATAAGGTGTAAGGAAGGGGTCCAGTTTCAGTTTTCTACATATGACTAACCAGTTTTCCCAACACCATTTATTGAATAGGGAATCCTTTCTCTATTGTTTGCTTTTGTTAGGTTTGTCAAATATCAGATGGTTGTAGATGTGTGGTGTTATTTCTGAGGACTCTGTTCTGTTCCATTAGTCTATATATCTGCTTTGGTATCAGTACCACGCTGTTTCAATTACTGCAGCCTTGTAGTACAGTTTGAAGTCAGATAGGGTGATGCCTCCAGCTGTGTTCTTTTTGCTAAGATTGTATTGGCTATCAGGGGTCTTTTTTGGTTTCATATGACATTTAAAGTAGTTTTTGCTAATTCTATGAGGCTAGTTAATGATAGCTTGATGGGAATAGCATAGAGTCTATAAGTTACTTTGGGCAGTATGGCCATTTTCATGATAATTTATTCTTCCTATCCATGAGTATCAAATGTTTTTCCATTTGTTGTTTCCTTCAAAAAAGGCAAAAAAAGCCAAAATGTAATTTTACTTGTGCTCACCTGTGCATCCACAAAAACAATATTCGGAGTCCATCTTTCATATCTATTACTTTAGTTTTGAGTTTCATGAATTTATTATACAGGAATTATATAGTATGTGTTTTATTTGTGTTGCTTCTCACTCATCATAACTACTGTGATTAACCATGTTGAGCATCAACAATGTATTTATTCTAATTATGGATATTGCAGTAAATTAGCATATTATTACTGTTCATCTATAAATCTTGATATTTCTATTGTTTCTCATTTCTAATTATTACAAATAAAGGTACTACTCAGGTTGAAGATGTAGGTATTCCACGAAAATGTTATTATTCTTACAATAACTACTAGCCTTACTGAGTGACAAATTAGTATAGGAGAAACTGGCCTAGGCTCCCAGGCTACATATTTCTCCTGTGCTGGATGCTCAAATATCAAATTCCAAGTTCTTCAGTTTGGAGATTCGGACTGGCTCTCCTTACTCCTCAGCTTGCAGACAGCCTATTGTGGAACCTTGCAATTATGTAAGTTAATACTTAATAAACCCACATGTATATATGGGTTTATAAGCACCACACATCTACATATATATGGTTTATTAAGTATATATAAGATATATATATATTAGTTCTGTATATATATAATAAATATATGAGATATGGATATATATTTATTAGTTCTGTCCCCCTAAGAGAACCCTTTTTTATTATATATACTTAATACACTCATACATATATATGTAGATGTGTGGTGTTTATATACCCATATATATGTATGGGTTTATTAAGTATATATAAGATATATATATTAGTTCTGTTTGTGTGTGTATATATATAAAGTAAATATATATATGAGATATATATGTAAGTCTGTTCCCCTAAGAGAACCCTGATTAATACAGTCACATTCAGACTCAGGTCACAATGCCTTCCTAGGAATACAGACCCAGGAGGGGTCAGAGACTCTCCCTTTAGTCTAATGCATTCCACCAATTTAGCAAATGTCAGATAAATGTAACAATGGAATGCACCCGATGAAGCTGAAAGAGATTCTCTGGAGGGCAGAACAAGGTGAAGAGACAAAGTCAAGCAGAAAACTAAAACAAGGTATCACAGGATCACTGGCGGATCTGGTGGACATGAAAGAACAGAATTCGATTAAATTTTGAAACCTTTATATCAGTCCTTAGTAATTTATATGATAAAATTGTTGGCCTCATCAATGGAGTCTTATTATCCCCATCAGGGACGACTGTCCACATGGGCACGTGGTGCAGTTCTAGTCATGGAGGCAGGGGAGATGATCTGTTGGGGATTTCCTGGTCCTTCAGAGGAGAGTTTCAGTATTGTCTATTCCCCACTTCCAGACAATATTTAATATACGTATGTGACCCTTGGGAATGTTGTCCCTATGTCTCTGCATGACTGGAGTCACTGCGGGAGTGAAGCTGACTTTCTGGATGCATCAGTGTGGAAAACTGAGACAAGACATTACCTTGATACATGAGCTGTCAAATTAGCCAAGCCTGGAGCCTCTCATATCCAGGCTTCTTGTTTCATTAGATTGTGATTTTTCTATTTAGTCAGTCTAGGTTGTCTTTGTTCACTCTCTGCTAAAATAGCCACATATAATAATCTAGAGGCATTAAGCTAAATAAATAATTATTTTTTCTTTCTTTTTTTTTTTTCAGACGGAGTCTCGCTCTGTCACCCAGGCTGGAGTGCAGTGGCCGGATCTCAGCTCACTGCAAGCTCCGCCTTCCAGGTTCACGCCATTCTCCTGCCTCAGCCTCCCAAGTAGCTGGAACTACAGGCACCCGCCACCTCGCCCGGCTAATTTTTTGTATTTTTAGTAGAGACGGGGTTTCACCGTGTTAGCCAGGATGGTCTCGATCTCCTGACCTCGTGATCTGCCCGCCTTGGCCTCCCAAAGTGCTGGGATTACAGGCGTGAGCCACAGCGCCCGGCCCTAAATAACTAATTTGAAAATTAGAACAAGTCCCAAATGAAGTCAAAGTTACTGTGTAGTTCATAATGTCATAGAAGACATAGCTGGATACTTTGGGCTCACATCTCTCTTATATAAATATTTTTAACAATTATATATCCCTTAGGTAAGATTTCTGTTAAGATCCTTGATTTAAGATCATATATTGACGGATCATACTTCAAAAATAAAACTGAAGGTTATTATCCAGTAATTCATGTTGGTAGTACAAACTTATTTTAGGATGTATTTCTCTACATGATGTAAAATCAGTCCAGAAGGCAGAAGTTATTGTATTTAGTAGAGCTTTTCAGCAAGTCACATACCGGAATTAAATACATATGTTTTAGAGTAGTGCATGACTTTGGAATATTTTGCAAGCAAAGGGGATTCTTACATCTTCTAGAAACCCCTCAAAATATACAGCAGAGGAAGAAACATTTGGATGAATTATTACATTATAGAGATCAGTTTAATATAACTTTGAAAGTAAATGCAAACAAACAAACAATAACCTAGCATGGAAGCTAAAATAACGTTGTAGTCAGTGGATCAGTACGTCAAACCCAGAATCTTACCGTACCTTATAATGTCATCTAAGCATGGGAGGCATTGCCATTGTGCATCTAATACAGAATCAATCCTGCTTACAATTTTCTGGAAAGGTTGAAAAAAAAATAACATTTTTAATAGAAATTATAAAAACTGTAATAAAATGTTGAACTTCCTTGGCCAAGTCTTCTCCTGCTAGCACGTGTGGCATCATGGTTCACTCCTCAGGGAACGTCAGTTATTACCCTATGAGTTGGTAGCTAGGAGACCCATACATGCAGAGATTTGACCCTCATCACTCACCTTTTTCCTGCTGCATGCATGTGTTACAAATTATTAAAAGTCATTCGTGTACCATACACACTGCAATCACCAACAGTTTAAGGCTGCCATTTTACTATAACTTTTTAACTGTTTCTTGTGACCTTCAACCAGGAAATCATGTCTATTGGAAGAAACATTCAGGAAAAATACTGTTCTTCAACCACATTGGAAGGAGTCTGTTAAGGTACTTTTAACCAAAACACTGCAGAAAAAATCCAGGGAATCAATTATTGGGTTCATGTTTTACAACAAAAAACCAATTCAGGCTGGATGAGGTGGCTCACACTTGTAGTCCCCACACTTTGAGGGGCCAAGCCTGCAGAATTGCATGAGACAAGGTGTTCAAAAGCACCTTGGGCAACATAGGCAGACCTAGTTTCTATGAAGAAATGAATAAAAAGAATCAGCTAGGTGTAGATGAAGGGCCCTCTAAACCTAGCAACATGCTACCCAGCAAGCTGAGGTGGGAGGATTCTACGAGCCAGAAATTTAAAATCACAGTGACCTATGATCACACCACTGCAGTTCAACCTGTGCAACAGAGTGAGATCCTATCTCAAAAACAAACAAACGAACAAAAAGAATTAATTAAAAATTTTACACAATTGTAAAGCTACTCAAATAGAGGAAGTTAAACTGTGCATCCTCACATATTCTCTGGCACTTCTGATATTTTGAAGAAGACAGTTGACCTGAGACCTTCAGAATAAGCTGATGATCTCGAATCGTGAAAAGCTTCCACACAAGACATTGGACCAGAATCCTTCTCCGCATACTCCTCCTACTCATTATTCTTTTGCTTATAAATAGTCTTCGCATTTTCTGCAGGCCTGTTTGTTCGCCCATATTGGACTCTTGTCTCTTTTCTTACTCATCATTTTTATACTTGCTATTTAGAGTAAGTCATCAGACTCTATTTTTGTGCCTGACTGCTGATAAATTCAAATCTCTTTCCTCCCTCATTTGCTTTTTTTTAAGCACACAAGGTAAATCTAGTTAGAAATCACAGGAGCTCCCTCATTTGATGCCATTTGGACCTTGAAACCCCACAAAACCCTTCCTGCAAGTAGGATGCTCTCCCCAGCCCCCCACCAAACCATGATAAAAACCCTGAGCCAGTCTCCTTCCCTGCTCTACCAAGCCATTTGGGAGCTTCATGAGAGGCCTGCCCTGCTCTCAGCAGACACCTCAAGGATGTAGGTAATTAACCTTTCCATACTCACTTGGTGTGAGTGTGTTCCATAATCAGACTCAACATCCACGTAAAATTTTAGTTGAGATCTCTTGGCATTTGCATGGTGTCATCTACAACGGATGCTGGGAGCTTGGTGTCATGGCTCCTTCCAAAGGACATGCCTGCTCCCTGAGTTAACTCCAGGACACAGTTGGACATGCCTCCTGGGGTTTGAGAAGCTCCCTTCATGTACTGAAATCCTGTCATTACATTTTTGTATTCTAGTGTTTCCCTAAAAGTATAGTGAGATCCAGGGTTCATTCATGTGTATATTCAGGAGTCTCCGGCTTTTTACGTATTTTGTTCATCTCTACCACCTTTTCTACGAAATTATACAGTATAAAATTTGCAATATTTTAATGATGTGAAATTAGCAAATAAGAATCTTTACATAAATTGTACAATTTTACAAATATTGACGTAATACTCACTTTTATTAACACAGAAAAAATCAATTACTCTAGAAATTTCCTTTTGTTCTCCTACAGTTTCTCCTTTCTACACCTTCTCTTCTTGTACCACATCCACAGTCAACTATGGATCTTTTTATGCAACTTTAAATTCATTTTTGCTTTATAGAAATTATAGAACTGGAATTATATGTATGAACTTGGATTTTTTTTTTGCCTTATTTTACTTATTCAGGTACTTGTTATTTATTTATTTATTTATTTTTTTTTTTTTTTGAGACGGAGTCTCGCTCTGCCGCCCAGGCTGGAGTGCAGTGGCCGGATCTCAGCTCACTGCAAGCTCCGCCTCCCGGGTTTACGCCATTCTCCTGCCTCAGCCTCCCAAGTAGCTGGGACTACAGGCGCCTGCCACCGCGCCCGGCTAGTTTTTTGTATTTTTTAGGAGAGACGGGGTTTCACCGTGTTAGCCAGGATGGTCTCGATCTCCTGGCCTCGTGATCCGCCCGTCTCGGCCTCCCAAAGTGCTGGGATTACAGGCTTGAGCCACCGCGCCCGGCCAGGTACTTGTTATTTTAAGCATGGTGTTGAGTGATTCCCACAGTGCTTGATTGTAACAGTGGGTATTATTCCAGTAAATGAATTTTCCACAATTTGTTTACCAGTTAAGCTGCTAACACTTGGATCACTTTTGGTCTCTGGTTATAATAAATAAAGCTGCTACTTAGAGAAGTGCCCAGCAGAGAAACACACGGTTCTTATTTTTACAACATAAATGGGTGCCAAAGTGGAAAAGCTGCACATTAACCAATTTGCTTCAATACATCAGATAATTAAAGTTGTGTCAGTTCATGTGTTTTTGTGTGAAAGAGAGAGAGAATGGAGGAGGAGAGATGAAAAAAAAAAAGAAGCCTTACATGTTTGGACCATAATGTATGAGGCACTGTAGTAAATACAGGCACTTAGTGCTTGATGGACAAGGTCCACATAAGATGGAGAGGACAACTTGATGCACCTCCATATGGGTATATATTAGTGTTTACATAAATGCCATTTTCTAATCATATAAACACTCAGACACATTAGAAGAGATGTAGTGGAGGGTGTCTGGTGGTGAAATATGATGGTGAAAACAACCGATATCTACAGCCCCTTTTCTGCCCTGTTTCACCCGCCCTGATGTTGAGCCTTGATCCTGCTCATCTTAAGCCGCAACAATCATCTAAGCCCCAAGGTGCCCCGAGTGCCCCCTGCTGGTCCTATCCACCCCTGCAGGGAGGTTTGTGTCTATGCTCACAATGAAGTCCCCTCATTGTTTCTTTTGCTTAAAAACGCATAATTGTGTATTCACTAGACAAGCGCTCAGCTGTAAGAATTTTCCTTGGATAGGGATATGGACTCTTGAGAAATGGGTTGTAATTTGTGCTCCCTTCACAACCCATGCACCTGACCCACTCCTGTCCATCTTCAAGGGGTAAGCAGATACACTATAGCAGGAAGCACTGGTAGTGATGGGGAATTTAGAGACAGTGCAGGTGAGGGAGAGGGTCTGCGAGGACGTCTCAAGCCAAAAGTGCGCTGAGAAACATAGTTGTTGATGTTAACAGGTTCTGGAAAATGCGGTGAAATTCCCCAATACACACACTTTTATGAGAATAAAGAGCTCTCTTTTGTCCAATTTGTGAGTGTCCTAGAACAATTTAGATTTTGAGGTTAAATTAAAAAAATATTATCACATTTCTTTTCTCAAACATGCAACCAAATATAAAAGACAAACTGCTATTAGAAAAAACGAACACTGAATTATTACCACTATGTGTGATAATGATTTTTAGAATAGGATTGACCTATGATAACCTAGAGTGTCCTAATTCTGAGCCCACAATTAGACCTCAGCCGCAATCACAGGGAGTGAAACACGTGACTCAATGAAGCTGCACCTGGGGGTCTCTGCAGGCCCTGAGTGGTACAGGAACAGCTCCTCCCTTAGACTTAGTTTAAGGACGATTTCTGCTCTTTGCTTGGGGAGGTGAGGGTGAGTGTGTGGGAAGTCCCAAACTTCCTCTAATCAAGATCTCTGCACATGGAGAGAAACCAAAGAATATGAGAAACAACTGGTTTTGGTTTAGATCGAGCAATTCCTCATGAGAAGGGCAATACCATGTCTGGATCCTGCACAGAATTAAGAAACAATAAATTTGGGTTAAAGCTGAAAATTACAATTGCTTGCAGATTGTGTTATTAATTATCTATGTTATCTGAGAAAACGAAGTAAAATCATGGTTTTTATATGAAAATCCACAAGCAGGGTGCTGGCCCTGAGAATGCACCTCCCATCCCTCCAACATCAGGAAGACCAATAGACCAGGCCACCAGCTGCCTCACTGCACTCTACCACCCATCCGCTGGTGTGTGCCGAAGACACCCATCCTGGGAGCCCCTCCCAGACAACGGCTGTGCACAGTGGAGATCTGAGGCATGGCTGCTGCTGGGACACATGGAAGATCCCTGATGGACAACTGTGCTCAGGAGGCACCAATGGCCTTGCTGGATTTAGCTTGGACCACAGGGTCATTAGGGAAGCTCCATCAAACTCCCACCTTTCCCCACCACTAGTTGTGACTCTGGCAATGTGACGTGGCAGTGTCTACAGCCTTACCCGGCTGCTTGTGCATTTTTATGCCTTCAATACTTACATCTGTTTTGGGGACATATGAGGATGTTTCCTCTTTTAAATTAGTTTTCTAATCCAGGGCCTCATGGTGGGCACAAAGCATAAATGTACAGGGGCTCAAATGGGATATGGTAGAAGCAGAGGAAACCACAGACCCTGAAGGAAAGCAGCCCTTGCCTTCCCTCCATCTGCACCTGCCCTGGGGCTGCACCTGTTTCGTGAGTGTTGAGTGTCCCCTTCAGCCCAGACTCCTTTCTTCCTACTGCAGGAAATTTTGTGTCTGTACTCACACTGATGTTTCCTCATTTGGGACCTTATGTACAGCCATACATGCCATGTCCTCATCTCTCAGACTGTTCATTTGCAGATACAGCGAGTTCTTAGCATTGTTTTGGAGATTGAGAATCTGCCCTTCACAAAGTCTGCATGGTATATCTGACTTCCATCATATTTCATATCTATTACTTACTCCAGCCCCTTCCCTGGAGACTGGTGAACTCAGCTCATTCAGTAGCTACTGCAGGCGAATCTGGAGGCTACACAGGAGAGTCTCAGGAACTTCCCAGGTTTTCTCAGGTCCTCTATGGACTGAATCAGCTGCACCTCACACTGAAAACCTGCAAATGCACGGACATCTCGGTCAGAAACTGCCAAACATATCCACTGTTTCTCTCGCTCGTATCCACTCACTCTCACTCACTCTATTTCTCTATGAGTCACCTTTGAAAATAGCAACAAGAAGAATTCAGCTTAGTTCAAACCCCATAGTAGGTCCTCTGTGTTCAGTCCTGATTACCAAATGGAAAACCTTGGGAATCCCAGGGTTGTGGCTCTTCTCCCAGAGCTGGAGAGCCAGGTCTGGGCTTGTTTTCACCAGGAGGGGGAGGGCCGTTTTCATGTCTCCTCCTCTATAGCAAGCTCCAGCGTGGGACGCTTGAGAAGAAGGCAGTGCCCAGAGCAGATGGCAGACTCCAGGAGGAGTTTAGTGGCAACGGTAGCATTTGGAAATATATTACTTATAATGTGACCGTGCCATAAAACTCACTTAACAATTATGATTTTATTTTTTACACATGTGTACAAATACGGATATAACTGCATTAAGGAAACTGTAAGAGATGTAAAGAGAGAAATAAAAAACAACATAAAAATAAGAGAAGACCTTAATACCTCATGAATAATGTATAGCAAATCCAGAAAGAAAATTCTTAATATGCCTCTGAGTTTGAATAACACTATTGAACAATTTTACCTGAAAGACATTTACAGAACCTTCCGACCAAGAGCCATGTAATACACATCCTTCTCAAGCACACATTGAACATTCTCTGTGATACATTGTATGTTACATCATAAAATGAGTCTTAATATTTAAAGAAGGAATGCCAGCCCTTCTGTATTTCAAAAATTGGTGAGGAGTCACCCTTCCAAACTCTTTTTTTATATATAGTAAAGAAATGTATCTGTTTCTTGGAGATAACCTGCAGTCACAGATTTGCATACAATACAATTATGTGTTGGCTATTTACAATTTACAGTAGTGATTTTTCCTCTGAAAAATATAAGTACAAAAGCTAAGTAAACAATGAGGTACTGCCATTTGCGATTTATTGTGTGTCATGGCTTAAAGAACCGGCTTTTAGGCCGGGCGCGGTGGCTCAAGCCTGTAATCCCAGCACTTTGGGACGCCGAGGTGGGCGGATCACGAGGTCAGGAGATGGAGACCATCCTGGCTAACACGGTGAAACCCTGTCTCTACTAAAAAATACAAAAACAAAAAACAAAAAACAAAAAAACTAGCCGGGCGAGGTGGCCGGCGCCTGTAGTCCCAGCTGCTCGGGAGGCTGAGGCAGGAGAATGGCATGAACCCGGGAGGCGGAGCTTGCAGTGAGCTGAGATCCAGCCACTGCACTCCAGCCTGGGCGACAGAGCGAGACTCCGTCTCAAAAAAAAAAAAAAAAAAAAAAAAAAGAACTGGCTTTTAGCAAATATTCAACAAATCAGCCTGAATAAAATAGTCAATTAAATGATTTATTCTTTCTAATTTATTAGAAAAAAATCCACTAAGTTTCACCTCAAAATGTGCTGCACAAGTCTAAAAATAAACCTAAAAATAAATAAGAAAGTTAAGCACTTCTTCAAAAAGAATGAAAGAAAGGAATATAATGTAAGCCCATAAACCATGTTAAGTCATTCTAAATATCTTTTAAGCAACATAAAATTCTTCCCAAGAGAAAACTGAGGAAAAAACTATCACCATCTCTCCGCTGATAAAATGTATTTTAAAGGCAGTCTGCAGTATACCTTCTAAACTCTTTCTATGAGGATACCATTATAGTTTTACCAGTAATAGACAAAGGCATCACAATAAAAGAAAACTACAGACCAATATCATTAGTAGACATAACTTAATCCCCAACGATAGTAAACTAAATTCTAAAGTCTTTTAAAAGACCATACACCATGAGCAACTCAAATTCACTCCTGAGATGCACAGTTGATTCAACATCCTCAAATCAATCAATTTGGTACACCACATTAAAAACCTAAGGAAAAAATATCTCAGTAACATATCATCAGACACAGGAAAAAAAATGAAAAAATCAGGGTTTCGTTATAAAAACTCTGTACAAAGTAGGAAGACAAGAAAACAACATTTACACAATAAAAACCATTAAGAAAAGTCACGGCTGTTATTGTACTTAACAGTAAAAGGTTAGAATATTTTGGTCTAATATCTGTAACAAGGCAAGAACAAAGCTTGAGCATTTCACTTCTAGGCCTCAATATTTATTACAAACATAGAAAGGTATTGGCATAAATGCATATAGAGAGCTTAGATATAAACCAACATATTGATGACGAACTGATTTTCAGCATGAGAACCATCAATATAAAATGGCTAAATTATAGTGTCTTCCAAAGAGGGTGTTATGAAAACTGGATTTTCACATAAAAAGAATTAAGAATTTTAGGTTTGAATAAACACAAAAATTCACTCTAAATGCTTTAAATATTTAAATGTAATACCTGCAATTGTAAAACTCCCAACCCTTAAAAATTAGCAATCTTTTTCTGGATTTTACATTCAAAGCACCTGCAAAATAAAGCAGAATTGAACAAGTGGGAATAGATTATAAAAAAGACTGTGCAAAGCAACAAAATAATTACAACTTACAGAATTGGATAACATGCCATATATCTGAAAAGTTTTAATGTCCAAATGTAAAAGAAACTTTTACAACTCAATAGCAACAAGAAAAATAGCCTCATTTTAAAATAATCAGTTTTATACCTTGAACTATGTGACAACCTAGATCTCATGTTAAATGTTTTTCTCCATGGGTAGTGGTCCGTCTTATGGTGTATTTGGCTGGGCAATACTTTGTAGTTATTTGATCAAACACTAATCCAGGTTGTGTTGTAAATTTTTTAATAGACATCATTAAAGGTGTAAGTTATCAGTTGACTCTATGTTAGGTAGATTATCATTGCTAACCTGCTTGGCCCTGATTCCATCAGAGCAGAATTGGAGAAGGTAAAACTCCATGGTGATTACGCTGTTTCAGCTCTTTCTGAGACTTCCAGCCTGCACTTACTGATGGCTGGCCCTCAGGATATTGGATGTTTTCAGCCATCCCCCAAAATTGTCATCCCCTCCATCTCACAGGAAAGTGGTATGTCCATCTGCAGCTTGTCAAACCTAAATATCAGACAGAAAGAGACTCCTCAAAATCAAATAATATTTATTTTAAAATGAGCATTGCAATGAGAATATGCGTGGGCACATTTAAGTAGGTAAATGAAGACAAGTGTTTTAAAAGATAACTGAGGAGGCTTACATGAGCTATTTTGAGACAATTATTGTAGTTCTTGTTATCAGGGATGTGTGCATGAGAACTCACTATTCATGACCTTCTCCAGCTTCACCTGTAAAGATTATAACACAAGTGGCTCCATTTTGATTCTGACAACTTTCACACCCTTTTCCTCACACCACTAGTAAAGAACATTACTCTGTGAAAGTTTATCAGAACAGGATTAGAAACACATCCATACCCTGTGTTAACCAAACAAGCTTGTCCCCTTCAGTTCCCACTGGCAACTTGTATTTACAGATGAGTCTCCATGCAACACAGTGAAGGGTCCTGAGTGAGGAGGAATGAAGAAAGTCCCACCAGCCTCTCCTGCGTGACTGCAGCAGCCACAGCCTGAGACCCACCTGAGCTCCAGGGAAAGGGCTGGAGGCCTGGAATTTTAACCACAGGGAAAATATCTTCCTTTTCCAGAAAACAGGAAAGGCAAATGGAAAAATGAGAACAACAACTAAAAAAGACAGTACATGAATTAGGAAAAGAAGCTCCAGATCAGTATCGATGCTGATTTGCATACTTCAGTGTCAGGAGAAGGGTCCAACGAGAAACCTGTGAGGTTCTACATGACACTGACCCTGGCCCACCCTCCCTTTTTGCTGTAATCAGAATCCCTAAAGACTGTTCCTGTTGGGATTCACTCAGGGTGGTGGCAGAAATATTAAAGGGACATATTAGGGAAAGTTATAGGGAATATTCACAAACCTTTTGGAAGGCTGAAAGGTTACATAGCTTGTAATAATTGAACAGGCTGAAGGCGGCCGGTTCTAACCTTAGAGCATTAGGCATAGGGTAAATACTAGGGTTGATGAACCTCTTGGGGGAGGTCGACCAAGGATATCGCACCCTAATGGTATTTACTTTAGACCGCAGTCCCTGAGCTTTACTCCTTCATAGAATTACTCTCTTAATCATGTTAATTATCCACAAGTGTGTTGACTCAGAGCTTCTGTTGTGAATTCTATACTAAATAAATGCCTGGAGCGCGAGCTGCTCAGGGCTGCTGCTGCCATTCTTTACAGGACTCTCTTTGGAGTCAGTCAGCGGCCTCGGACCCTCAGCTGAACTGGCAAAGCGGAATACCTGTGTCAGTGTACGTTTTAGTCACCCGCCGCCGAATCAGGGGTCTGCAGGAACAGCCGCCCGCAGCTAGCGCCCTCTTGTGAGGAGCCATACTCAGTTCTAGTCAGGAATCTTCCTCAGGTTCCTGTCCTGAGTCTGACTGGAGAAGACTCACCAGGAAGCCTGAGCTTCCTCAGGACTCTGATCGTGGCGACCATGGCTGGGAACTCAATCCTCGGTAAGGATCGTCTGCATTTTGTACATATGAGAATAGGTTTTCAGAGTAAAACAATCATTTAAAAAATATGTAGAGATGACATTGGTAATCAGAGAATCCTGAACTCAGAGAGGTTCACTAGAGGAACTATAAAAAGATGACGTCCCACATCCTGACAGGAAATCAGCCTCCGTGTGCACCGGCCTCCGGGTTGACTCTGATCAGTGGGTCCCGAGCGCCCCCTGCCGCTGATTTCCCCGGCGTTCCTGCAGGGAGGTTTGTGTCTGGGCTCACACTGACCTCCCCTCACTGTGTCTCTCGCACAGTAATAGACAGCCGTGTCCTCAGCTCTCAGGCTGTCCATTTGAAGATACAGTGTGTTCTTGGCGTTCTCTCTGGAGATGGTGAATCTGCCCTTCACGGAGTCTGCATAGTATGTGCTACTACCAGCACTATTAATAGCTGAGATCCACTCCAGCCCCTTCCCTGGTGCCTGGCGAACCCAGTACATCCAGTAGTTACTGAAGGTGAATCCAGAGGCTGCACAGGAGAGTCTCAGGGACCCCCCAGGCTTTGCCAAGCCGCCCCCAGACTCCACCAGCTGCACCTCACCCTGGACACCTGCAAACAAAAAGACACGAAGGTCAGAAACTGCCACAAATATCCACTGTTTCTCTCACTCATGTCCACTCACACTCAATATCTCTATTTCCTCATGAATCACCTTTTAAAATAGCAACAAGGAAAACCCAGCTCAGGCCAAACTCCATGATGAGTCTTCTGTGTTCAGTGCTGATCACAAATGAAAACACCTGGGAATCCCAGGGCTGGGCTCCTCTCCTAGAGCTGCAGAGTCAGAGCTGGGCTGGTTTTCATCAGGAGAGGGAGGGACCTATTTGCATGTCTCCTACTATATAGCAAGCTCTGGGGTGGGACGCCTGAGGAGAGGGCAGGGCCCGGGGCAGATGAGAGTGTCCCTGGGGATTTGATGACAATGATTGCATTTGGGAAAATGCTGTCTTACTGTGAAAATGTTCTGTTGATAAACATTTAATAACTATCACATTTTTAATTATGTTTACCTGTGTGTATAAATTATGGTGTTTAGGAGTCAATGGTTTCTTCATTTATAGATGTAAAAGTGAACCCACACATCGAGGGTCTCTGTATGTGTCTGAGGGCTTATATCTGGCATGAGTGAGTGCTAGAATCTGGGCCTATGCTCCTCATAGCAGACCTCCATTGCTCTTTTAACTACCTCTGGGACAGAGCTAAACGTGCCTAGTGTGGTTTGTAAAATCCACTTCCTGTCACAAACACCTGTCTTATTTTGCTGCATTTACCTGAAAATATGGAGACAAGGTTCAGACATATAAATATTTAGATATACCTGACATTTAACATATTTATTTGTTCCTTGCTATATTTCTTTTTTTGTCGAAAATGTCAGTTGTTTACTTGTAATAAATTTTATAAGTTTTAATTGACAGAAAATAAAATTCAAATATTTAACCTGTACAATAGAAAACATTGAAAAAAACCCCTATTTTCAAGAAAGTGACAAGTCAACTCCCCTCAACGTTCTTCTTGTTCTCTTACGTTTTTTTGTTTTTCCTCCTTCCCTTATTCTACCATTTCTTTATAAAACTACTGATGTTTTCATATTTCTTTAGACCAGCATTTATTTTCTAGAACTTATAAGAATGAAATAATATAGTATGTACTCTTATCTATTTGGCTTATTTTTCTCAGTAGAAATACTGAGAATTAAACCTTTTTATTGTGTGTGTTTATTTCTTATAAATATTGGGTAGCATTTCAGCAAACAGATGTAGCATAATTTGTTTTTCTATTAAGCTGCTAATTGATACTTGAATTTTTTATTACTCTAGGTCTTATTAATAATTCTGCTACTCAGCTTCATAATGTACATAAATTATTAATTATACATAACTTATATAAATGTTTCCCTTTACAAATACAATAACAGATTAAACAAGAGAATGAGCAGTTTGGCAAATTTTCTTTAATATTTCAGATCATTGAAGTTATGAGATAAAAAAAGAAACCTGTAAACCAAAGAGTATCGTTGACTAATCTCAATAGATTTAGGAAGTTCATTTTTCCAAGATTAAGGACATGCCAGTGACACAGCCTCAGGGAGTCCTGAGGATATATGCCCCAGATTGTGGGGCACAGCTTGGTTATATACAGTTTAGGGGGACATGAGACATTAATCAATATATGTAAGAAGTACATTGGTTTGGTTCAGAAAGGCAGGACAACTTGAAGTGGGGAGAGAGCTTACAGATCATAGTTAGATGTGAGAAAAATGGTTGCATTCTTTTGAGTTTTTGATTAGCCTTTAACCAAATGCACAATTTGCAGGAATAGTCACATAGGCCTACTATTCATGCAGAGAAACAATAGAGCAAAGGTAACAATCAGAATTGCATTTGACTGACGTGAGCAGAGAAATTATTCTGCCTGTTGTTGGTTCACAAGGGTTTTCCTTGTGGTGAAATTCTGAAGGAGGCATGCAGCTTTTTAAAACCTTAGTAGCTGTCATTTGAGGGAAGGAACAGAGGCGTGTTTGCCCAGCTGTTTCCAGCTGCACTTTGCCCTTGGGCTTGTGATTCTGGGTCTCAAAATTTATTTTCCTTTCACGAACAAGGAAATCTTGGGGGAAACGAGTTTTTGTAGAAAGAACCAAGCAGGAAAGCAGCTGTTAACCTTTTTGTGCACCTCCCTCTGGGGTTGACTCTGATCAGTGGGTCCTGAGCATGCCCTGCAGCTGATTTCCCCCATGTGTCCCTGGAGGTTTGAATCTGGGCTCGCACCGGCTTTTCCTCAGGTGCTTCTCTTGCACAGTAATGTAGTGATGTGTTCTTGGTTTGCAGATTGCCCATTTACTGATACAGCATCTTCTTTATATTGTCTCTGGAGATAATAAATCTAAGACAAATAAATATCCTGTCAGACCAATAGATCCTGAAAAAAACTATTTCCAGCACATTATTTCTTCAGTAGACATATTAGCAGAGTTTCCAGGTGAGTAGCCATATGAAATACATCTAATACCTGAATCTATAAAAAAAAAATACAGATTGTCAAAAATGGAAAAACTAGGTTGAAATTCAGTTTTTACATTTTTATTTTCTTTATAAAGTGTGTAAAGCAATTATAAAATGCCAATATCACATTTTTATAGCATATGTAAGTAGAAACTGAGAAAAAAATGAGAAAATAATACAGATCAGAGCATAACATGCAACCTATCAAGACTGAATTATAAATTTAAAAAATGAGCAGACTAATAGGTAAAGAGATTGAATCAACTGTCACAAAGCTCCCCAAAAAGGAAAGACCAAGATTAGATGGCTTCATTTGAGAATTTTATTATATATTTAAAAGTTATCATCAATTCCTTTGAAACTTGTATGAGACATTGAAGAACAAGTAACAGTACTGACCCCATTTTATGCAACTAGCATTACCAAGATGCCAAGTTAGCGACATAAGTTATAAAAAATGAAAATTAGAAGCCAAGGATATAATAAACAAAGATGTGAAAATACTGAAAAAGAATGTTAGTAAACCAATTTTGATAGTGTATGATAAGATATAAAACTGGGCTTAATACCTAAGTAATGGGTTGATAGGTGTATCCAACCACCATGGCACATATTTACCTATGGAATAAACCTGCACATACTGCGCATGTACCTCAGAACTTAAAATTAAAATTTGAAAAGGAAGAAAAACATAATGAAGTTAGATTTATTTCTGGATGTGATTCAACAAGTGCAAATCAGCCAATGTGCACTTGCTGAATCACCTCCAGAAATAAATACACCACATTAAGAAAATGTAGAATAAAACGGTGTGGTCATATCAATAGTTACACAAAAGCATCTAAGATAATTCAAGCCTTTTATGATAAAATCTCTCAGGTATGAAAAGAGCACACCTCAACATAATAAAAGTCCTGTATGAAAGCCCACTGATCACAACATATGCAAAGGCAAAAAAATAAAAATAAAAAATGATAAGACATATATAAGGTCAGAAAACAGAAAAGTATGCCCACTCTCAAAATTTCTATTCCTCATAGAACTTCTAGTCAAAACTGGAGTAATTAAGCAATAGAAGAACATAAAATTCATTTAATTAAGAAACAAAATTATTTCCGCAAATAGCATGATTTTTTGTTTGAAGGGATACTTTCTTACCTTCATTATCTTTTTAATGATTTTGCATATGCAGAACCTTAAGGGCTCCAACAAAGACATTAGAATTATAAATAAATTAAGTAAATTTGGATAATACATAAACAGCATACAAAAATAAATTGCATTTTTTTACATTAACCACAAGTCATCTAACAGGAAATTTAATAAAGCAAGCTAATTCTCAATAGTAATAAAAATAATAACATACATGTGAACAAATTTAAGCACAAGGTTAAGATATTTTTATCCTGAAAATAAGAAAATGCTGAAGAAGAAAATTAAAGAAAGAGCACATAAATGGAAAGGAACCTATGTTAATGAATAAGAACAATTAATAGTGTTAAAATGTCAATAGAACCAAAGTAATCTACAGATTCAAAGCAATTTGTATCAAAATCCCAATGGCATGCTTTACAAATACAGAGGAAACATTCTAAAATTTATATGGAATCACAAAGACCCCAGCTAGCCTAAGCAATCCTGACTAAGAACATGGTGGAAGTATCACACTTTGTTCATATTCTAGTACAAATGTATAATAATCAGATAAGTAATGATATGATTTGGCTGTGGCCCATCCAAATCTCATCTTGAATTTCCAGGTGTTGTGGTAGGTAAATGAATCACTGGGGCAAGTCTATCTCATGCTATTCTTGTGATAGTGAATAAGTCTCAGGAGAGCTTATGGTTTAAAAAGAGGAGTTCCCCTGGACAAGTTCTCTGTTTGCCTGCTGCCATCCATGTAAGATGTGACTTGCTCCTGCTTGCCTTCCAGCCTGATTGTAGGGCTTCCCTAGCCACATGGAACTGTAAGTCCAATTGAGCCTCTTTGTTTTGTACATTGCCCAGTCTAGGGTATGTCCTTGTCAGCAGTGTGAAAATGGACTAATACAAGTATTTCACTGAAAAAAAGGACAGATACTTCAATCAATGGAACAGAATACAGAACTTAAAATAAATTCAAAAATAGATGCTCAACTATTCCTCAATAAGCAAGCAAAATATGCAAAGGAGAAAAGGTAATCTATTCATTTTTTTGAAAAACTGGATATTCATATGCAGTGGAATGAAACAGTCCCTATCATACATCATACATAAAACTTCACATGTATTAAAGGCAAACATAAGACCAGAAATCATGATACTTACAGAAAAAATGTAAGAACAATATCTTTGATATTTGTCTTGGATACAATTTTTCACATAAAACACTGACAGTTCAGGTAATAAAATCAAGAATAAGTCAGTGGGATATTATCCAGCTATAATCTTTCTGCACAACAAAGAAAATAAGTACCAAAATGAGAGGGCTCAGTATGATGTGGGAAACATATTGACAAACAACATATCTGATAAGGGTTAACATACAAACTATGTAGCAAATCTCATTATTCAGTAACAGAAAGCTAATACATATATACACACATACATATAAACATACATAACTTGATTAAACACGGGAACGAACCTGAATATACATTTTAAAATTAACATACAAATGATGAAAATGTATGTTAAAACGTTCTCAACATCACTAATAATTAGTAAAATGCAAGTCCAAGTCACAATGAGATATCTCATCATACCTGTTAGAATGACTATTATGAAAACCACAAATGATAACACATTTTAGTAAGAAAATAGAAAATAAAGAACCTATGTACACTTCCTATGAAATGTAAATCTTTGTGAAAAACGGTATAGAGGCTCCTCAGAAAATTCAAAATAGAACCACCATATGACCAAGGAATTCTACTTCGGGCGATGCAACCAAAATAATTGAAATCAGAATCTTAAAGAGATATCTGCACTGTTATGTTCAATCAATAATTTTTCACAGTGAAATGGTCAGTCGATGGTAAAGGGCATGCATTTTCAGCTGTGAAAGTTAAATACATTTTGGAGATCTACAAGTTAAATAAGTTCTGGAGATCTACTGTATTGCACCATGCTTATGACCAACAATACGTGCTGTATACTTAAAATTGGTAAGGATTTAGATCTTATGTTTAGTATTCTTACACATATGCACACACAAATAATAAAGAGGCTAAAAAATATTTTGAGATGTTGAATGTGTTTACGGCCTTTATGGTGGTGGTTGTTTTATGGGTGTATGCTTATCCTCAAATTTGTTGAGTTGCATACATCAAATATGTACGTCTCTTTAATATATCACTTATGTTTGAATAAAGGTACTAAAATAATTTTAAGAAAAATATTAATAACATTCATATTTTGTTTTAATCCAAAGTGTAAAGTAAATATCCATGAGTACATATTGATATTAACAGGCGATTTAATAACTAAGACAAATGTGGGAAAATAGAAAAGTATCCCTTAAACAATAACTCGAAACACTTGCGGTGATTCCCCCTTTTTCAAATCAGTGAAACTTAAAACTCCTCACTTGAGAGTGGCCTTCACTTAGAATATGGAAAACTTAGGTTATGGCTTTGGATTGAGCAATGAGTTTTTAGATATAATACCAAAAACACCACTAAAATATGAAAGAAAAATCACTGCATCCAAAATTTAAGTTTTTATGTGAAAAAAAAGAAATGCTGTTAAGCGAATTTTTTAAAAGGCACAGATTTGGAGAGAATATTTGAAAATTGTATGTTTGTTAAAGAACCTGTACAGAGAATATACCAGGATTTTCAAGACAGAACAGTGATAAAACAAACACATGAATTAAATAATGAGATTGTCCTTCTAGACCTCTGTTGACTAAAATAGGGGCAGCACCATGTCTGAGAGGCAGGAGATACACAGGAAAACCACTACCATTTCTAAAAGCATGCAGTTTATAGAGCAATTTTTACTTACCACCATCTCCCTGAAAATCTCCATTTTACATAAGAAAAAGAGCCTGGATTCACTATATGTCCTGCATGTCAACATTTCAGAAGATAAAACTGGGTTTCCGATGACCTCGGACCTTGTTTCTCTTTTTTTTTTTTTTTTTTTTTTGACAGGGTCTGTCTATGTTGACACCAACAGAGCTTACTGCAGTTTCGACCTCCCAGCCCTGGCTCAGGTGAGCCTCCCACATCAGCCTCCCATGTAGCTGGGACTACAGACACATGACCACCATGACTGGCTGATTCTTTGTATTTTCTATTGAGATGGGGTTTTGTGATTTTGCCTAGGTTGCTGTCAAACTGCTGAGCTCAAGTGACCCACCCACCATGACCTCTCTTGGGTGTCCTTCACAGATAAGGAGCTCATCCCCAGGTTGGCCATTCCTGGATTCCTTAGGTCTGAACTCCAGACAGGCATTCTTCTTAGACCATTGGATTGACTTCAGGATATGGTTGAGTTATTTCTGTTAGGTCCACCTCCTGTAGATTCCACCCCGGCATACCGTTGAATGGCCATCACTTTCTTATCAGGCCCTTCTTCCCCGATTTCCTTGGGGCCAGGTGTGTGGAGGGGCATTGCTACCACATGCTACAGCCGCAATCCAGACCACAACAAAAGAGAATAAGGAGCACAACAGCAGTCACGCCCTATGGAAAGCTTTCCCAAGCACTTGGGAGTTGGTTCAACCACACAGTTATAGGGTCATAAGACAGAGATTCTGTAGCTGAAATATGGGGTACCCAGGGCCACTATGGCTGGGGTTATCTTCCGAGCGTTATCAGGGATATGTACACAGCATTCTGTTTTAATGTGCAGCTTTTGTTGTGAGCAGCAGTGAAGATGTCTAGGCCACGAGATTTTTGGAAACTAATGTGTCTGATTTGGGTGGTGTCTTCAGAGAGAAGAGGAATAGCATTGTAGGTATCACTGAAGGCCATGGCCGTGTGTTTAGCCAGGGAATTAACTGGCAACTGTTCATCAGTTGTTGCCAGCCATCTGGGAGGCAAATGCAAACAATGGGTAAATCCACCAGGCTTCATGCTTGTGGTGGTGTCTGACATTTACATTCTCCCAGTTAGTAGAGCTGGTGTCTGAATGGAACACAATGATCCTGGCAACAATCTACCAGTCCAATTAGAGGGTAGATAAGGCCAGCCATGGGTGTTGTGTGCCCATAGGCATCCCCGAAGTGAGCAGTGGGCTGACATCTGGAGAGAGTCACACTGCCACCCCAGTCACATATCTGTGGTTATTTGGAGAGGTGGTTACATTGCTGTGGGGGGAGCCATCCCATATTATGGGGTTTAGCTTGAGGCATGCTATTATCACTTCTTTAAATACATAAGTGTGCACAAACCACTGCCTGCATCTGCACTGCCCTCATCAACTGTAGCCCATCATGTACAGCCCACTTCACAGTGGGGTAACATTAACCTGATCCTGTACTACATGGAAAATATGTCACCTCATCTCCTTGATGATGGGAAACTCACTGCATGAACTGCAGTTGTTTCTAATGGGAATAGGTGAAGATTGTTATGCCGAGTACAGAAAAGGTTCCAGGGTCTCAGTTAAGCTGTAGCTACTTGAATGCACCATGGCAGGTCCACAGTGGAGAAGAAAGGCTGCTCTCCACGTATCTAATTGTTCATTTTGTTCTTAAGAAAGGCTACCATCTGCCACCACTCAGTCAGTGAAGAAGTTTGTTGCACTCCTTCTGTGGGTGGAAGGTAAGATGTGTAGTGGGCACAAGAAAGGGCAAGTCATGTCACGGCCACTTAACAAGGCACAGGAAGTTGTATTGTTCTGAGAGAGCACCACCCCTGGCGGGGCCCAGTGCCTGGTTTACAACACTGAATGGACTGTCCCCCATTGTGAGTCCATAATGAAAAGATGATCCCTTCCATAAGGGAAGACAAGGACTCCTTATTTAGAAGCATAAGGAGGAGTAGGGTGTAAAATAATGTGACCTGTATCTCCTGTTATAGGCCCTTCCTCCATGGAGTAGAAAAACTGAACCATCAGGGGCTGGTTTGCCATGTCCAGGGCCATGTAATAATCTACTCACCTGAACACAGGAAGATCCTGTGTCAAGGGCAAGAGCATGTTACTTTGACTCCCACATGAGGGCATAATATACTGTCCCTTATATTGTCAACCTGGATCCCGATGGTGGCATCATGTCCTTGCATCAGAAAAGTATATGCATTGGAGCAATGGGAATGCCCATGTTCATTCAGGGTGTGAATGGCTGCTGGTGAGTGGTGACAGAGCTAAAGAGCATGTCTCCTTCTGGAGTTGTTGCTGGAGGTTTCTCTACTTCTTTAATCAGCCCTGTTGCTGTGGGTTGTTTGGCAGGTGGAAATGCCTGTTGATATCCAGGGCCTCCATCCATTCCTGAACTTTGTGTCTAGTGAAGCATAAGTCCCAGTCACTGTTGATTTTGGTGGAGATGCAGTAGGCTCACTTCACTGCTCCAGTATTTTTATGGTGGTCTTTTGGGTGGCAGCCTTGCTGGGATACGCCTGCATGAGCCTGTTCAGCTGTCTGCACAAGTGCAAGCACAGCAGGAGCCCTCAGATAGAGGAAAAGGCCCTACGTAGTCTACCTTCCACCACTGTCATGGGTTCCAGCCCTGGGTGATCTGTTCTGTGTCATGCAGCAAGGGTCTGGGGCATTCCTGCACATAAATAGGGCACTGCTGACACATGAGTACTGTGCCGTTTTATTGTAGGGGTAGGCCCCAATCCTGCATTATGTTTCAAAGGATATCCTGTCACCAATGTCCTATCCTCTTATGTAGCCAGTGGGCCACATTTTCTGTGGGGAGACATCCTGGAGGAGCTGAATGCAGGCTAGCTTCTCTGCCTGGTGACTTCATGGTAGCATAGATGTGGAGGCATCCATATCCACATACCATTATATGCATTCCCCAGATGTGATGGAGAATGTCCTTCCAGATGTCAGTCACTGCCAAAGAGGGCAACCAACCTCCATCCAGTCCTGTGCTTCACATGTAGTAGCCCTGCATCCTAGCTGCTCCAGCTGTGACTCAATGAGGCCAAGGTATAGCTCAGGCCATGGCTTCAGAGCATTCCAGCCCGAAGCCTAGGCAACTGCCACTTGGTGTTGAGCTTGTGGGTGTACAGAAGTCAAGAATCCCGGTGTGGGAGCCTCCACCTACATTTTAGCAGATGCATTAAAATGTCTGGATATCCAGGCAGAAGTTTGCTGCAGGGTCAGGCACTCATGGAGAACATCTGCTAAGGGAGTGCAGAAGGGAAATGTGGGGTTGAAGCCCCCATACAGAGTTCCACCTGGGGCTCTGCCTAGTGGCACTGTGAGAAGATGGCCACCATTCCCGACACCCTAGAATGGTAGGTTCACTTACAGATTGCACCATGCACCTGGAAAACCCACAGATTTTCAATGCCAGCCTGTGAAAACAGCCAGGAGGAAGGCTATACCCTGCAAAGTCACAGGGGTGGAGCTGCCCAAGACCATGGGAACCCACCTCGTGCATCAGCATGACCTAGATGTGAAACAAAGCATCAAGGGAGATTATTTTGGAGCTTTCAGATTTTACTGCCTTGCTGAAATTTGGAGTTGCATGTTTGCCTTTAGCCCCTTCATTTTGGACAATTTCTCTTAATTGGAATAGTTTCATGAAATCTGATGGCTTCAAAATTATGGGACTTTGCCTGCACAAGCTCTCTTTGCCTGCTGCCATCCATGTAAAATGTGACTTTCTCCTCCTTGCCTTCCACCACGATTGTGAGGCCTCCCCAGCCAGGTGGAACTGTTAATCAATTAAAACTTTTACTTTTGTAAATTGCAGAGTCTCAATTATTTCTTTATCAGACACGTGAAAATGGACTAATACACTTGGTGAATTCAAAAAATAATCCATGTTCAGATTGTGTGGATGTTTCTTGTAAAAATGGGGGCAGTGACTTTCAAGATTTTGACATGGTTGAGCAAAGTCCCAAAGTTTTCTCAGACATAATCTTTCACCTGTTACTGGAAGCAGAACTCTAATCTGTCTACATATAAGTGGAATCTGGATAGACATAACCGAACATGCAAGGACAATGAAGAATGACACAGCAGAACCCTTATGAGAAATTCTCAACACTTTTAATTTTCTTCTGAGAAAATGGCCATTCAGAAAGTACACCAGTTGAGAGCCAGTTACATCTAATAGAGGTCATGTTCTGGGAGGTTATTCTTTCCCCTGGGCTGGATCCATTAGGTTCATCTGGGCCCTGACACCAGGAACTGGAACTTTTATTCCTTAAACAGAAGACACTCCAATAAGGAAGTCATTCCCAGGGGAAGTGCAGAACAAGGAATCGGAGACAGATGTGTTCCTGTTTTCCCAGGACATGGTGGAACTCCAGGACAAGGTTACCTCTGAGAGGCTGTGGTCCCTGTGAGGACATCACATCAACTTTGTTTTCTGGAACGTTTGTCTGTTCAGGAAAGCTCAGAAGTGTGACTAAGACCCTTCTTCTGCCCCTACCTGTATTTCAGTAAATTCATGAAAAATTAGTGGTCTCTCACCAGGGAGCATTGCAACCTTAACATCGTGAACTTACAGAATAACATCCCTACACCCAATCTCAAGGAAATGCCTGACTCCACTCAATCACCAATTGCTAAATAATTTGTTCTTGTACATTTAGTTAATAAATTTGCTCAGTGCCCATTTCAACAGCCTCTCAGCTGCATCTTAGCAGTGTTTTACAAAATGAACACATCTCCTTCAGCAAGCAGAACATATAAAATCACCATGAATTGGTTGAAACTTATGTTGTTAATTCAGAACAAACATACTAAGAAATTAGCCATGTCACAATGTCAGAGTTTGTACTACTCTAAATGAAATCCCCTGAGCTTTCCAAAGTCAAATTATTCTCTTTCTCTAAAAGTCCTACCAACCACTAATCTATTTTTATCACTTTAACTTTACCTTTTCTTGAAGGTCTCATGAATGGAATTATACAGTACATAGTCACTTTTGCCCATCTGCTTTAACCTAACAAAAAATAAGTAGTTATTCCTGAATTAATTGCCACTTTGTTTTTATGGCTGAATAGTGTTAATTGTAGGAGTATAGCACATTTTGAGGACCTACTTACCTGTTTAAATACATCATAATTGCTCTTTTATTTGGCAATTGTATTAATTATGACTATTGACATTGGACATCTTTTCAGATTTTTGTTTTTCAGTTATGCATTTACTTTGGGGAAGTGTTTGTTAAGATTTTCAATTACTTTATAATTCTGTTTTTAGTATTATTTAAGATGATTTTTTACAGGTTTTTTGTATAGTCTAGACACAAGACCTTCCAAGCAGTAAAAAGTATGTGTCTGACTTTAAATAAATTAGCTATATATGTATTCACACACACACACACACGTTTCTATTATTATGCCCTCATGATAGTTGTATATATTTCTATTTCTGAGATGTATGTGATGTTTTTATACAGGCATATAATGTGTGATCATCAATGTAAAAAAAACTTTACCATAAAATGTATAAAACATTGATTAATAAATTAAAGTGGACACAAAGTGGAAAAATATTCCTGGTTAGTGTTCTGGAAGAATCAACCATGTTAAAATGTCCATGCAGACAAAGCAATCTACAGAATCAATGCAATTCTCATGAATACTACAATGATGTTCTCCACAGAAATAAAAAGAAAATCCATATATATGTATGTATATGGATATATATGAATGTATATACACATATATATACACATATATATGTGTTTATATATAGACATATACACAGAATACCCAAAATAGCCAAAGGTATCCTAAGCATACATAGATATATGAAGACACACATTACCTGACTTCAAAATATATTTTTTATGATTGTTATTTTAGTTGATTTAAACATAATCTGTTTAAAACCATGAGACACCATATTAGGTGAGCATAGCATATAGATAATTGAAATTAATGGAGTCAATTTTATGAATGAAGAGGGTAATTGTGAATGTTCTGTATAAGGCACCTGAGCTAGATTTGATGTGGAGTAATGTCATTTGACGGGGGAGACAGACTAGTTACACATGCATATTGTAAGCCATGGTACAAAGCAGGCTCACCATTAAAAATTGACCAATGTGTCTGAGTTCAGCAAGGGAGAACACACTCTTATGCAGCACGTTACATTAATTGGATTCTTACTTATAGGAAGGCAGCATGGGACAACAGAAGCCTGGGATCTGTTGTGAGCTGGTCTCCCAAGGCTCAAGACATCTCCCTACAGTGAATGGAGCCTTGTCAGCCTGTGCCCCACTTGTGTCACAGTCGAGGGCCCTGACAAGAGACCACCCTGTGGTGTACCTCCACGGACTAAGTGACCCCCTTTGATAAAGCTCTGTAGGACATCCTGCTTCCAGAAGAGAAAAGAACAAAGATTGGGATGTCCCTGGCAGTTTCTCCCTAACTCAAGATGGTTCATCCTTTGGGAAGAACAGAAGCAAGGCCTGGGCTTTTCCAGGCAGTTCCTCCCTATCTCAGGATGCTGCATTTCCAGAACATTCTACGGTTATTTTTGAGAACTACATTGAAGAGGAAGGAGAACTGGGGTGCTCAAGGCCACCTGGAGAATTGTCCTTCACATGAGACAACCACTTAATTCACAGAGTCCTTTGAGTGATAGGCTGTGAGAGAAGATGAAATCAACAAACGAGGAGGCGTCATGTGGCCAACCCCACACTTGGGTTCTGCTCCAGGCCCATGCTTTTCAATCTGCTTTGCAAGTGTGGGCCACAAAGAGGTCACTTGTCCCACAAAGTCAAGCGAGTGAGGAGGTCTCAGTGGTTGGAAGACGATTATTTTCACCTGGCAGGGAGAAGCAGCCCCTGGCTTTGATCGGAAGTCCCTTCCCCGCTTTCCTGTGCGCGGCCTCTGGGCCGCCCCTGGGCTCAGAGGGCCTATGTCGCCCCCTGCAGGACAGAGGCCGCTCCACCCCCGGATGCCCAGGTCCATGTGGCCGGGTGTCCTGGGCTCTGTCCATGTCCAGGAGCAAGGCCCGTTCGCTCTGGGTCTGTATTTGATGATTTGGGCTTGGAAAAAATGGGAATGCGGATTTGAATTATGGAGCTTTCAGAAAGTTTTCATATGTCTTAATGTCATATCTTCATGTGTTATTTTTGCTGATGGCCTTGATAGACCCCCAAAACTAGACTGACTTCATTAATTGAAGTAATTTGACAAAATTTAAACAGCTGAGTCGTTTTTTTAGCAATACTTAAAAAGCTTAAAATTCTTTAACTCAGAAAATATATTCATTGGACTTTGATTGGACTGGAGTAGAAATGGACGTGGAAGAGTCGGAGGCTTGCCTCTGCACACAATAAAATGACTTCCAATGCCTGCCTGCCTGCCTTCCTTCCTTCCTTCCTTCCTTCCTTCCTTCCTTCCTTCCTTCCTTCCTTCTTCCCTTTCCTTTCCCCTTTCTTTTCCCGTTTACATCCTTTGCTTTTTCCTTCTTTTCCATTCCTTCCTCTGAGCGAGCACAGATGAACACACAGCTATAAAGCTCAGTAAATCACTATTAGCGTTCTTTATTGTGCCTCCCACCCAGGCAGATCAGGAGGAATTGCTTGTCATATGGAATTCTAATTTTAAGAGAATGAAACTCTTTATATGCTTATGTATCATTTCTGAATCTTCTGTGATGATACAACTGTTTTTTTAAACCACTTTTTGTTGAATTGTCTTTTTATTGAATGTTAAAAGTTCTTTCTATATTATTTTGCAAATTCATGATAAGACACGTAAGTATAAACTATATTCTTGCAATTGTACTCTGTTCTCTTCATTTTTTTAATACAATTATTTAAATATAAAAATTATTTAATGATAAATGACTAATATTTATTGTATGTTTATGGAATATGATATGTAGTTTGCTACAGGTGTACATTTTGGAATGGGTAAGTCAAGCTACCTAACATGTCCAACACCTCAAAATTTTATCATTTCTCAGTGGGAAAAACTTTAATATCTACATTTTTAGCAATTCTGAACTATATAATACCTTGCGGGTATTGTTGTTAGTCTGTGCATAACTTACTCCTTCTGTCCAGTTGGAAAATTTTACACTTTGATCAAAACTTCCCCTTTCCCAGTCCATCCCTCCAGTATCTTGTAACCAACATTCTACCCCCTATTTCTATGATTTTACAATTTGATACACTACAGTCAACTTAGGAATTATTGTATTCCTGTGTCTGGTTTGTTGCACTCAGATTAAGGTCCATTAGATTCATGCATGTTGTCACAAATGCAGAATTTCCTTTTTTTTAAAGGATGAACATCACTCCAATGTGTATATACTTGTTGTCTTTATTCATTCACCCAGTGATGGGAATTTAAGATGTTTCCATATTATTACTATTGTAAATAATGCTGCAAGGAATATGGATGTGTGGATATATCATTGACATGCCGATTTCATTTTTTAAAAAATACATGGTCAGTAGTGGCATTGCTGGATACTATCATAGATCTATTTCTATTTTTTGAAAGGATTTTATATGTTATTTATAATCACCTTATAATTTGCATTTTCACTAACAGTGTGCAAAAATTCTCTTTTCTTCACATCTTCCTCAAAGATACTTGTCATTTTTCATCTCTTTGAAGATAGTCATTCTAACATCTATGAGGTGATACTTAATTGTGGATTAAATTTAAATTTCTCTAATTATTAGTCATGTTTAGCTTCTTTATGTATCTGTTTTCTAATTGTATTTACTCTTCTGAAAAATGTATATTCAAATCTTTTGGTTATTTTTAAAAAGGTCACTTGTTGTTGTCATTTTTTTTGTTGTTGTTGTTATGAAGTGGTTTGGCTCTCTTATATATTTTGGATACATTCCCCTTATCAGATGCCTAATTTTGTAAATTTTTTGCCAAACCTGTGGATTGTTTCTTCATTCTGTTAATTATTTTCTTTGATCTGCAGAAGTTCGTAGTCTGATGCAATTCCATTTGCCTATCTTTGCTTTTGTTGCCTATGTTTGGGCAATAATATCCAGAAATTTGTTGCTCAGTCCACTGTCTTACAGCTTGTCCCCTATATTTAGAAGTTTTACAGTTTCTGTTCTTGTCCAAAGTCACTCATATTCTTTTCCATTGATCTGTGTGTCTATCCCTCAAGCAGTGTCATGGAGACATGATTAATGTATACCCTAAAATAAGTATATATTTTTTTCTACATAGTAATTTAAAAAAACAATACCTTAAAAAATGTCACCACATGTACCTTCCCCTGGGTCTAGGCCCCATTCGTGGTGTGTCCTGAGTGTTTCTGGTGTCCTCCACTATCCTTCAGGGAGGTTTGTGTCTGGGCTCACACTGATGTTCCCTCAATGTGCCTCTCACACAGTAACACAGAGCTGTGTCCTCCGAGGTCACAGAGCTCAGCTGGAGGAATAACGGTGTTTTCAATGTGTCACAGGAGATGCTGCTGTGGCTCCAGAAGGATGGGTTGTATCTGGTGACTCTAGAATAACCTATTTCTCCCAGCCACTACAGCCCTTTTCCCAGTGGCTTTTGAATCCAATGCCAGTAGGTGCCACTGGTTGTTATGGAGAAACCAGAGACAAGGCAGAGGAGGAAGAGGGTCTGAGAGGGCTTCACCAGTCCAGGACCCAACTCCTGCAACTGCACCTGAGACAGGATACCTAGGGACAAGGACAATCAGTTTCTGTCAGTCACCTGCAGTCACAAATATTTCAAAGACCTAGATGTGATATCTGAAACACTCACCTTGGGTAGCTGTCAACATGCACAGGAGAAGACAGGCCATCTCATTTTCTTTGAGACCACAGCTCTGCCTTCTCCAGAGATTTTCTGTCTTGTCTGAGAAGAGATTCATCAGCTCCCACATGATGAGAGTGAAATTTTACCCAAGAGATTGAAGGGTAATTTGCATGTTTGGAGCCCTGTCCTAGCAACAGGGGAGAGACTGATTTCAGGCTTTCCTGAGACTGCCACGACCCTTGGGGGGCATCTCTTCTCTGGAGCTTTCATAGTATGTATTTCTGCATTTGGAGGGAATTTGATCTTTAAAACACTACGTGTGTTATTTAAGACAATGTAATGGCCCTATAAATGATTTCTCCTTCAATAATTAATTATAGATACAAATTTATAAAATATAATAGTCTTTCTTTACTAGTTAGCACTTTAAACAAAAATTATGAAGGAAACAAACTGATTTTGTTCCCCTTGAATTTAGTTTCATGAAGTATTTTATTTATTTTTAGGAAATATTGTAGTTGACAATCCAGCTGTTGGGGAGAGACTTCACAAGCCTGTGACTCAGAAGAGAAGGAGCTATTGTAACTCCTTTGTCTAAGACAAGAAAGCAATCATGTTGACTTTGCTGGCAGGAGAGAAAGAGAGACCCGCAACTTGGAAGAGAGCTGTTTCATCGTCACAACTCATTAGTGCTAATTCCATGTTCGTGTTTTTCAAGCGCATAACAATTATTTTGGAGTTCTCTATGCAGAAGGTGTGAGATTTCAGGGCACTTCCAGCTGACTTCTTCAGCAATTATTCTACAAAACTCATTGAATGTGGTGATTTCAGCCACGTTTATAGGGGCTTTCACTGTGCCCTAGAGGGGCTCTTCCAAGTGCCGGGCCCTGAAGAGCAACATTCACTTGGGTGTCAATCCATCCCCACCTTGTATAAGACAGAATTTAATTTAAAGGGTGTCAGGTTTTGACATAAGTTTTCCTACTGTGATGCCATTCATATTAATCCAATAATTGACCTTCGTATTTGTCATGTGAAGGACGCTTTGCTAGAGTAATGTGCAAATTCAGTCACCGTGCACAACTAAAGCTGTTTCTCACTGACTTTAACTCCATGACATTATTAAACACTACAGGGCTCCATGCGATCTTGGTTCACCCCGGGATTTTCCAACTCCTTCTCTATGGGACTTGTCTGGTGATTACTATAAAAGGAGTGAGTGACCCAGAGCCTACTTAGAAGGAGAATCTCCAATGTGGATATGTTAGTATCTCGTCTCATAAAGAAATGGAAAATACCTAACACATGGAAAGTCCTGAGAAGAAGCCTGGCATATGGAAAAAGCCTCGACCTATTAGCTTCTGATCAACTTACTGTTAAATTTATTGCCTTCATGTCATTTTGGAAAATAAAAACAAAGTGTGTGTGAAGCGTGATGTTGCTTGTTTGGTACAACAGCGAGGTGACGGCCGGGCGCGGTGGCTCACGCCTGTAATCCCAGCACTTTGGGAGGCCGAGACGGGCGGATCACGAGGTCAGGAGATCGAGACCATCCTGGCTAGCACGGTGAAACCCCATCTCTACTAAAAAATACAAAAAACTAGCCGGGCGAGGTGGCGGGCGCCTGTGGTCCCAGCTACTCGGGAGGCTGAGGCAGGAGAATGGCATAAACCTGGGAGGCGGAGCTTGCAGTGAGCTGAGATCCGGCCACTGCACTCCAGCCTGGGCAACAGAGCGAGACTCCGTCTCAAAAAACAAACAAACAAACAAACAAACAAAGAAAAAACAGCGAGGTGAGGATAATGGAGAGCCCTGTGATCCCGAGGAGATGGCCTAATCCAAGGAGAGGGAGGCTTCAGGTCATGTGGACTCACACGGGGATCCTGCTTCTGCGCATCCCTCAGCCACTCCCAGAAGCCTTCAGGAGACAGGGGTGTGGGTGGGCCCTTGAGATGATCCAATGAGATCTGGAAGACAAGAAAAGATAATAATCTGGGATAAATTTAAAAAGTTAAAATAAAATTTATTTTAAATTCATAAATTATGGTTGTTTGTATTTACAAGGTAAGAAGCAATGTTATGATTTGTGAATGTAATATGGAATAACTATGATAATTAAGAATTAAGATAACTGTCATTAAACACCTCAAATTCTTATCATTTATTGACATTTGAAATTTACTCTGAGCTCTTTTGAAATGATCAATACACTACTTTTAAATGAACAACTAGAAATCAATTCATGTAAACAAATAAAAACAACTGAAATCAATTAGAAATAACTCTAATAGCCGGGCGCGGTGGCTCACGCCTGTAATCCCAGCACTTTGGGAGGCCGAGGCGGGCGGATCACAAGGTCAGGAGATCGAGACCACAGTGAAACCCCGTCTCTACTAAAAATACAAAAAATTAGCCGGGCGCGGTTGTGGGCGCCTGTAGTCCCAGCTACTCGGGAGGCTGAGGCAGGAGAATGGCGGGAACCCGGGAGGCGGAGCTTGCAGTGAGCCGAGATCGCGCCACTGCACTCCAGCCTGGGCAACAGAGCAAAACTCCGTCTCAAAAAAAAAAAAAAAAAAAAAAAAAAGAAATTACTCTAATAATTTACACTTAGTCCATCATTAAGTTTGATTCTTCAGGATATATGTTTGGAATTATTTTATTTTAATGTTTAATATGAATGCCTAGCATATATGCATAGGTCTGTGTATTTATACATCTTTCTCTCTTTTTCTTTTTTTTTTTTTGTAAGATGGTGTATTGCCCTGTTGCCCAGGCTGGAATACAGTGGCACAATCTCGACTCACTGAAACCTCCGTCTATTGGGTTCAAGCAATTCTTCTACCTCAGCCTCCCGGGTAGCTGTGATTACGGGTGTGTGCTACCACACCCGGATACTGTTTGTATTTTTAGTAGAGAGGGGCTTTTGCCATGTTGGCCAGGCTGGACTCGAACTCATAACCTCAAGTAATTCATCTGCCTCGGCCTCCCAAAAACCTGGGATTACAGGCATGAGCCACCGCGCCTGGCGGGTACATATTTCTATGGCCATAGATTTATGTCCCTATAGTTATGTAGTTGCTGATGTCAACACATGTTAATAAAACTCTAAAGGAATCAGTGCAAATAATTAGGAATGTTTATTTCTTGAAAGTGTATACTTAAAAATACTTATATACAGAATTTTAATAGTTATTAAATACTATTGATAATAAATTCATAATAAATACGAGTAATACAATATCACAGCCTAGAATGCTCCAGAGTTCTGCAAATACAATCCTGACTTTTCCAGCTGAGGAGAAAGGAAACCTCCCCGAGCACTTGCTCCTGGGACCTTTCCTGTCCTTAGTGGGTCCCGCGCGCCCCCTGGTGGCCCCGCACACCCCTGCAGGGGGGTTTGTGTCTGGGCTCACACTGACCTCGCCTCACTGTGTCTGTGGTGCAGTAATACACGGCCGTGTCCTCGGTTTTCAGGCTGTTCATTTGCAGATACAGTGTGTTCATTGAATCGTCTCTTGAGATGGTGAATCTGCCTTTCACAGACGCGGCGTAATCTGCTGTTCCACCATCAGCTTTGCTTTTAATACGGGCAACCCACTCTAGCCCCTTCCCTGGAGCCTGGCGGACCCAGCTCATCCAGGAGTTACTGAAGGTGAATCCAGAGGCTGCACAGGAGAGCCTCAGGGACCCCCCAGGCTGGACCAAGCCTCCCCCAGACTCCACCAGCTGCACCTCACACTGGACACCTGCAAACACAAAGACATCGTGATTAGAAACAGCCACACATATCCACTGTTTCTCTCACTCATGTCCCCTCACACTCAGTATCTCTAGTTCTCCACCTTTTAAAAGAGCAACAAGGAAAACCCAGCTCAGCCCCAACTCCATGGCTGGTCTTCTGTGTTCAGTGCTGGTCACCAAGTGGAAACTCCTGGCAATCCCAGGCTGGGGCTCCTCTCCCAGAGCTGCAGAGTCAGGGCTGGGCTGGTTTTCATCAGCAGAGGGAGGACCCTATTTGCATGTGTCCTGCTATATAGGAAGCTATAGGGTGGGACGCCTGAGGAGAGGACAGGGCCCAGATAAGATGACTGTGCCTTGCAGAGGTTTGATGACAATGATGGTATTTGGAAAATATGCCGTCTTATAAAATTATGCTGTGATAAACACTTTGAACTGATCACTCTATTTTATTTTTACATGTATGTGTAAATTATGTTTTGTCACAGTGTTTCTCTATGTACAGATATGAAAGTAAACCACACATAGAAAATGGGCTAAGGATGTATCTAAGAGCTCATGTCTGGATGGGCAAGCCCCGGTATCTGGGCCTGTGCTCCTCATCACTGGCCCCAGTTACTCCCTGAACCGACTCTAGGACAGAGCTGGGGATGCCTAGGATGGTTGTGAAGCCCAATTTCTGTAGTGAGAACTTGTGTGATTTTTGCTGCATTCTAGCATTCACCTAAAATATGGTGAGAACTAGGATATAGGCAGATAAATTCTTAGTCATTTTTGAAATTTATTACACACTTTTTGTATCTTTCTATCATTCCTTTCTTGTCTAAGTATCCGTTTGCTTGTAATAAGTTTTATAAGTTTTAGTTTACATATAATAATCTTTTGCATATTTATATTGTACAGTTGATAAACATGATGGAGCCGTCATCATTATCAAGGTGGACAAGAGAATTCTCAATATTTCCTTTTGTTCTTCTATATTCTTTATCCTTTTCCCTTTCTTTCTTTCTTCTACCCATTTCCCTGGCAACGACTGATCTTTATATTGCTGCAGACTCATTTGAATTTATCAGAATGTATATAAATGAAATAACATAGTATATATTCTTATTTATTTAGCTTACTTTACTTAACATAAATAATTAGATGCTTTACCTGTCAGTTTGGTATAACAGACTTTTTTATTATAAATATGGGGTAGTATTCTAGCAGACAAATTTACCGTAATTTGTTTTTCTATTAAGCAGCTGAACAATATTTGATTTTTAAAATTTTTCTAGGTTTTACTAAAGATCTGCTATTAAGCCTGGAAATGTACATAGAAAAGGAATATATTTTTCTTGTTTTAACAACTGCATCAATAATAACAGATAAACAGAGAAGATGGAATTTTGAAAATTTTATTTAACACTTTCAATATTTAAAGTTTCAAGCAAACAACAAATCTGGAGTTTAAGGAGAAGCAAGTTCTTGTAGAGCGTAACAAAGACAGGATTTGAAATTATATATTTCTATGGCAGAGTCTGGAATATGACATATAACCTATTACAAGAGAAATATATATGTATATATATACACACACACACATATATATACACATATATATATATTGGATTGCTAGAAATTGTGTGTGGTAAGCATGTTGTAGTGTGAAATTGTAAGGGATCATATGCTCAAGAACTATTCTATCCTCTTGAATCCCTTTCCCCAAGAAAGGGGACAGTCACAAAAATCTTTCTTTCCCCAAGTGTCTATCTAGGAAATAACAAGAGCCCACACTTCTGAAATGTATTCAGACCCATTTTCCTTATTCCCACAAAAGAACTAAGAATTTACCCTGCAGGGGCAAGTCACTGAAACCAGAATCCTAGGTGCACTTGTTCAATGCTTCAGGAATTGAGATGGTAACGCCAAAGATCTATTGAGAAGCAGCTCGCCTGTCTTTCTTATGGAATCAGAGCCTTAGTCTGCAGGGCAGGGCAGCAGATCTGCAAGGTGATGACACTGATGGAGAACACTGGAGCTGTGGGAGCAAACACCTGGGGAAAACAGGAGGACTCTACCCCAGGGGAAGGGCAAGAACACACAGACCAGCATCTCATCTGGAAGATGGTCAGGAACACTCACAAGGTCATACACAGACCCAGGGTCACTATGCCTTCCTAGGAATATGGACCAAGGAATGTGGACCTAGGAATATGGACCCTTTAGTCTAATGTCTTTCACCAATTTAGAAATTGTCAGTTAAATAAAACACTTGAATGCGCCTGAGGGAGCTGAAAGAGATTCTCTGGAGGACAGAACAAGGTGAAGAGACAAAGTCAAGCAGAAAAGACAAGGTATCATTGGAGGATCTGTAGTCTCTGGTGGACATAGTAGGGCAGACTTCAATTCGTTTTTGAAACCTTTATATCAGTCTTTAGTAATTTATATGATAAAACAGTCAACCTCATCAATGGTGTCTTATTATCCCCATCAGGGATGAAGGTCCATGTGGGCATGTGGTGCAGTTCTAGTCATGGAGGCAGGGGAAGTGGTCAGTTGAGGTGTTCCTGGTCCTTCAGAGGAGAATTGCAGAAATGTCTCATCCCCAATTCCAGACAATATTTAACATATGTGTGTGACTCTTGGGAATGTTGTCACCATGTCACTGTATGATGGGAGTCCCCTGGGGGTAGAAGCTGACTTTCTGGATGTATCAGTGTGGAAAATTGAGAAAAGAAACTGCCTGGGAAGATGAGCTGTCAAATTATTCAATCCTGGAGCCACTCACTTCCAGGCTTCCTGTTTCATCAGGTTGTGATTTTCCTCATTGTTTAGTCAGCCTAGGTTGTCTTTCTTCACTCTCTACTAAAATGGTCGCACATCATAACTTAGAAGTATTAACATAAATAAGTAATGAATTTGAAAATTAGAACAAGTCCCAAGTGAAGACAGTTACTGTGTGGTTAATAATGTGATAGACGGGAGACATGGCTGGATACTAAGTGTGTGTTCACATCTATTTTGTCTAGATTCACAAAATATTTTGTATATGCCTTAAGTAACATTCCCATTGAGACCCTTGATTTAGCATTATTTCTTGATGACTAATGCCTAATAAAAGTGGTGGTTATTAACTAATAATTTATATTACTAGTACATTCATTTATGATATATTCCTCTACCTGATGTAAAATCATCCAAGAAGGCAGAAGTTACTGCACTTATTAGACCTTGTCAATTAACAGAAGACTGGGATTAAATACAGATGTTCTACTGCAGTGCAGAATTTTAAAATGTGCCGCAAGCAGAGGTTTTAAAATCTTCTGGAAACCCTATCAAAATGTGCAGCAAGAAACGACAGTTTTACATAAAATCATACATTCTAGAGACCTGACATATAAATGTGAAACCAAATGGGAACAAAGAGAAAAAAAAACTAATATGGAAACTCGAATAATGTTCTGGTGCATCATTACAGGAAACAGTGCGTGTTAACCTGGTTTTAATATTATCTAAACATAGAAGGCATTGCCGTTGTACATATCATACAGAAATCAGTCCTATGAGCAATATTCTGGATATGTTGAAAAATGGCATCTTTAAATAAAAATATATAAAAACTTTAAAAATTATGGAAAATTTCTTGGCCAAGAGTTATCCCTCTGACACTAAGACATTCTGGTCCCGCCCTCAGGACACATCCATTATTGCCCTATGACTCGGGAGCTGGAAGATTCATACATTTAGAAATTTTACATTCATTGCTCACCATCGTCCTACTGCAGGAGGTGTGTGTTACACAATACTGAAAGCAATTTTTATACTCACTCCAACCACCAAAATTTTAAGGTTGCCTTTTTATATCATCTTTTAACTGTATTTTGCGATCTTCAACCAAGAAATTATGTCTATTGGAAGAAACATCTGAAAAAATTCTGCTGTTGGAACATATTCGGATAAATCTTTTCAGGCACGACTAACCAAAACACTGCAGAAAAAAAAATTCAGGGAGTCAGTTCTTGGGTTGATATTTTGCAACTACAGAATCAGTTTAGTCCAGATATGGTGACTCATGCCTATAATTCCAGCAGTTTGAGAAGCAAAACCAGGGGAATCACATGAGACCATGTGTTTGAGACCAGCCTGGGCAACATAGAGAGACCCCATTTCAATGAAAGATTAAAAAAAATAAGCTGTGTGTGATGGTGCATCCATCTAGTCCTAGCTACTCTGGAGGTTGAGGCAGAAGGATTATGTGAGCCAGGAGTTCAAGGTTACAGTGAGCTATGATTGTGCCACTGCACTCCAACCTGTGTGATAGAGTGAGACCCTATTCTCTAATTATAATAACAATAACTAAGAATTTTACATAATTGTAAGGCTACTCAAATAGAAGATATTAAAATGAATATCCTCAGGAATCCTCTGGTGCTTGTGATGTTTTGGAGCAGACCTAAGACATTCAGAATAAGCGCATGATCTTAGATGGTGAAATGACTCCACACAAGACATTGGAACAGGACCCATGTCTAATCCCCTGCCCCATGCCTTTCACCCCTTTCTCCTCATTTCAGGCCTACTTTTCATTATTTGTTTATTCTTATAAGCAGACTTCACATTTTTTTGTAGACTTGCTTGTTGTCCACCCATATTGGACACTGATCTTTTTATTCACGATTTTTATAGTTGCTACATAGAATAAGTCATCACACTATTGTTTTGATGTCTGACTGTTGATAACTTAATGCTCATTTCTCCGTCACCTCCTTTCTTTCCAACACAAGGTGAATCTTGTTAGGAATCACAGGAACTCCCTCATTTGATGCCATCTGGAGGTTGAAACCCCACAAACTCCTTTCTGTGAGAGAGAACCCTCACTCTGCCTCCACCACCAAACCACTAGAGCAACCCTGAGCCAGTCTCCTTTCTTGCTCCATCAAGCCATTTTGGACATTCCTGAGATACCAGCTCTACTCTCGGCAGACACCTCCAGAGGTAATTAACCTTTCTGTATTCACATGGGGGAGTGTGCGGCACCCACAGATGTGACATCCACACTACAGTTTAGTTGAGATCTCTTGGTCTTTTTATGGTGTCAACTAGAACAAATGCGGTGAGCTTGGTGTCATGGTTCCTAACCACAGGACACACCTGTTCCCTGAACCAACCCCAGGACACAGCTGGACATGCCTGGTGTGGTTTGATTAACCCCTGTTACGTAATGAAATCATGACATTATTTTGTTGTATTCTAGTGTTTCCCTAAAGATAGAGTTAGGCTTAGGGTTTATTAATGTGTATATTCAGGAGTCTTTGATTTCATATATGTATTTAACTAAATCTTTAATTCTGTGTTGATAAATTTTAAATTTCTTCAGTTTATGAGTGAAGTCCTTAAACCAACTTTCTATTATTTTCTTTTTTATTTATCATATATTTTATTCATCTCTGTCTACCTCATTTTCTACCAAATTATACGTGTTTAAATTTGTAATATTTTAATGAGGTGAAATTAACAAATAATACCCATCCTGTGATGTGTACAATTTGACAAATAGTGACATAACCATTACTTTTCTCAACATAGAAAAAATCAACTATGCTCAAAATTTCCTCATTTTCCTACAATTTCTGGGTCCTACACTTTCCCTTCTCACACCACGCCTAGAGTCAGCTACTGGTTTTCTTTATGTAACTTTAGATTACTTTTCATTTTATAGAATTTATAAAAGAGGACTTGTATGTATGTACTTTTATTCATTTGTCTTATTTTACTTATCATACGTACTTGTGAATTCACCCTGGCTGTTTAGTGTATCCAGCTGTACCTTATTGCAACAGTGAGTGTTTCTCCAGTGAATGAATTTACCACAATTTGTTTACTGATTAAGCTGCTGATTGATATTTGTATTGATTTCAGTGTCTGGGTATTATTTAAAACTTGATACTCATCGTAGAGAAATACGCAGCTGAGAAACAACGTTCTTATTCTTACAGCAATATGAACAGGAGCTAAACTGGAAAAGTTGCCCTTTAACCAATTATCTTCAACACATCACGTGACTGAAGTTGTAGAATTCTGTGTGTGAGAGTGAGTTTGTGAGTGAGAGAGGAGGAAAGAAGAGAGAAAGAAGAGAAAGAGATCCTACATAATTGACCATAACTTATGAGGTACTCAAACAGGGACTCAGATTCTTTTTGGAAAAGGTCCACAGAAGATGGAGAGGACGACTTGATGCACCTACATATGGTTATATATTTATATAAATGCCATTTTCTAATAATACAGAGAATCACGTGCATGAGAATAAACATAGTGGCGGGTGTCCAGTGGTGAAATATGATGGTGATGCCAAACCTCATCTCCTGCACCTTTTCCCTCTTCCACCTGCCTTGATGTGTCCTGAGCGCCCCCTGGTGTCCTCAGCGCCTCGTGCTGCTCCTGAGCTTCCCGGCAGGGAGGTTTGTGTCTGGGCTCACAACGTCTTTCCCTCGCTGTCACTTTTCTATAAAAATCATGGTTGTGGACTCGTTGCTCAGGTAGCTCAGCTGTAGGAGAAACTGTTTATTTGGATGTGGATCTGGAGATGGTGACTGGACTTTGAGGAGTGGGTTGGAATGTGCACTCCCCTCATGACCTGTGCACCTGATTCGCTCCAGTCCCTTCCCTGGGGAGCTGATGGATCCCACTCCAGCAGGAAGCACTGGTTGTGATGGGAAATTCAGAGACAGCACAGGTGAGGAAGAGGGTCTGTGAGGGCTTCGCCAGGCCAAGAGTGCACTGATATACACAGCTGTGGCATGCACAGGTTCTGAACAACATGTTGAAATTTAGAGATATGCACATTTTGATACATAAATAAAAATAGGATTGTATTGACAATAATATATAGAAAGAGCTCTGAAATAAACCGATATATAGATGGCGAACTGATTTTCAGCCTGAAAACCAACAATACACAATGGATAAATCAAAGTCTCTCCCTAAGAGGGTGTTAGAAAAACTGGATCTACACATGCAAAGAATTAAGAATTTTAGTTTACGATAAACACAAAAAATCAACTCTAAATGGGATATATGGTTAAATGTATGGCTTTCAATTGTAAAATTTCCCCACCCAGAAAATAATATTAAGAATGATTTCCTGTATTTCAAATTAAAGTTACAGACAACAAAAGCAGAATTGAACAAGTGAAACTACATCACAACAAAAAGATGCTGGCAAAGCGTGGAAAAAATTCCAACAGACAGAATGGGAGAATATAATTTCAAGTCATGCATCTGAAAAAGTGTTAATATCCACAATATACATGCAACTTCTACAACTCATTAGCAAAATCATAATCGTCTGATTGTAAAATGGTCAGTTTTACACCTTAAAAAATTACGAACATAGATTCTTGCCTCTGGGTAATGGAAAGTTTTGTGGTACACTTGGTTGGGTAGACTTGTAGTTATTCAATCCAAAATTAATATATGCGGTGTTAGCCGGGCGCGGTTGCTCACACCTGTAATCCCAGCACTCTGAAAGGCTGAGTTGGGTGGATCATCTGAGGTCAGGAGTTTGAGACTAGCCTGACCAACATGGTGAAACCCCATCTCCACTAAAAATACAAAAATTAGCCAGAAATGGTCATATATATGTATGTATGTGTGTGTATATATATATATATTTTTTTTCTGATTTTACTTAATATATGTTAGAAAACTGTCATCAGTTGATTCTAGGTCAGGTAGATTATCAATGATAAAATGGGTGGGCCTGATTCCATCAGAGCAGAACTGGATACAATTAAATGCCATGGTAATTCGGCAGCTTCGCCTCTCTCTGGGACTTCCAGCCTGCACTTACTGATGGATGATCTTCTGGACATTGGATATTCCCAGCCATCTCCAAAATCTGTCATCCTCTACGTCTCACAGAAATGTGGCATGTCCACCTGTAGCTTGTCAACCCTGAATAACAGGCAGAAAGAGACTCTAAAATGTGATAATATTTATTCTAGGATGTGCACTGCAATGGAAATATGTATGGGTGCATTCAGGTTGGTAAAGGAAGATAAAGAAATAAGGAAAAATGAGGAGGGTTACATCAGCTGTTTTGAGACAATTATCCTGGACTAGAAGGATCAGTAATAGAGGTAACATCAGTGTGAGGTTGAACAAGCAGTTGCTGGGCAGATATACTTGGAGAAGTAATTCTTTTAAGGTTGTGATGGCTTTTTTGCAAGGTTGTGGCTGTGCAGAGTCTATTTATGATTGTTCTTGTTATCAGGAACATGTGTGTTAGAACCCTCCTTCATGGCCTTCCCCAGCTTCATTCATTAGGGTTTTAACACAAGTGGCTCCATCTTGATTCTAATAAATTTCACCAGCTCTTTCTAACACTACTTCTGAAGCAGATGACTGACAGTTTGAACAGGGTTAATTCCACATCCTCATCCCATTTTAATAAAATAAGTTTATCCCCTTCACTATTAACAGCCAACTGCATTCACAGATGAGTCTACACACAACACAGTGGAGGGTCCTGAGCAAATGGGGAGGGAAGGAAGTCCCATCAGCCTCTCCCACGTGGCTGCAGGAGCCACAGGTGGAGCCCTACCTGAGCTCCAAGAAAATGCCTTGAGCCCTGGATGGTAGACCACGGAGGCCATCTGTTTCTTTTTCAGGAAGCACGAAAAGCAAATAAAAAAAGGGAGAACAAACACTCCAAAGAAACAACATAGATAGGGAGCGAAGGAGCACCAGGTCAGTGCTGACGCTGATTGGATTTAGTGTCAGGAGAAGGGTCAGACGAGAAACCTGTGAGCTTCTACATGACACTGACCCTCACCCAGCCTTGCTATTGGCTGCGATCAGAATCCCTAAAGACTGTTCTAGTCCAGGAATCTCCCTGAGGTTTCTGTCCTGGGCATGATTGGAAGACACTCACCAGGCACCCGTGAGCTTCCTCAGGTCTCTGATCCTGGTGACAATGGTTGAGAACTTTTCATCTCTGTAAGCATCATTGTGCATTTGGTGCATGAGAGGTTATGTCCTCATATTAAAATGATCTTTTGAAAATATGTAGAGATGACATTAGGAAGCACAGAATCCTAAAATTAGAGAAGTTCATTAGAGAAACTGTCGGAAGAAGATGAAGTCCCACATCCTGACAGAAAATCAGCCTCCATTGCACCTGCCTCTGGGATTGACTCTGATCAGTGGCTCCTGAGCGCCCCCTGCAGCTGATTTCTCCCCAGCGTTCCTGCAGGGAGGTTTGTGTCTGGGCACACAATGACTTCCCCTCACTGTGTCTTTTGCACAGTAATACACGGCCGTGTCCTCCACTCTCAGGCTGCTCATTTGCAGATACAGCGTGTTCTTGGCGTTGTCTCTGGAGATGGTGAATCGGCCCTTCACAGAGTCTGAGTAGTATATGCTACCACCGCTACTAATGTATGAGACCCACTCCAGACCCTTCCCTGGAGCCTGGCGGATCCAGATCAAGTCAGAGTTACCCGAGGTGAATCCGGAGGCTGCACAGGAGAGTCTCAGGGACCCCCCAGGCTGTACCAAGCCTCCCCCAGACTCCACCAGCTGCACCTCACACTGGACACCTGCAAACACAGAGACACCCTGGTCAGAAACTGCCACACAAATCCACTGTTTCTCTCACTCACGTCCCCTCACAGTCAATCTCTCTAGCTCTCCATGAATCACCTTTTAAAAGAGCAACAAGGAAAACCCAGCTCAGCCCAAACTCCATGGTTGGTGGTCTGTGTTCAGTGCTGGTCACCAAGTGGAAACTCCTGGCTATCCCAGGCTGGGGCTCCTCTCCCAGAGCTGCAGAGTCAGGGCTGGGCTGGTTTTCATCAGCAGAGGGAGGACGGTATTTGCATGTCTCCTACTATATGGCAAGTTCTGGGGTGGGACACCTGAGGAGAGGACAGGCCCAGATAGGATGACTGTGCCTTGCAGAAGTTTGCTCTCAATGGTGGTATTTGGAAAATATGCTGTCTTGTTATAAAATTAAGCTGTGACAAACACTTTGGAAAGATCACCTTATTTTCTTTTTACATAATTGTGTAAATTATGTTTTGTTGGAGCCAATGGTTTCTCTATGTACAGATGCTCAGTATATGTCTAAGAGCTGATATCTGGGATGAGTAAGCTCCAGCATCTTGGCCTGTGCTCCTCATCACTGGCCCCAATTACTCCCTGAACCAACTCCAGGACAGAGGTTGATGTGCCTAGTGTGGTTTGTGGAACCCATTTCCTGTACCGAGAACGTGTGTGACTTTGCTGCATTCTAGCGTTCACCTAAAAATATGGTGAGAACTACGGTTCAGGCAGATACATTCCTAAGTATTTCTCAAATTTAATATATGTTTTTTTCTGTCTTTCTGTCACTCCTTCCTTGTCTAAGTTTCCATTTGTTGCTTGTAATAAATTTTATAAGTTTTAGTTACAGATAATAAACTTTCACATATTTAAAGTATACAATTAATAAATATGATGTAATCATCATCCTTATCAAGGTGGACAAGAGAATTCTCAACATTTCCTTTTGTTCTTCTATATTCTTCCTACTTTTCCTTTTCTTTATTCTACCATTTCCCTGGCAACTACGAATCTTTATATTGCTGCAGATTCATTTGATTTTATTAGAATTTATAAAAATGAACTAACATAATATATATTCTTATTTGTTTGGCTTATTTTAGTTAGCATAAATAATTAGATATTTTACCTCGTAGTTGTATAAATCAGACATTTACTTATTGTAAATTCTGGATAGTGTTCCAGCAAACAAAATTTATCAGAATTTGTTTTTTATTAAGCAGCTGAATAATATTTGAATTTTTTATTATTCTGGGTCTTAAAAATCTGCTATTAAACTTGGAAATACACTTACAAAATGAATACATTTTTCATATTTTTAAAAAATGCATCAACAATAACAGGTAAACATGGAATATGGAATTTTGCAAATTTTCTTTAAAGCTTCCGATAATTACAGTTTCAAAAAAGCAATAAAGCTGAAGTTTAGGAAGAAGCAAGTTCTTGTAGAGAGGAGCAAAGTCAGGGTATGAAATTACCTAAGGCAGAGTCTGGAATATTAAATATAGGCTATTCCAATAAAAAATAAAAATATATATTGGATTGCTTGAAATAGAATGTGTTGTTTTGTGGTGTGAAATTTTAAGGGACCACATACTGAAAAGCTAACCTATCCTCTTGAAATCCTTTCCCCAAGAAAGGGGACAGTCACAAAAATCTTCCTTTCTCAAAGTGTCTGTCTGGAAGAAAAGAAGAGCCCACACTGCTAAAATGTATTCAGGCCCAATTCCCTTATTCCCACACGGAACTAAGAATTTACTCTTGAAAGGAAAACCACTGAAACCAGAATCCTAGGGACACTGGTTCAACCCCTCAGGAATTGAGATGAGAACAGACATCCCCACCAAAGATCTATTGAGAAGCAGCTCCCCTGTCATTCTTATGGAATCAGAGCCTTAGTCTGCAGGGCAGGGCAGCAGATCTGCAAGGTGATGACACCGATGGAGAACGCTGGAGCTGCGGGAGGGAACACCCAGGGAAAACAGGAGGACTCTATCCCTAGGGGAAGGGGCAAGAACACACAGACCAGCATCTCACCTGGAAGAGAGTCAGAAACAATCAGAAGGTCACACCCAGACCCAGGGTCACAACGCCTTCCTAGGAATGTGGACTAAGAAATATGGACCTAGGAATATGGACCCTTTAGTCTAATGTCTTTCACCAATTGAGAAATTGTCAGTAAATAAAACACTTGAGTGCACCCGAGGGAGCTGAAAGAGATTCTCTGGAGGATGAAACAAAGTGAAGAGACAAAGTCAAGCAGAAAAGACAAAGAAGGTATCATTGGATGATCTGTAGTCTCTGGTGGACATAGTAGGACAGACTTCAATTAGTTTTTGAAACCCTTATCTCAGTCTTTAGTAAATTCTATGATAAAATTGTCAGCCTCTTCAATGGCATCTTATTATCCCCATCAGGGACGAGTGTCCACCTGGGCACCTGGTACAGTTCTAGTCATGGAGGCAGGGGAGACGGTCTGCTGAGTTGTTCCTTTTCCTTCAGGAAAAGAGAATTGCAGAACTGTCTCTGCCCCTTTTCCAGTCAATATATATGTGTGTGACCCTTGGGACTGTTGTCACCGTGTTACTGCATGATAGGAGTCACTGGGAGGGGGGCGGTGGTGAAGGTGACTTTCTGGATGCATCAGTGTGGAGAATTGAGAAAAGAAACTTCCTGGGCACATGAGCTGTCAAATTATTCAATCCTGGGCCTGCTCACATCCAGGCTTCTTGTTTCATTAGGTTGTGATTTTCCTCATTGTTTAGTCAGCCTAAGTTGTGTTTCTTCACTTTCTGCTGAAGTAGTCGCACATAATAATCCAGAGGCCTTGAGATAAATAAGTAACTAACTGGATAATTAGAAAAAGCCCCAAGTGATGTCAGTTACTGTGTGGTTAATAATGTGGTAGACAGGAGACCTTGCTGGATTCTAAGAGTGTGTTCACATCTATTTTATCTAGATTAGCAAAATATTTTGTATATCCATTAAGTACTATTCTCATTGAGACCCTTGATTTAACATTAATTCTTGATGAGTAACCCCTAAATAATACATGTGGTGGTTATTAAGTAATAATTTATATTACCAGTACAAACTTTCATTTGGGATATATTCCTCCACCTGATGTAAAATCAGCCCATAAGGCAGAAGTCATTACACTTACTAGAGTTTGTCAATTAACCAAAGACCAGGATTAAATACAGATGCTCTACAGTAGTGCAGAATTCTAAAACATGCTGCAGGCAGAGCATATTTTATTTGCTCTACTTAAATTTTCTGGAAACTCCATCAAAATGAACAACAAGAAAAGACACCCTTAAATAAATTCCTACATTCTAGAGACCTGACATGTAAATTTGAAACCAAATGCAAACTAAGAGAATAACAAAGCACTAGTATGGAAGCTAGAATAATATTCAGTTGCATCATTACATGAAACACGCAGTCTTAACCTGGTTTGTAATATTATCTAAACATAGAAGGCATTGCCATTGTTCATATCGTACAGAATCAACCCCACTCACAATATTCTGGATATGTTGAAAAATGGCATCTTTAAATAAAAAATACAAAAACTTCTAATAAAATATGAACTCTCTCTCTCTCTCTCTCACTCTGTCTTTCTCTCTCTATTTTTTAAGATGGAGTCTCACTCTATTGCCCAGGCTGGAGTGCAGTGGCGGGATCTCTGATCACTGCAAGCTCAGCCTCCCGGGTTCACACCATTCTCCTGCCTCAGCCTCCCAAGTAGCTGGGACTACAGGCGTCCGCCGCCACATCCATCTATTTTTGTGTGTGTGTGTGTATTTTTAGTAGAGATGGGGTTTCACCATATTAGCCAGGATGGTCTCAATCTCCTGACCTCGTGATCCACCCGCCTAGGCCTTCCAGTGCTGCAATTACAGGCGTGAGCCACTGCGCCCGGCTAAAATATGAAAACTCTCTTGGCCAAGAGTTATCCCACTAGCACTATGGCACTCTTGTCCCTCCCTCAGGACACATCAGTTACTACTCTATGACTCTGAAGCTGTAGGATTCATACATTGAAAAATTTGACCCTCATTGCTCACCTCCGTCCTGTTGCGTGCATGTGTTACACAATATTGAACGTAATTTTTGTATTATACTCACTTCAATCACCAAAAGTTTAAGGTGGCCTTCTTATGTCATCTTTTAACAGTGTTTTGTGATTTTCAGCCATGGAATTATGTATACCAGAGGAAACATTAGGAAAAACAATCTGCTGTTGAAACATATTGCAATAAATCTTATCAGGCACTACTGACCAAAACTCCGCAGAAAAAATTTAGGGAATCAATTCTTGTGTTGATATTTTGTGCTAAAAGAATCAGTTCAGACCAGACGTGGTGGCTCATGCCTATAATTCCACTGCTTTGAGAAGCGAAACCAGGCAAATCATATGAGACTAGGAGTTCAAGACCAGGCTGGGCAACACAGTGACTCCATTTCTTTTTCTTTTTCTTTTTTTTCTGAGACAGAGTCTCGCTCTGTTGGAGACCCCATTTTTATGAAAGATTTTTTTTAAATCATCTGGTTGTGGTGGTGCACCCCTCTTGTCATAGCTACTCAGGAAGCTGAGACAGAAGGATTGTGTGAGCCAGGAGTTCAAGGATACAGTGAGCTATGATTGTGCCACTGCGCTCCAACCTGTACAACAGAGTGAGAGCCTATTTCTAATTATAATAACAATAACTAAGGATATTTCACAATTGTAAGGCTACTCAATTAGAAGATATTAGAGTGAGTATGCTCAGGAATCCTCTGGGCTTCTGATGTTTTGGAGCAGACAGCTCACCTAAGACATTCAGAATAAGCAGATGATTTTAGAGAGTCAAAAGTCTCCACACAAGACATTGGGACAGGACCCTTGTCTAATCCCCTGCACCGTGTCTTTCACCTCGTTCTCCTCGTTTTTCCTTTTCATTATTATTTGCTTATTCTTTTAAACAGTCTTCTCATTTTTTTGTAGACCTGGTCAACCCATACTCATGAGTTTTGTAGTTGCTGCATAGAATAAATCATCAGACTATTGTTTTGAGCCTGACTGTTGATAAGTTAAGGCTCATTCCTGCATCATCTCTTTTCTTTCTCACACGAGATGAATCATCTAGTTAGGAATCATGGGAACTCCCTCATTTTATGCCATTTGGAGGTTCAAGTTCCACAAACTCCTTTCTGTGAGTGAGAACCCTCACTTTGCCTCCACTACCAAGCCACTATAGGAACCGTGAGCCAGTCTCCTTTCTTGCTGTATTTAGTCATTTTGGACATTCCTGAGATACGAGCACTAATCTTGGCAGACACATCAAGAGGTAATTAATCTTTCCATATTTACATGGGGGAATGGGTGGCACCCCTGGATGTGAAATCCACACTACATTTGAGTTGAGATCTCTTGGCCTTTGCATTCTTTCAACTAGAACTGATGCTGTGAGCTTGGTGCCACGATTCCTAACCACAGGACACACCTGTTCCCTCAGTGAACTCCAGGACAGAGCTGGACATGCCTGGTGTAGTTGATTAACCCCCTTTATGTTATGAAATCATGACATTATTTTGTTGTATTCTAGTTTTTCCCTAAAAATATAGGTAGTCGTAGGGTTTATTCA